>NC_141032.1:34175833-34519166 GCF_052040795.2 Danio rerio
AGATGGTGGCTGAATATGTGCCTATGTGCTGAAAAGAAGGTGCTTGTTTGCCTGGGCCGGTTTACAGAAATAGCTACTAAATGTGGATGGGATGAAAGCAGGAGCAGGATGAAAGACTTGTCACCACATTCTTTTTGCCTTTTTTAATTATTTTTCTATTGTGCGATGACACATTCAGTCTTCAAATACCAAACCTTTGAAAGCGAACACCCTTCAGTCCACTGAACTACAAAAAAGAGACAGCAACTAAAGACAGACAAACTCTGTTGGAATATTTAATTATGTGACAGATTCTTTCATGTTGTTTGAAGCATGTACACAAACAATCTTCACATAGATTTTATTCCCACACAACAATATGTTCATAGAGGACCCTAGAAGGTCAAGGCTCCTAAAGTAATACGAAATACGAAACATGGGATCTTTATTGACCTTAATAGTTCCTTGAAGAACTCTTGACATATTTGGTTCTTTAGATTCCTAAAATGTTATTCAATCCAAGAAAAAAAAAACTTTAAATATTAATTCAGCTTTAATATCTACTAATTTCAATCTGAAAAAGACAAAGAAATACAATTTACCAAATCTAGTGAGTCGAAAAATATACAATGTATTAATCAAAAGCGATAATAGGATTTATTCAAAAAAGTAATCCTAAAAATATGTATGACACTAAAATATTTATTGTTTTGCTGCTGCACAGTTATTTACAATGCATGAAATAGACAAGTTATTTCAAGTGTTGTTAAATAACTTTTATTGTATTTTTGGATGGAAAAAAAAGACTGCAGCTGAGTTTATTCCACACAGGCGAGTGGGCTTGACAAACAAGCTGTATGACACACTCTCTGTATGGTCAAAAGGGAGAAGCAAAGATTAGAATACACAAGACATGTCACTCGTATAGTTTTGAATGGGGCAAAGTGTCATTATGGCCAATGAAGTTCTGCCTTTTAGTACAGGAGCCAATCATTAATCGCTATAGACTGACGTTTCTCCGGGGGAGAAGCTCGGAGACGTGTGTTTTTATGACAGTATGGTGGTCAACAAATGCACTAGAATCTCAGCAAGTACTTGCTTCACGGCCATAAGAAATCTGTACTTTTTAAGGAACCAACTATAGTTGAATACTATGTAGCCAGATCAGCCTCAAAATTTACAAAATAAAATTAAGTCCAATTTGTGAATTCAAAACACGGTTCAAAAATATGCAAATCCAATTTGTGAATTCAAATATTTATGATTTTTACTTTACAAATTGTGTTTAAAAAATGAACTATTTTTAAGACTGATCTTGCTCCATAAAAACAAAAGTTTTTTGCTTTTGTAATCTGTATGAAATGAACGCGATGTACAGTCTTTCCTGTCAAACACACATCACATGACAGCAACTACTCAAGCAGCTCACAAAATTGTAAACAAAGAGTTGCTGTCATTTCTGAAAGAGATTCATCATCAAGTTTCTGAAGACCAGCGAAATTTGACGAATCATTATCCAGAATGATGATGTGTAAACACTGCCATAAATGAAGTTGGTGTCATGATCTAGTTTCTCTCAAGTGCGCATGCGCATTAGCTTTGGTAAACCTGAAAAAATGCAGATTTTGATTGATTTGAATGTTTCTAAACAAAAATTATGACACAGTTGTTTTTTAATTTTATTGGAGATTTCAAATATTTAATGTAATAATAAGCTTGGCAAACAGTTTTGGAGAATTTGATGTTTCCACATTCAGACAGAATGCCCATGCATACTGCCCAAGCGGCGTTTTAAAGATGGCCACAGTGTGAAATGACTTGTCTTAAAGGGACTTTGGGAGAAGGCAGCGCAAAAAAAATAAATAAAAAAATAATAATAATAACTTAGAAAAAATATAACTAACACTTGTCTGGCATGTATATACTGCCTGCAATTCTCTGATGATCTGAAGTGCTTCTTTTATTCTCATTGGTAAGTTGCCTTGGATGAATAATGAGTAAATGTAAAATTCTGGAGTTGTATGACAGCTTTGTGTCATTTACTTGACACTACTGTTTATTTCCACACCAAATCTGGCATTTGTGCCACTGAAATCATGATGGTTTTTCACATGACACTTAAGAACCAGTGATTTTTGATGTTTATAATGTTTAACCTCACCCCAAGATCACACTTTTGACTTGAAAGCTACAGTGAATGGGAATATTTCAGTAAGCAAAGCTATCAGTTTGTACCTCTCTTACAATATTTTACAATCATATAGGTGACCAGAACCATTTACATTTATTTTTTAAAATAACAGATGAGGGGGCGGCACGGGGGCTCAGTGGTTAGCACTGTTGCCTAAAAGCAAGAAGGTTGCTGGTTTGAGTCCTGACTGTGCCAGTTGGCATTTCTGTGTGGATTTTGCATGTTCTCCCCGTGCTGGCATGGGTTTCCTCTGGGTGCTCCAGTTCCCCCCACAGTCGAAAGACAAGCAGTATATATAGGTGAATTTAATTACCTAAATTGGCGGTAGTGTATGAGTGTGTTTGTGAATAGTGGCTGGAAGGGAATCCAATGCGTAAAAACATATAATGGAATAGTTGGTGGTTCATTCCGCTGTGGCGACCTCTGAAATAGAGACTAAGCCGAAGGAAAATGAATGAATGAATAACAGATGAGTTTGGATTGATAGGATGTTGATTCATGACAGCTTTTCATTCTTGAATTTTTAATGTCGCTCTGAAAAGCGAATGTCGCATCAGTGGGCTTTGGGAAACTTTTCTGTGCGCTCATCCATGATGGGCAGTGTGTAACTCTGCAGGCTCTCTCCTTCCGTGTGGCGTGCAGATGTAATCAGGGCGTCTCTCCGCAGGGGCGTGATGAGCTCATTAAGATGGATCAATCTGAGGAAGCGGCGCCTGCTGAACTGATAACGCCACATCCATGTCTGATACCTGTTCCTGCCATCCTGACTCCCCATCGACCAGACATCAGGGCATACTGACATCCAGAGCTTTTCAGCTTTACTGCTCCCCCGGAGGGATCGCGCCAGTCTTTCATCTGTGCTCCAACGACGGCGGAGCAGCCCTTTGATCAGTGTTATTATTTCCACGATTCGTCATTTTACCGTGTTCCTCTCACACATGTTGGCAGGTTTTGCCAGTGAGAGTAAATAGTCCCTTGAAGAAAAGCGCTAAGTCTGATCACAATATCCGAGATCAATGGCAACCATTCGATTTTTTTATTTTATGTGTCAGCTCCATGGTTAAGTTTTAGATTGTAAGTGACATGAACAATAGCGGATGTCGGATGCATGCGAAAATATGAAGTCGGTTTAAGAAATAACATGTTAGCGGATGTATTAATTCCTACAGAGCTATTTTTAGGCCGGAGCTAAATGTTTCATCTTACACATTGTGACAGATCGATGGGGAAATAAATAAATAAATAAATGGGATAGACATAGCCAACGAAACCTATCTGTGGGTATTGGTGTCTGTTGTGAGTTAATAGGATGTCAGTGAAGATTGATGGCCGTGCCGTTGGTGGAAAGGAAGGCTCGGAGCTGTGTGCATTTATGAAAATGGGCCGAATGGACGAGAGGTGGGCATTATTCTCAATTGTCAGAGTGCTGGATTCTGATCCAACTTACAGAGTATTTTAATTCACTGTTTAGGTATGATCTGACCTGAAGTAATTTGGGTAGAATTAGAGCATCATTTCATCGCACTATCATCCGGAGTTTTTCTGTCCTTTAAAATTGGAGATGTAGAATATATTTTAGGAGGATTAATGAAAATTAGCCCAAAATTTATAAGCAGTCAGTATCCAACGGATAACTAACTGATAAGAAAAATGGCTCAAATAGACAAGAAATTGGTAACTTAAAGATTCCATGCTAGAAGAAAGCACAGCAAACTAAACCAACTGCTGTTTTTTTTTTTTTTTTTTGGGAGACTCTCATGCACATTATGCCCAAACACATCCATTTCTCATTAAAAGAATAAGGCAACCCAGGCTACATTTCTGGGGACAGCGAAATGCGTAACTGGAGGTATGTCTGCTCGCAGTTTTTGTTTCTGCAAATCTACCACAAGGTCACTGTGTAACTCAAATCTCAAAAAATTTCACGTAAATCCACCAAGGGGCACAATATACACTTCAGTCGACCAGGCCAGCTTGCTGTGACCTGACCAACTGACCCACCCACCCCCTTCCCTAAACCCAACCGACAGTGTTTTCAAAAGCAATCTAGATGAAGAAAAGCCGCCATGGCCGTTAGTTTTCACCACATTTTCAGCCTGTTGTTTATATATAAAAAAATATTTTCTTCACCGGGCTCCAACTCTGTCATCGCAGTAAGCTCTGCTCTCTGTCCCAAGTCTGCCGATGTACGCAGTGAGCTACTGGGCAAACTGGTAACACTGAAAATGCTCTCCATACGAAGTTAAATGTTTGGCAGCGCATAAAGGAACAGAAGTCATCTGCAGTATAATACCACACTGTAGCATTCATTTTAAAGACAAAATGCTGCCAGATGTACTAGATGTATCCTAGCTACATAATTCACGATCTCCAGAAATGTAGACAGGTGTATGTATTAGGGCTGCATGATTTTTTTTTTGCTTAAAATCAAGATTCTGTAGATGTAAAATAAAGGTTAATATGAGTAGCCCATTATTACTGTAATTCTCAAACATATGGTCAAACAACAATAATAATGTTAGGCCTATGTGTAGGTCTACTGTTTGTTAAAATGCTACATTATGTATAGACTTTGAATGGTGGGCTTGAACAGACTTTAAATTTGTCCTGGTTGTTAATGCACAGTAAATTAATGACATCAGTACACAATAATTCATAATTCTAAAGTTTAATTTTTATGTTTAAGACATATGCTTGCAATCTGTCATTGACTACATTATTATTTTTTTTTCAGTGGTAAAATGAAACATTTGTCTTTATCAGATTCCCTCTTGCATTATTCTTTCATTAATTTTCTTTTCGGCCTAGTCCCTTTATTAATCAGGGGTCGCCACAGTGAAATGAACCGCCAACTTATCCAGCACATGTTTTATGCAGTAAATGCTCTTCCAGCCGCAACACTGGGAAACTCCTGCATTATATTCAACATTATATAGGCTAGAGTAGCTATACTGATACTGTAAAAGCATTTATTTTCATGCATAACTCTGTGTTTGCTATGAAAGAATAAAAAAACATCAAATGCTTCTTATTTCTAAAATGCGGTGATTATTTAAATGATGTATTTGCTGGTTTCACTTTTACTGCCGAGTGAGCTCATGTCATGGCTGCCATCCCTTTGACGAAAAAACATTTATGCAAATCATACTTCACAACTTTATTACCTATTATTTACAGCCTATGCAGATTCTTCATTGGCAGGCATGTGTGTCCTCTCGGTAGTAAACAAACAGTGCATCAGCTCATGTGTGATTTTTGCGGCAGCAAATACATCATTACATTAAGACAAAAATGACATTTTGGTGTGAATTAGACCTTATAAATACAGTATGTGACACTTTTACCACCATTTGGAGGTGTCCATGTTGCAACATATACAAAACAATGTGAAGACTTGTGCGACTATCTTTATGCTTCCTTCCTGACCTTGAAAATATAATTGGCTGAATTGTAGGAAAGTTGAATTAAGATTGTTGTTTAATGGTCGAATCAAGATTGCAATCTTTTTTTGATTAATCGTGCAGCCCTATTATGTTATCACAATGAGCCTGTTTTGAAATAAGGACAACCTGTTTCGGACCATGCGACAGGTGCGCAGACCATTTTCCATGTCCATAAAATAGCACAAGTGGATTAGAAGACGTCTCAAAAACTGCCGCACCATGTGGTTTGGACTAAGCATTGATAGTTAAAATCTAACATCTTAAAGTGGTTTAAAATCACAACAGCAACTGTTATATATTGATTTTTTTATGATTCAAACATCTCTTTTTGTGCTCCAAAGTGCTGTTTACCTCAGACTGACTGGGCCGCATAGTGTTGAATGCGACTCTTAGGTGCGTTGAGGTAGGAGTTTTTTTCTGCGTAAACTTGATATGTTTTCTCCTGGGGCTTCCACACCATCTCAGTTTTCTTAGATTAGCCTCTCTCCAAGGATCTGTCAACTATTGAGACCGGACCTAATTTTGCTCACACTGGGAGAGTGGTATGTTTCTCTCTCTCTCTATTTTTTTTCTTTCTCCTCTTCCTCTGCTGCTTTTGCTTAAGAAAAACCCACGGAGACTTTCTGTCGTTCTGAATCTCGCATCCATCAGTCAGCCACTCGAGCGGAGTGTTGTGGGTATGGATGAGATGAGTACCGTGTGTGTGTGTGTGTGTGTGTGTGTGTGTGTGTGTGTGTGTGTGTGTGTGTTGTTGATACCTCAGACTGCCGTCCCTGGGCAGACTCTCACACACATCAGAAAAGGAGCCATCTGCTCTCTTCTGAGGATTTGCTTCAGGTCAAGCTTAAACTGGATGTGGGAGATGCTTCTGGAAAGCACAATGAACCTGGTTTCATTTCACTATAAAACAAACAGCTCTTGGCGGCATGTGCGATTCGATAGACGACTGCTGGATCAGAGGCTCCAGAGGGGACTGTTATTTATTTATTTTTTTTGCAGATGGGAGGTTGTTAGGCACCCCTCAAGACGCAGATGCTAGTGTTTCATATGTCTAACCTGGCTTTCACTCATTTAGTCAGTCAGTCCATCAGTCACAGATCTTGACGCGAACCACCATCCCAATCTCCCCTCATCCTTCAGCCTGACAGCCATGACAGCCAATCCCATTCTTGATTGGGCTGACACTCAAAAGGAAACAGACGAATGGAGACCATCACCCTCGCTGGCTCTCAGACCTGCTGTCTGTAAATCACGACAGCCGTTCCAGCTTCAAAAGCTGCCGGACAGACCAAGAGAGACACACATTCAAAACAAAAAGTCAAAGCAACATCAGACAAAAGATTTACTGTCTCGCACAACTGCTCCTCTCCAAACCCGTCCCGCTGAAGACTGGGTGCACTTAAACCTTCAGAAATGGGGAGATTTATTCAGGATGTTGACAGGAAAATTTTCTTGTTCATAACGCTTTCTTTTGAGATGCTTTGAAGTTTCTGTATTCTACTTTTCGTTTATAAAATTTACTAGGTCAGCAAAAAGTATTTCGATTACATCTTTTAGAGAATGATATAAATTGTAAAGTAAAGATTAATATGCATGCAATTTATTTTGTATAAATTAATGTATAATTGTATTTTTATTTATGAAAATTGGAACTGGAAATTATACTAAAAGAAATCTATTATAAATATGAAGTCAAAATTATTATAAATATTATAAAGGTCAATATTATTAGCCCCTAATTTTTTTCTGATGGTCTACAGAACAAACTGTAACTTGAGGACGCTAGACAACTGAGTTGAGTATACACGTGCAGTTTATTACAATAATGGTCAGGCAGGCAACAGTCAACACGGACAAACAGATGTAAATCTGGAAATCTGTAATACTGGAAATCCAGAATCAAACTCGAGGTCACAGGCAAAGTGAAATAGGCGGCAAATAGAATAAACAGGAGACAATGCAAGGGTCAAAACAAGGAAAATGTGTCATGGTGTTACAGATGAACAAGACTCAGTAAAGTCTGTGTGTTTGTGTGCTGTATATATGGTCCATGTAATCAGTGGTTGAGCAGCTCTCAGCTGTGTGTGTAGTCAAAGAAGAACCTGAACAGGCGTGTGGTCCATGACAGGATTGGTAGTTCCTTTTGGTGGCATATCTGTTGTTCTCCAGCAATCTGTATGGACTAGATCACTGGTGATTGTTAAAAACCATCATTAAACAATGATTTGCCTAATTACCCTGCCTAATTAATCTAATTAACCTAGTTAAGCCTTCAAATTGCACTTTTAACTGAATACTTGACAAAAAAACTCTAGTAAAATATTATTTACTGTTATCATGGCAAAGATTAAAGAAATCAGTTTTTAGAAATGAGTTATTAAAACTATTATGTTTAGAAACATTTACAAAAATGTTTTAAAATTATATTTATTATAAAATATAAATAATTTTTAAATTATTAAAAATTGTATGCATTTTCATTCATTTGTTACAACCTCTATTTTAAGATGGCCCAACATAAAATAACAATAACATTCTTACCCAATGACAACAAATAAATGAATATATTATTGCTGTTTTACCATATGTTTGAGAATTACAGTAATAATAGGCTACTCATATTAACCTTTATTTTACATCTACAGAATCGTGAGAAAATATACAAACAAACAAACAAACAAACAAACAAAAGAACAACAAAACAATGCTGGCTGGTTCATTAAAGCTGTCTCTCTTCTCCTCGTTGGTGTGTTATTAACTTCTTCCTATTAGTCTCCAACGACAAGCAGGTGCGTCCACCTACGGAAAAACTAGAACGAAATCCAAAGAAAAACACAAATCAAACCACCAAGCGTAGCACATTTTTTCATTCATTCATTTTCTTCCGCTTATCAGTGGTCGGGTATAGTGTACAATTATTGATAGCGCTTCACTTTTTCCACATTTTTTGTAACAGTCTTATTCCAAAATGGATTTAATTCATTTATATCCTCAGAATTCTACACACAACACCCCATAATGACAATGTGAAAAAAGATTTTTTTTAAATTGTTGCAAATTTCAGAAAAATAAAAAACGTGAAAAATCACACATTCATAAGTTTTCACAGCCTTTGCTGTAAAGCTCTAAATTAAGCTCAGGTACATTCTGTTTCCAATGATGTTTCAGCAGCTTAATTGGAGCTCACTTGTTGTTGGACATTATTTGAAAAGGCTGTCTATATAAGGTCCCAGGTTTGACAGTGCATGTCAAAGCACAAACCAAGCATGAAGACAAAGGAATTGTTTGTAGACCTTCGAGACAGGATTGTCTCGAGGCACAAGGCTGGGGAAGGTTACAGAAAAATTTCTGCTGCTCTGAAAGTTCCAATGAGCACAGTGGCCTCCATCATCCATAAGTTAAAGATGTTTGGAACCAACAGGACTCTTCCTAGAGCTTGCTGGCCACCTAAGCTGAGTGATCGGAGAGAAGGGCCTTAGTCAGGGAGGTGATCAATAACTCGATGGTCACACTGCCTGAGCTCCAGCCTTCTTCTGTGGAGAGAGGAGAACCTCACAGAAGGACAACCATCTGTGCAGCAATCCACCTATCAGGCCTGTTTGGTAGAGTGGCCAGACGGAAACCACTCCCCGCCTGGAATTTGCCAAAAGGCATCTGAAGGACTCTCAGACTATAAGAAACCAAATTCTCTGGTCTGATTAGACTAAAATTTTATTCTTTGGAGGGAATGCCAGCCGTTACGTTTGGAGAAAACCATACACCGCTCATCACCAGGCTAATACCGTCCCACAGTGAAGCATGGTGGTGGCAGCATCATGCTCTGGGGATGTTTTTCAACAGCAGGAACTGGAAGACTAGTCAGGATAGAGGGAAAGATGAATGCAGCAATGTAGAGAGACATCCTGAATGAAAACCTGCTTTAGAGTGCTCTTGACCTCAGACTGGGGCGATGGTTCATCTTCCAGCTGGACAATGACCCAAAGCACAGCGCCAAAATATCAATGGAGTGGCTTCAGACCTAAATCCTATTGAACATCTCTAGAGAGATCTGAAAATGGCTGTACACGGTCGTTTCCCAGCCAACCTGATAAAGCTTGAGAGGTACTGCAAAGAGAAATGAGCAAAAATTCCCACAGATAGATGCGTCAAGCTTGTGGCATCTCATTCAAAAGACTTGAGGCTTTAATGGCTGCCAAAGGTGCTTCATTAAAGTATTGTGCAAAGGCTGTGAATGCCTATGTACATGTGATTTTTCAGGTTTTTTATTTATTTATTTTTATTTTATTTTTCCCCCACATTGTCATTATGTGGTAATGTTTTGAGAAAATAAATTAATTTAATCCCTTTTGGAATAAGGCTGTGACATTAAAAATTTGGAAAATTGAAGCGCTATCCATATATTCCGGATGCACTGTATATGTGTATATGTGTATTTATTCATGAATTTATTTCAAATATCATGTTAACCATAAAAAAGTGAATCTTTTAATCAAACTTTTATAACCCTCTATACTGACCCAGAGCGCAAACCCTTGCATACTAGAAATAAAAAGTTCAGAAACTGTCAGATGTTCTGCATTTGGGATTTTGACGAATGTGATTCTGGGCTGAAAATAGAAAACTGTTCAGTGTTGTGCCCAAAAGCCCCCAAAACTGGTTGGCGTCCAGCGCGGTCAACATGGCTGCATACAAAGATACCAGATGTCACCTTGCTGCCTCTGCAGTTCGCTGGAGATTCTGCAGATAGCGCAACGCAAAGTCAACTCATTCTGTAAATTTGTTTAATGGCACGACAGTGGCTTTGGCTGCTCGAATGAAAGGTTTAAAAAAAATAAAAAAAACAGATGAAGGGTAACCGATCTGTATTATTACAAAGAGACCTTTGAACTGAAATGTGCTGCTGGCTTTCCATCTTTCAGCATCAGCTATGCATCTCTTAAATTGCTTTTAAATTGCATTCGAGAGCAATCATTTGTTATTCTTATGATGTTAATGAACAACAGTCCATTTTAGCCAGTAATATGAAATTGATCGCAAGAAGAAAGCGCAAATCAGTTATCAGATCAGCTTCAGAAACAGGCCAGAGCAGTGTCATAACACAGATTGTTAATGATGCACATCATCTGTGGCCCAGTAGTGAGTCAACAGCCGTAATTATGATCCCACTGTGAGCTTTGCTGTTGACTCTAAAAAGTGCAGAGATTTACTGTGATATTCCCTGGATGACGAGAGAAACTCTAATTAAATCCAGCAACTGCTGGGATTAAAGGACCTCGACGGGTTTTACTACCTGTGGCAGAGTGACTGAATATCAACACAATCTCAGTATGAACACTGTGATGGGTTTAGCATTTCATAAAAGACAGTTTGGGCCAATGGTTGCCCAGATGACATCAGGAAAGATGACATAAATTATGTCAAAGATAAAAAAAAAAAAACATTGATGTATGACTGATGGCATGTGCATATGATGTCTATAAATGCATAATAATTGAGTTCTTGACTGCATGTTATCAATGTTTGTGTTTGGGCCTGGGTCGAGAAATTTATTTACTAGAATGATGCTTTGTTATATCTTACATCTCAACAGAAACATTAAAGTAGATACTTTGCTTGCATTTGTATTATGCTTTATTTAAGGGTTGATAATGAATTAATTATCATGCACATAAAAGTCCTTTAATGCATTGCAATTCATTAATTATCCCAATTTTTGGGGGTCATTTCCTTCCTAGTTACATACAAGTTAAAACTAGTTTTGCTCAGTGCTCAGTTTTTCAGAATTTTAATCAGTTATCACCAGGGCTGCATCTGAAACCACCTACTATTCAGTACTGCATTTGAATTTAAACGTACCACCCGGTCATTAGAAAAGTACATTCTTTACAGTATAAATGTAAGAAGTATAAATGGATCTCGGACATACTACATTCGCCATTTTGTCATGGTCACATGCCCTATCTGTTTCAGTTGCGTCGCTTCACTCTTATTCATGAATTCTCTCGCAGGGCATCATGGGATAGCGCAGCATGCATGGGATGCGCACTTCAGAATCTCGCCAGAAGTAGAAGTCATCTGGGTACTTCTCGCATACTGATTTTCGAATTCTATGAATTTAGACATACTGCTCGGCTCGCATACTGATTTAGTGTACTGTATTGTATGGAAGTATGTGGTTTTAGA
This sequence comes from Danio rerio, assembly GCF_052040795.2. NCBI lineage: Eukaryota > Metazoa > Chordata > Actinopteri > Cypriniformes > Danionidae > Danio > Danio rerio. The sequence continues at coordinate 34,187,630 of NC_141032.1, forward strand.
CAGCATAGGCCCACACAGAATCTGCGCGCGCAGAAATCTGCAGATTTTTAGCTCATCATTGAGTCTATTTATTTACTTAATGTGTGTATTTACCTATGTATTTAAATGTGTGTACATTTATATTTATTCAGTTTTTAAAATTCATTTCACTAATATTATTGTGATATGTGAGTTTGTTCTGTCTTTTAGTTGATATATTATGATTGATTTGCTTTGTTTACCATATGAGTGGATGTAATTGCTTTGTAAACATAAAAAAAGCAAATATATTATTTGTTGATGTGTTTGAAGTGTTTAGTTATGATACTAAAATCATTTCGCATAAATAAACTGGCTTATTGAATAGCTCATAGTATGTGTTACCTACGTCATTGCAAACATTTTTGTAACATATTTGTGAGTTGGTTTATGATTGTTGGGATTTAAATGTTTTATCGTTTGGCAAATATATGAACTAGATGATTTCGGTTATTTTATTTAATTTTTTTAATATTGTGATTCTTTAAACAAATTTGTTCTCTTTGATTATGGGGATAATGCTTTTTGACATCCCTTATGATGTTTTTCATTACATACGAAATTATATTGGATTGTTTTAATGATTAAGTATTTAATTAATGACATAATGTGATTGACAATTGAAAAGGAGGGTGGAGGTACACAATTGTTTCACATACGTTGAACCAAAATGTTTGTGTTTATATTTCTAAATATGTGAAATAAAGTAATTTAAAGCTATTAATCACTGACTGGAATTACCTGTCAATTAAACACATTTATTGCACATCTTTCAGCCAACCAGAATAAAGAGTTTCAACTGATCGTGAGGTGGATAAATATTAGGTAACACTTTATTTTAATGGTCCATTTGAGTCTTAGTAGACTGTCTGCTTAATATTTGTTGATACTGCTCCTTCAACAGACAATTAACTGACTATAAGAAACTTTGCAACATGTCAACTTACACTAACTGTAATCTAACAGTCTACTTATAATATAATGAAAATTAGTTGGCATGTAGATGCAATGAAACTTAAATTCAACAACTGAAACATCAAAATAAAGTCTGACTAAATATGATTTTTAATAATATATATATACATCAGTTGCCCACATTAAAAATTACATTTGGTGCTTCTTCAAACTACTTATTTAATTTGAGCTGAACCAACATTGAATTCTTAAGTTTTTTTGGCATAACATATTTGTTTTATGTTCTATCCACTAAAATTGTAAAAACAATTAAGTTAATTAAATCCATTTGTGCCGGGACAACAAGAAGGAATTGTCTGGAGCTCTGCATTTGTTTTACAGTGCAGATAACATAAAATATGACATTTGCCAAAATCAGTGATGGATGTCTAATGGCTCATGCATATGTTGTCCATAAATGCATGATAATTAAGTTTGAGTCTGCATGTAGTCAATGTTTTGTGTTGAAGTCTCTCGAGAAACCAGTTTAAAAGCAGAATGTAACCTTTAACCTCACATGTGTGAGCATGGCAGACCTGGTACAAATGTGAAGACAGATTATCTCTGGATTAATCCCTGATTAAATCATCAGGTCCAGCTGATACCTGTCGCTTGCCAGGTCAGTGGATTTCTAGGATGGGCTGGGATGAAATTTCTCCATGGCAACACTGCCTGAAGCCCAGTGCCGCTTCCAGCAGCATCCAGAACAGATCTCTGAAAGGACATTACTCGCATTACTCAAACTGCTGCTATAGCTCTGGGCTATAAACACAGTGGGGTCCAAATGTCTGAAAACTCTAGTAGAAGTATGTCTGTTTTCTGTTTTTCTGATTGAATTCAGCATGAAACGGTTGTCTTTTAGACTGCTGGAAAGCAAACATCCAATATTTTGCTTCTGTTTATCTATTTATATACAATCTAAAGGACATTTCCTCAATTTTACTTATTTTTTTAAATTAAGTTCAACCCAAAATTTCATTTTCCACCCATTCAGAATTCAATTCAATTCAGAATATTGTTTACCTTTTTGTTCCTATTGAAAAGAGATACACTTTTACTTGGTCTTGACAGGTTTTATTGAGATTTATGAAGTGATGAATACAGGTATCCAAAATTCTCTCTCAATCTAATTAATGTCAGCAAAATGAAACAAAAATTTCAAACAATCAAACAGGAATTTTCTCCTTACAGTGGAGATCAAAACTAAAGAATAATTTATGAGCCCTTCTCAAGTTTTGCCAGAAACACCCGCTTTGAATGTTATTACTCGATTGAATGGGCATTATCAGTGGTTATTAGCTGATAGACATGGGCCAATAGGGGCCTTCTGCGCCTATACTGTTTTCATCCATCAACATGGTTAATCATCTAGAAATACTGTGACAGTTGGGTTTAGACTTGGGATAGAGGTAGACATTAATAAAATACAATTAATGGGAAATTTAATAAATAATATAAATAATTATTGTGGTTAATCAGCTATACAAATAGAGAAGAGTCTAGATCCAGATCTGTTTTTACATTGCTGTGACTGTTGGGTTTAGGGTTTGAGTAGGGGTAGACGTTATTAAAATACAATAAATGGGAAATTAAATAAATTATATAAATAATAACTTCCAGCCACAGCCATATGTGGTATATAGCTGATTAATCATGTGGATGGATGATTACAGCTATCTGAGTGTACTAGTAGGCACAGAAAGCCCATACTGGCTCATATTTATCAGCTGATAACCACTATATTGTCCATTTAATTGAGTGATAACATTCGAATCGGCCATCAGAAAAAAATTCAAAATTCATTTAAAATCTGAATGAAATTTGGTTGTATCTATACATGCTGATAGAACAGATGGTTACTGCAGTCAAAATGTGAAGAAAGTGTACAGGTTTTTGCTTTAAATGACTTGAGGACATCACTAGTCTCTCACATTGCTCTGCTGTGATTTAGCTCTTTTCTTCTTCCTGTCTTTTCAACAGATCAGTGGCTGTAGTTGGTTTCCTAAAATGTAACTGTCACCAGAATGTTGCCGTTCTCAATCAGGTTTAGATCAGTACTCTGAGCTGCCATTTCAATTTTAATACGAAGAAAACGTATAGTCTTTAAAAGTGTGTAGCAGTTTGTACTCTCTAAATGTAACCATGCAGCATGTAAACTAAAGACACTGTAGTATGTGTGTCAAATGAACTCACAGAGGTATCGGAGCTTGCTATGAGAAGCTATACTGAAGAATAACTGATGAGAAGCTACTGTATGCTGTAGAATAACTGATTATGTAAAACACTGATTGTATATGTTAAATACCTATTTGAAGCTATATCACTGATAGGATTCTAGGAGAATGATTGATATATTATTAAGTTAATGTACAATCATGATAATGTATGTAAATACATTGGCCAATGCGGGGAGACAAATGTATACAGGCTTTTGCTTGCATTATAGAGTGTGCAGGACCATGAATAACATCTTAAACCACTTAAATATATATTTGGGGGGGGGGGGGGGGGGGGGGGGGGGGGGGGGAAGAAAGGGCCGCAGAAAAGAAACTCTTCAGATGGTCTAGGGGAGACTTCAGGTTGTCCTGAAGGGCTGTTTTCAGACATCTCGACTTTATGTTTCAATAAAGTTTATTTTCTAGTATTCAAAACCTCCCTGATCGTGGTTAATGAATGGAAAGGCCAGGTAACTTTGACAATGTGTGACACTGTGTAAAATTATTAGTCCTCCTGTAAAATTTGAATACTTTTAAAAATATTTTCCAAGCATTGTTCCTAAGTGCTGTCCCCTTAGGAAATTTTCATTAAAACATGTATATGACATGTCTTGTTTTGACTGAACTAAGAAATGAGTCAGATTTGTCAAAGCACATGTCCTGTGTTCTGTATCTTAGCTATATTAGTAAGTTAAGTTTGTCTATGTGTGACAGTAAGAGTTGCTGCCATGACAGGTGATGAGTCTCTGAGTGCTGGCCTGTCATCCTGAGCCATGCGTGATTCAAACAAAAGTACATCCTTAGTGTCTCCTAATCATCAGGGACAAAAGGAAACTCCTTTTGACAAATATGCCTTGTCACATCTTTTCCCCTAACAGAAGTGCAGCCAACATTCAGGAGTTTGACGTAGATGCTGCTAATACAGAGTGCCCTCTGGATGAAAACATATTAGCGATTCTTACAAGGTACCTCACATACAATGCTTTAGGGATACTTTTTCAGATGCATGCCCATGAACTCGTTTAAAAATGAATTTGTGAATTCATTTAAATTGATAATAAGGTTCATTAAGAAATCTGTGAATTTATAGCTGCCAAAAAGGAGCCTTAAGGAAGACTTGAGTGCAATAATAAAAAAGACCCTGGAGGTTGAAATGACAAGTTGAGAAATGACAAGTGCCATACAGCAAAACTTCAGGACTTCCTGTGATGTCATTGATAACAATTTATTATAGGTGTTTGAAATTTAGTAATTTCTTAAATACTTTTAACATTGGCCTTGTCTAAGTACCCCACATGGCTTCATTGCACTTGACCTTGTTTGCTTACATGACATATTTCCTGTATTTGACTCAAGTGTTTAAGTACTTTAGGCTTGAAGAAGACAAAAAAGAGACGACAATATTGCATAAATTAATAAATATCTTTAGTAAAACAATGTGTGCATAAAGTGTGTGTGTGTGTGTGTGTGTGTGTGTGTGTGTGTGTGTGTGTGTGTGTGTGTGTGTGTGTGTGTGTGTGTGTGTGTGTGTGTGTGTGTGTGTGTGTGTGTGTGTGTGTATATATATGTATGTATGTATGCACTTTTGCATTTTATATTATAGGATATAATTATTAATTAAAGGAAAGTTAGTAGATTGCTACAAATGCAATAATTACTATTATGTTTTGCAGTGCTCATAACTCACTGTCTCAGTCAGGTTGTAATAAAACATTTCCATTGGTTATGCATGTACCTCTGCATCATGGATGAGCAGAAATATTTTGATTGAAGATTCACTCAAGCTGAAATGTTTTATCTGTGTCTTTGGCAGACCACTTCCAAATGTCAAAACTGGAAAAAGCACTACAACTATATTGTCACAGTCATGGGATGTATATGTCATAACCCATATTGAACCTTGACCCCAACACTGAGGTACATTCAGTAAAACAAAATAAGCAATAAATGTCTAGTGCTTGCTGTTCTGGAACAGGCAGAAGTGTTTTGTAACAATCATCTACAGAACTAAAAAGTATTTTATGATACAAAAAAATCTAATAATGAAAAATAAAACTTTAGAATTAGGAAACTGTGCATTAAACTTTAAAATGTTAAACTCAATCCTCTGCTAAAACAACAGAAAAAAAAATTGTTGTGCACAATTTGGACTGATAATATTTGCTGTCAAAGTACATTATTGTTACCATATAAATGCTTTTGTTATATTAAGACCACAATAAAATTACACAGTAATTGCTTGAGATTCTCTAGAATACATCTCCATCTGTATGTACCTTGTGTGTAGACATGCCTAAAACTGCCTAAGACATGCAAATTTCAGCATAATATATTATAAACACTTCCAGATGTCCAAGCTGAAGAAACCACTAAAACTATTTTGTCATAGACACTACACTCACTGGCTACTTTATTAGGTACACCTTCTAGTACCGGGTTGGATCTCCTTTTGCCTTCAGAACTTTCCTAATCCTTCATTTCATAGATTCGACAAGGTACTGGAAAGATTCCTCAGAGATTTTGGTCCATATTGACATGATTTGTCGGCTGCACATCCATGATGTGAATCTCCTGTTCCACCACATCCCAAAGGTGCTCTATTTGATTTAGTTCTGGTGACTGTAGAGGCCATTTGAGTAAAATGAACTCATTTTCATGTTCAAGAAACCAGTCTGAGATGATTCACGCTTTATGACATGGCATGTTATCCTGCTGGAAGTAGCCATCAGAAGATGGGTACACTGTGGCTATAAAGGGATGAACATGGTCAGCAACAATACTCAGGTAGGCTGTTTCGTTGACACGATGCTCAATTGGTACTAATATGCCCAAAGTGTGCCAATGGGCCCCCACACCATTAAACGACCATCACCACCAGCCTGAACTCTTAATATAAGGCAGGATGGTTCTATGCTTTCATGTTGTTGATGCCGAATTCTGACCTGAAATCGAGACTCATCAGACCAGGCAAGGCTGGACATGTTGTGTGTTCAGAGATGCTCTTCTGCAGACCTCTGTTGTAACGAGTGGTTATTTGAGTCACTGTTGCCTTTCTATCAGCTCGAACCAGTCTTGCCATTGTTGTCTGACTTCTGGCATCAACAAGGCATTTGTGCATACAGAACTGCTGCTCACTGGATATTTTCTCTTTTCGGACCATTCTCTGTAAACCCTAGAGATTTTTGTGCATGAAAATCCTAGTAGATCATTAGTTTTCTGAAATACTCTGAACAGTCTGGTACCAACAACCATGCCACACTCAAAGTCATTTAAATCATCCTTCTTGCCCATTCTGATGCTCGGTTTGAACTGCAGCAGATCGACTTGATTATGTCTATATGCCTAAATGCATTGAGTTGCTGCCTTGTGATTGGCTGATTACAAATTTGGATTAACAAGCCGTTGGACAGGTGTACCTAATAAAGTGGCTGGTGAGTGTATATATTTATGCCTATATGGATACCGGTATGCCATAACTAGGCCCACACAGAATCTGTGCACGCAGAACTCCGCAGATTTTCTGAAGATTTTTAGCCCATCATTAATTGTTTATTTACTTGAGTAAAGTTATATTTTTTATTTCACATATTAAGGTTTTAGTTATGATACTTCTTGCTGTGAGTCGATTGTTCTACCTACTGTGCCACTGCCTCGCCTCTAAAACAGCAGAAAAACATTAATTGTGCACAATTTGGACCGACTATACTTGTCATCAGTATGTTTTTGCTATGTTGACATCACAATGAAATTAGACAGTAAAATGAATTCTCTAGAATACATCATCATCTAAATGTGCCTAGTGTGTAGAATAAAACTGCACCAGACATGCAAATTTCATCATAATATATCATAACTCTGCATATGTTCTGGAGCTGAGGGGGAGTTGAATACACCAGTAATGATGACCTAACTAAATGCACATTCGACAAGATCATCACCATCTTTGAACAATCGAAGCCTGAACCTGTAACACTAAGGTGTGTAAGAATCCTTGAACATTCAATGCCATTTATCTTCATATCATGAGGCCTGAAATGCATCATACAAGCGATCATGAGGCCACGGAGGGGAGAGGTGATGCCTTTTGCTTATAGGAGCGGATGAGCGATGTGTGAAATGGATTTTTGTGCTCTGCTGTGCTCCTTTCACACTCTGGGCTATCATAAGCTCCGCTAATTCAGCTGCATTGCCTCAGCCCACGTTAATTATAGACTCATTGACAACAGCTCTTACTTTCGGTGCAATCTACCCTCCGCGCAGGCTTATTGAGGGTCGACTGAAATGAGATGGAGTTTTATGAAAGCCTCCAGAAACTGCAGCAACGGCCTAAAGCAGTGCTGATGATAATTAGATCCCATAGCAGAGCTGGAAAATGAAGTTAACGCTTTACTTGAACCCTGTGGTCATGAGACATGCCAAGGATTGTCAACTTTCTCTTGTCATAACATCGTAATATAAATGTCTGAGCAGCTTGAGTTGCCGTGTGGAATATTATGGCAGATGACAGGCCTTACAAATGCTGTTGTTTGTCATGAATAAAGCTTAAAAATGTCAACAGTTATATGCTAGAAAGGAATGTATCATCAGCCTGATCTCACGAGGAAATGTAAGTATTTTACGTTTTGCCAATTTAGTGGCTAATTCGTACAAACTCGTATGAGTTCAGTCATACGAAATTGTGCGCATTAAAAAGGAGGCATAGCACCTAACCCCACCCCTAAACCCAACCGTCATTGGGGGATGAGCAAATCGTAGTAAATTGTATGAATTAGATTGTACGAATTCATACGAATTAGCCACTAAATCAAAAAGTTACGAATTGCCGTGAGATTGCGTTGGTATTAACTATTTAGATATCACATACAGACTCTAAGCATGCGCAAATACTGCTGCCACATATGTACAGTGCAACCAGGACAAATGTCATTCAACCGCAGTTAGTCAAATCTAAAGCCGACCTGAAGATGCTGGACTTTAGCGCTGTGTACGGATGTAATAACGAGCAAACAAAGAAAACAAAGCATAACATTGCAAATAAGATTGAGTTTTTTATGTTTTGTATGAACTGTGTGAATTGTGTATTGATAATAGTTTCTTATACTGCACTGGCCATAAGGCAAATTAGCACAAATGCACACTAAATACTAGGCTTATGCTAGTTTTGTTGATTAAAATCAGTCAACAATGTAGATGTAATCTGACAACAAGATGCTGTGGTGCCAGAAACTAGTATTATTGTCAGTTAAGTGAACTAGTCGATTATAACGGGGATTCATTCACAAACGAATTTAACAGGTAGGGAGGATAATACATTTGCATGCACACAAACACACACACTTTGTTGGCAATGCCTGTGCGATCATTTATCCATTGATGGAGAAGAGTGATGTAAAATGATCATTTTCATAATTAAAAAAAAATATTTGCATACTGACTACCGGGAAAACTCTCAGTCAAAGATATATGTATACATGTGTCTATATCTCTGGCTGTGGATGGCCAGTCCTTCTCTGCACCTTGGTTCCACATTAATTTCAATAGAGAGCTACCCTGTAATAAAATGGTCGCTTTATTGATGCAATTCTTCCAATAGACAACAATAGTTTTGGCGACATCTAATTTAAATATCTATGGATAATATTAGCTGGTTTGGCAGGCTGTCCCGCGAGAGAACCCTGAGCTTGGAGATAATTAAGCCCAGGGCTCCTGCCTGGTCGATGAGCATGTAAGGGGATAAGAGATCAGGTAGTTCCCTCTGGTAATGGAGGAAAAGGGGGAAATGGGGTGGATGAGGGGATTATTCAAAAAATGAAGATAAGGGAGTAATACTAGATGAGCTATTTATAGTGAGTTTGGATTAATCCTACTGGCTTACTAATGATAAGGATGGCAGACCATCCGCGATAGATCATATCACATGGTTCTCTTGAGATTAGTTTGCGAAACTTCACTTAAAGAACATTTAAATTTACACCACCAAAAACTACACAAACTTTTGAGGTGCGCTCAGTATTTATTTCTTTTTTTTTTCTGCTTTCTTTTTTGATATTTTTTTGAACAGAATAGCAGTGGTACTGGTATCTCATGACAGCAAGTACAGCAATTTTTGTTAGACATTCAAATGCATACAAATGCTTGAAAGCGAAGACAGAAATAAAATGAATTTATAAAACTAAAGAAAGACACAGTCACTGAGTACCCTAAAGAAAATTCCAGAGTGAGGATCAAATGTGTCAGAATACCTCAGATCTCTAATGTAAATCATAGGTTATTTTTTTGCAGGGGTAAATGTGTAGTCGCCTAACTTCAGCCACCATTAACTGAGGGTTTCTGAGCAAATGACCAAAATGATAATATACCTGTTTATTTTTTATTTTTTTTACACAATTAAATTTTTTATATACAAACATTTTATGCACATTTTTTTATTACAATCAAGACACAGTTACACTGTACAATTCAAAAAGTATACCTTTGGGGACAAAGCAAATGTTATTCCATTTTTTTTTTTATATAATTTTTTTATATTTTTTAATAAACACTTTTTTTCCAGTACATTTTGATTTTGTCACAGTCTTAAAATACATGTATCAATATCTAACTTACATTTGAAACAACTGTTCGGGAATATTTACGCTCAGTATTTTGTGTGTTTGAAAATAATTCAACAAAAAATGTTACTTTTCAAAATGATTAGAATGATTTAGACTCGTATAAGATCACATAACCTGCTAAATTGCATGTTTTGTCTCAATGGTGCCTGTTATTAGACACTTTCACTTGTACATGGAAATGTAATAATGGCTGACTGTGAAGCATAACTGCAATAACTGTATATAAAATTATGTATGCATTGTTCAAAAGCTAGGATTGGTGAGATTTTTTGCATTGAAAAAACTTCTACACTCGATTGATTGAATAAAGAATACAGTAAAACGTTAATATTGTAAAATAATATTATGATGTTTTTCTGTAATTGCAAAACTTCCATTTACCAGAAATGATTCTAAAATGATGATTTGCTAAAAGTCAGTTACCATTTTTAAGCCCTGAAAAAGGCAGAAACGTGCTTCCACATGAAAATATGCTTTGTTCTAGTAAAAAATGGAAAGCAAAGCGTTTCATTCTCTCACTACAGTCTATCAGTTGTCAGAAAGCAAAACATAAGCTGCATGTTTGTATGTATGTGAGTGAAATCTAATGCTCTGATGCGATATAAAATATCAATCATTTCACGTCAGCCTTCGGGATCAAAGTAAAGGTGTCCAATATTTGAGAGGCAATGTATTACACTTATCTTTTTGGCATATTGATTTTTAGCTGGAAAACCAAACTCATGTTTCCTGAGGTGTGCTTTGCTTCAGTCACATTTGTCTTCATCCATGTCAGAGGCTGAGCAAATGAGAACACAGCAAGCAAACATATCTGCAAGATTTCTCTTCTTGCTAAAGGAATATGCCTTAAAGTGTGAAATTCTTGTCTGAAAATTTAATGTAAGAAAAAAAAATACACACAGAGGTTGCGTCCGAAACCGCCTACTACTCAGTATGTAGTACTCTGCCGTTAGAAAAGTATGTTCTACACATTATGAATGTGAGCAGTATTAATGGAATTCGGACGGACTATATCCGCAATTTTGTCATAGTCACGTTACGTCACTTTATTCCCATTCATAAATTATCTCGCGGGGCATTATGGGATAGTGCAGCATGTATGGGATCCAGAATCTTGCCGGAAATAGTAAGTCATCCGGGTACTTCTCGCATACAGATTTTCGAATTCTATGAATTCGGACATCCTACTCGGCTCGCATACTGATTTTAGCGTACTAAATTGTATGAAAGTATTTGGTTTCAGACGCAGCCTGTGTAAAGCAAGCGAAGTTGTTTATCAAGTTAAATGTTTAAATAAACAGACAGTAGAATTAAACAAACTGTAAAGAGAAATGTAGCTCTAACAAATACACTGTAACTTAGCATATGTGGCTACGCACTGGTGTGCGGGAGAAGCAAAGCCAGAACCCTAACCCAGATCAACAGTTACCTTTCCTTCTTATACTTTGAGCAAAGCATGGTCAAACATAAGTGAAATACCAACCCCCAAAACCAGCTAAACATAAGAACAAAGTTGAGGAGATAAAGTGAGTGAGAAGTATACTAACATACTCTCCTCAGGCCATGACTGAACAAGAGGGCTCAAGCACGGTTCACTTGGCCGGCCCTGGCCCGGTTGGAAGAGGTGTGCCTGAGCGCGGTACACTTGGGCTTTGGCGCGGTACGCTTGTGTGTGAGCGCGAAACGCGCCAAAGCCCGAAACCGAAAGCGAGACGTGACTTTTAAGGGACTGTTTGATATGGATTTATTAATCATTCTTACTGTTCAGTGATCGCAAACTGCCGTAGTTTATTAAAGACGCAAACTCCTCACAGCACGCCAGCTGCGCGCCTTCAGCAGACCTCCTCATTCCTGCAGCACGAGAGCTTTGATTGTTTATGAGCGCCAAAAGTGGCGGATCTGTTCGGTAAAATATCTGACTGTGTGTCCCCGCATCCCTAAGGACTGTTTGGCGAAATATTTGACTGCATGTCACTGCATAACAAACGACTGAAAGGATATAACTAGAGAAATCTCCACTGTGCTGCTAAATGAGAGCGTATGGCAAGCCGTTTTAACATTTAAACCTTGTTCTGACTATCCATAAATATATTTAGAGATATAATTATATATTTTGACAAGTCATTATTATAATTCGACTTGTCAGAATAACAATTAGAGATATCTACAATTGCAAATGTACTAGTACGAAATCAGATTGGAGATACCTGCAAATATATTATGACTAGTCATATTCCTCTATTGACTTCCATTGAAAAATATTTGCAGATATCTCTGAGTTTTGACTCGTCAAAAATCCAATTCAAGATATCTACAACTGCAATTCGACTATTAGTAAATTAATTAGAGACATCTTCAAATATATTTGTAAATATCTCTAAATATTACGAATTAAAGACATCTGTATGACTAGTAAAAACTCAGTTAGAGATATCTCTAATTACAATTGTGACGAGTCAAAACTCAGTTAGAGATATCTGCAAATATTTTTCAATGGAAGTCAATGGAGGAATATGACTAGTCATAATATATTTGCAGATATCTCCAATCTGATTTCGTACTAGTACATTTGCAATTGTAGATATCTCTAATTGTTATTCTGACTAGTCGAATTATAATTATGACTAGTCAAAATATAATTAGAGATATCTCTAAATATATTTATGGAGTCAGAACAAAGATTTAAATGCTAAAAAGGCTTGCCATAGAGAGCGCTTCTGAACAGCGCAGCAGCGATGACGTAAGCGTGCCGTGGCCCGGTATGGTGTGAGCGCGGGCCGTCGGGGGAGACGGGAGGGGGGACAAGCGTGCTTTGGCCCGGTTCGCGGCAAATGTACCTAGTGTGAGTACGGCCTAAATGTATTGTATATTGAAATGCAATTAATGTCTCTGTTGATTTCATCACTACAACCCTTAAGTCAAAAACTGTCAAATGACACCTAACATCACAAAGTTATATTAAGAAAGATTACAAGCAGGTAAATTGTGTGGTGAAAAGCACATGGTTATTGTAAACAAATGGCAGAGATGTCTATTTGAGCTGTGGTGAACTCTGCCACACCAGGGGGGACCCATCTGATGCTTGGAATGTCTCATTAGTTCTTCATTAGCATAAAGGAATAGCATATACTATTTTCTCAGCTTACAGTTGAGATTACGCAAAACATTGATTAAAAATGCACATTTTAAAGCAGTACAGGACCTTTAAGGATTAGTTGGTTCTCTGGAACTGGTGGTTTTCTTTTTAATATATCTCTCCAGAATCACTAGCAAAACATCAAACTGAGCCTCTGGCATCCTGAAGGAAACTTTTTGAATGGCAGCTCCTTGATAAGAAGATACTACCTCTTTCTCTTTCACTTTTAAAGAAAAGAGAAAATGACAAAACCATTCGAATTGCCTGTTTTTTATTTTTTTATTTTTTTTATTTTATGCAAGTTAATTAACCTACATCAGACTTGGTGTGGAACAAATAAACATGTACAAAAATTTGGACTTTTAGTTTTTCCAAAACAACTCAGAGGACACACTTAAAGTGGAAGCAGAGGAATAAACAGAATCACAGACACATTATGTAGCTGCCATGGTCTTAAAAACAGTTAAAAGGAGATCAAGTTTCATTATCTATAGTCCTTAAGTTCCTTAATCTTGCTTCGGTGGGCAATAGTGAATGTCCAGTCTGTTTTTCTTCCATCAGCTCTGTGATTAAAGTCCTTGGTGTGTCCGTCATGGTTGATGAGCAGCCTCTGGCTTATGAAGGACCATCCAGTGAGGTCTCTCTTTAATTAACTCAATGACCAAGAGCAGAGGAGCAGAAATCCTCATCAGAATCCTCAATAAAATAATGCAGGACTGACAAAACAGCTGCATAGATAATTATGTTTTCCCTATCTTCCAGCGGAAGGGCTATTGGCACAAAAGGGCCTTTCTGTTCTATATTTTTGGTCCAGATTCAAAGATGTTTTGTCTTTGTGAGATGGGAAGACGGCGGTTAAGTGTCCCTTTGTTGTTGTTTCCTAATAGCCTGATGTCTCAGGATGCTTCACTCTCTCCCTGGGTTTAATGTTGATCTTGTCTGACCCAAGACATTCTGTTTTTGTCTGCTGGTGAAATTTAAAGATTTATAACATCAAAACTGAGCTGTTGTATTTATTCTGCCATTTATTTTTACTGTTGTTAAAACTGCATAAAGGGTGACATGGTGGCACAGTGGTTAGCACTGTTGCCTCACAGCAAGAAGGTCGCTGGTTCGAGCCTCAGCTTGGTCAATTAGCATTTATGTGTGGAGTTTTCATGTTCTCCCTGTGTTCGCGTGTGTTTCCTCCAAAGATATGTGGTACTGTATAGGTGAATTGGGTATGGATGTTTCCCAGTGATGGGTTGCAGCTGGAAGGGCATCTGCTGCGTAAAACATATGCTGGTTAAGTTGGTGGTTCATTCCGCAGTGGCGACCCCGGATTAATAAAGGGACTAAGCCAAAAAGAAAATAAATGAATAAATGAAAACAGCTGGTTTTAAAAGGGTTCGTTTGAAAGCGTACAGAGACCATCTCTTCAAGGAGTCCTCTATGCGCTTTTTTGGTACGCTTTTGGTGCACGCTCGAGTGCCATTGCTACATTCACACCTGCCCAAAGGAACCGCACCGAGAGGAAAAACAAACTCTAGTGCGATTCAACAAAACTAAATAAAGCAGGTGTGAAAACACCCTAAAACAAAGTCATTTCAGAAGTGTCATTTAAAAAAAATGGTACAAAGGTCTTTTTTTAATGTAATAATGCAAATCATTTACAATTAGACCAGTATTAATGAAAGTTATCATCAGTGTTAGTGTTGCATGCTTTATGCAGTTTTCCAGCCGCATCCATGCTTCATTCTCAAAATGTAAAGTTTGTTTACAGTGTATACAAGTAATGTATACAAACTATAGTATATTATGACCAGGGATACAATCAGCCAGCACAGTCATCCCTCTATAGTAAAACGCAACATTTTGTGTCTGCCGGGATATTTACTTGGCAAAGTTTCATTGGCATTTTCCTGCACATTAATTTTGACCAATTAAATAGCAGTTTAGGAAATATGTTCAGTTAAATCTGGCCATTTTGTTTCTTTTCAACTGGTTTGGACCAAAGCAATGTGGTGTGAAAAGGATCCATTAACGACAGAAAAATGCTAAATGTATCATTTCTTGCCCTTGGTCCGGACCAAATGAACTGAACCACAGATGTGAAATCATCCTAAAGTTACCTTTTTTTTGTGGGTTTTTTTTTTGTTTTGTTTTGTTTCTTACATATTTACCTATTTTTGGTCAAGCAGTGAGAACAATTAGCAACAAATTCAAAGCAGTAGCAAAGTTTCAGAGAAACACAGTGTGGTGATGTTCCAGAATGAATAACACGATTTTTATGAGTTGGTAGAGTGAAACATTTAAAGACTCAATCATAAGGGAATCATTTGACCTACAGTTTTTGACGATTTTGACGATATTTTTGCAATATCACATTGAAAATTTAGGCCAAGATGTGCATATATTTTAAAAATACACATAAAAATGTATACGCACAACTGAGTTTATACAAACTCACTGACCCCTTTATTCGGTACACTTGACCAACTGATCATTAATGCAAATTTCTGATCAGCACATGGCAGCAACTCAATGCATTTAGGCATGTAGACAGGGTCAAGACGATATGCTGCAGTAAGAACTGAGCATCAGAATGGAGAGAAAGGTGATTTAAGTGACTTTGAACGTGGCATGGTTGTTTGTGCCAGACGGGCTGGTGTGAGTATTTCAGAAACTGCTGATTTACTGGGATTTTCACGCACAACCATCTCTAGAGTTTACAGAGAATGGTCCAAAAAAGAGAAAACATCCAGTGAGCGGCAGTTCTGTGTGCGCAAATCCCTTGTTGATGCCAAAGATCAGAGGAGAATGGTGTGGGGGATATTTTCTTGGCAGACTTTGGGCCCATAAGTACCAATTGATCATTGTGTCAATGCCACAGCCTATCGGTATTGTTGCTGACCATGTCCAACCCGGTACTAGTGAGGTGTACATACTGTACAGTACACACAGGACAATCAAAGTTGTCCTAATTCCATTGAACAACACTATTCTGTTATATTGTATGTAAACTAAACATCACAAAAATGTCAATGCACAAACTAAAATAAAACAAATGTAAATACATACAATTTAATTTAACTACTCATGCATCGGAGTCAGTTGTTTTGTTCTTGAACATCCATTTTGAATTGCATTATGGGAACTTGATCTCTGCTCCAACAACTTATACAGCTTTTAGCAAGTGATTTATATTGACACTTTAAGTGGTTAGAGAACATTGATTCTCATGTTTATTTGCATAAATTGCATAAAATACAAGTAATGAGCTGTTCAGTTGTATGTATAATTGGATTTGTGTCACATTTATGTCCCTCCCTGATAGTGTGTAATATCCTCTTCAGCCAGAACAGTGTAGCAATGTCCTTTACATGAGGACCTCAGTGTTAAACCACAGACAGAATCCGAGCTGAAGGAAAGACTCTGCTTATTTCAAATCCCAGGGTCTTACGGTTATCAGCATAAAATGCACTCCATTGTCAGCCGGTGGCTTAGAGTCTAAAGGTGTGATATCGACCAGCGCAGTGTGACTTTGATGCGATGCTTGAACTTTTATCTCCTCAGCTTTTTTTGGATGAGCTTTTCAATAAGGCTCAGTTTCACCTACGTGTAAGAGCAGAAGATGAGACACAGAAAGAAGAGTAGTCTGCTCTTTATCCCTCTCTCATCGCTGAGTATCTGTACTTCACTTAAAACTGCCTTCTTGCTCTAATCCATTCTGGACGTGGACACTCTATCTGTCTGGCTGTTTCCTATGCTAGACATTTGATATATTTTGGCTGTCTGGACCTCTGCCCGTTGAGTCTTTACTTACTAGCTTGTTCATTTTCAATATTTCGATGAGTGTGAGCAATGCGCTGGACTTTTGGTGGCCTAAAAATGAGGTCTGCTAAAATATACGCATCTCAGAATAACATTTCTTTTCATATCAATGCCCTGGTGGTGACCCTGTCTGTGGTTACACAGGAATGTATAACAGTAGGGCTAATCATCTAATGGTCCAGAGGGAAAATCAGGTCTGTTATTGATTTGGAATTAAATGTATTCTAAATGAATTGATTGATGAAATCAATGTCTGAGAACAATAAGTTTAAAATTTGCCTTCAGTTAACATATTGATTTTCAACTGGCTTTGCTTGAAGACCCAGGCAAAGACAGTTGATAATAATATACTGTGAAAGCCAATGTTGTGAAGTCACAATGTTCCAGATATTTTTAGGAAAGCATATTTAGGAGAACAGGTTTCTGCATCTTCATCGTCTTCTTCTATTTTATCATCATCATCTTTGTTAGGATTCAATAAATTGTCTAGGGAGAGAAAGCGTAACATTTAGAATGTTATATTATCACTAAAGAAAATGGGTGGAAATAAACAAGGACACACAATCTTAACACTTAATTCGTTTATTCCTTTATAAGGAAAAATGACAAAGCCAACAAAAGAGAGGCATGTATTAGCTTTGTACAGTGCATATATATACATATAAGCAATTATTGAAATATATACAAACCAAAATTTACAGGGGGGAAAGGAACTAGATTGGTGCTAAAGCAAAAACTAAACAAAGCCAACAACCACATGAACTAGAAAACAAGATCCCCTTTAAACTTACTAATGAAAATACAAATGTGGAAAAGAAACCAAAATCTTCAGCGTTTGTGACAACAGTAATGCAGTTCACACTGCATGATTTTCAAAGTAGTTGTGTCATGGATGTTTTCACACTGCATAACTATCTTGGGTAGCGTTCTGTCGGTGCTGTTTATGTAACCCCGCTGGTCCGACACCAGCCAGTCTGCTCCGAGCTGGAATCAAACTGGCGACCTTCCGCATGAGAGTCAGTTGCTCTAACAAGGAGGCTAAAGACCATGGCCTCTAGCGTCTGTTGCTAGAGCACCTTTAGAGGTCAGAGGAGTGAGGTGTACCAGCACAGCACCTACTAGCTGGGCTCCGTTACATTTACACTAAAGGAGGAATCGGCGACAGGGGGTTTCATACGGCATGACTTTAAAATAGGAAGAATCGCCGACAACTTTGTCTAAACTACATCTCACAACCAATCAAACGCGAGAAGTGACATGGAAATAATGCAAGGTCACGCAATATATCTTTCGTTATGAACTATGTAATGGTAAAAGAGGGCATTAGTTTTAGAATGTGCACTTCTTTTGAATTAGCTATTTCTCCTCAACTTTTTTTTTATTTTTTACTTTTGACGTGGTTGTGGTATTGCTCAGATGAAATTGCTCCCATCAAACAGATGTGCTTCTGCCAAATTTACTCTAGTTTTCTTTTTAATCGGGGCTAAAATCATGCAGTCTGAACTTGGCATAAAGTACACTACCTAAAATAATAAACAAAAATACAAAAAGCGGTGCTCACCCAATTACCTAGAGTTTCTGAACAATTTAAATAAATACATGCAAAATGTATGTCACAGATCTTGTTAACCTATTACTTTTTTCTCAAAAAGGAATGATAAACCTTCAAACTATATTGAATTTACAGGTGTTTTGGATTAGTTCAGAGACATGGAACAAATAATAATACAGAAACAGAAACAGAAACAAACATACACAGCACAAACCCACACACATAGCACTGAACAGTCAAGACGTGCCGATCAAATTTAAAGTCTGTGGAACGAAGCCTGATTGCTCCACTAGAAAACAGCCAAATAAGGAGTGACAGGCTCGGGATCCAACCAGCAGATGCCTGAGAAGGAAAAAAATAGCAGAACAAAAGATGATAGGGTGAGGCAAAGAGGCAATGACAGATGAGAGAGAGAGTGACAGAGAGGCAGAAAGCGACAAAAATCCTACTGACCATAACAAACTTCTTCTTCATTACCTTCATCTTCATCATCTTCTTCTATTTCTAATGCTGCGTCCCAATTCACATACTATTTATCCTAAATTACTTACTTACTCTCAGGGCCGTTTATATCGAAGTTGATATTTAGCTGCACTATGTTGATGTTTCATAACATCTTATTTTTACGAGGTGAGTCGTTTGCCCAACGCTCAACCCCCAACCTGGAGGACCATCCGTCCTAAATAGTATTTGAAAACAGAAAAAGTATGTCTAAAACCATAGTATAGAAAAAAAGAGTATATGCCAAAGGTTCCCTAGATGGTCTATTTCTGGTAAAAATTCAAATTCTTCTAAACTCTAATCGCTAATATTACCCATAATACATTGCACGTTGGGAATGAATTTGATTAAAACTACAAAGTCGGGTAAAAAGTGTAAATAAACTACAAACATGGTGGACACGTGAGACCAGCTATCATGTAGAGAGACTTTGGTAAAGATGTTTTAATGACTATTAATAATATCTAGCCAACTGGAACATATTTAAACTGTGTTTTTCGTGATCTGCAACAACAATGTGAACTTATATCAAGTTATATTTGGACATAACTTCTAAATGCATAATTACCAAAGATCTAAAGAGATTCCTGAGTCTTTCATGGCAGATTATCCTGCCACTGCTCCTTGAATTGAAAGACGTGTGGATGATGTGTTAAAATCAGGGGGCATCGTGCGACGTAACTAAGCAACATAACAATCCGTTAACGAAGAAGTAGTATGTGCCAAAGGTTGCATACTCTTCTGTTACACACTCAAAAGTATATACTTTTCCTACACAAAAAGTACATTCTTTTAGGGCATAGTATAAGTATGTGAAATGGGACGCAATTCTTCATCTTCATCACAAAAAAGTAAATAAAAAAAACAGCTATAAAGTCATACTTGTTCATATATTTTTAAGGTTTATTATTATTAAAGATTTTTATTCATTGAATTTATTCATTATCATCATCATCATAATCCTAATATTAAGCATCATTAAAAAAAACAAAAACAGCATTTGCATCATGCAGGCTTCGTCATTTTTTAAAGGTCTATTATTAATATTTATTAATTATTAACATTGTCATCATAATTAACAATGTTAAACTTTCAATGCTAAGAGTTTTTTTCTGAAAAATTAATGATTCTCTTTACAAATTTATTTGGATTCTCAATCTGGCCACGAAAGAAAGTATTTGAGGAGCTTTGGCTTCGACTGCATAGCCTCTGTCCAAATGGCACTTTTAGGCCACTTCCAAGTCTGAATTTCCCATATGGACTAATGGGTAATTGTGTATCTCACAATAGCAGGTTTGGTGAAATGGGGGCGCTCATGAGCCCTCTTATGAAACCTGAAATGATAAATGAGGCTTTTAGGGCCTTGTGGACTTTACGGATGTGTGCAAATGAAGGCCATGAAACCTCAGGTCCACATCAAGTGCGCCATTTGGGATAGAGCCTGCTTAATCATCCCACTTAAAGCGACAGTACTCCAACAAATGAGAATTCTTTTATCAGATACTTGCCTTGTGTAGTTCAAAAACTGTTCGCCTGACTATTTTAGGAAACTGCATTTCAGTTTTCTTTCACCTCCATTGCGCTTGCATTTTCTTATCACTTTGAGCACTTTATTTTCACACTGCAGATTCTTATAAGCATTCTTTCCAGTTTGTCTGAAACACTCATTAAATTACTGTTTCTACAAAGCTCATTCTTCTAAAAAGCTTAGATTGGCTATCTTACTGGCTAATTTACTAATTGGCTGATTGTGATTGGCCATTCATTTCTTTAAGAAATGCAACAACATTACAAATTACTGAAGCCTGAGCTTTTTTTCATTGTGACTTAAAATGTTGGGCAAGTTTGAGGCTGTGTTTTCTGTTAGATAAAATAAATCCATATGCAGACCTTAAACAATAACACAAAAAATATCTTACTCATGAAAAATTGCAAATAATCACATCCTTTTTGATTTTTAAAGCAGTTAATGTTCCGTGCTGGTGGAATAATCTCCCTTTTCCCACACAGACTGCTGATTCACTGGTTTCATTCAAACGACAACTGAAAGCCCATCTATTCCAAGATCACCTAAAGCCCTGTGAACAAAACCAGGACCCTCTCTTCCCTCTCCCTCACCACACAACAACCCAAACTGAATGTGGGCACACACAGGTGAGCGGGTTTTGTGAACCACCTATAGAAAACGCACTCTGTCATGTTTCATCTCTCTGATGCTTAAACTGACACTGTACCAGTTTGCACATTTGCACCAGACACGTTCTTACAAGTAAAAACAAATCCACTATACATTAATGAAGTGTGCTTCACACAGGTGAATGGGCTTGACATACTAACAAAAAACAAAACTTTGCCCTGGTAAGATCACACAAATATTGATAAAATCTTGACTTTAGGTGGGTAATAAATGTCCCAGACTATATGTTCCTTTACTATCACGTCTACGACGAGTGTAATTTCCCAGAGCAGTCACAAGTGTCGTTATAACAATATTTCTTAACTCAATTTCAATTTTTTAAATATTATTTCAATTGGAATAAACACTGATGCTTGCTGACAACTAATAACTACATTATTTAAGGGCATTCTTTATGACATGGATAGGATCAAATTAATAATTCCATTTAATATTAAAAATTTTCTTTGAAATATAAATGTATATTTTCCTGCCATGGGTTACTTATTAAACACTCTCTCGCCTGAACTTGCCGCAAGTGAGACAAAGAAAAGGAAAGCACTTAAGCAGCAACAAGGAAATTCAGGTGCTCAAGACATAATCTTTAAAATAATGATATGTTAAAAAATAGCAAATATATAACTGAGGTTTGTGAAACAATAATCACAGAGAAGCATCATTAAATCTTTATTTTCCACAGAGCAAAACAAATCGTCCACTCGTATAGTTGAATAATAGAGGAATACAAAAAAAATAAATAATAATTTGTATATTTTTCTTGGAAAAAAATACTTTTTTGAAACAAATTTCAGTTGCTATAATTTTTTATCTCAATTTTAATGTACCTTTTGTTGGTCAGTTACACATAAACAAGAATAATAAATAGGATTTGAGGTGAAGCGCTATATAAACAAGTTCGCTGTATGCACCAAAACACGAACTGCCATGAGATTGTGTTGGTAAAATAATAATCTAACCTAAATAAAATTAAATTGATATATTCACAGTTTCAGAGAAGCCTATATTAAACTTTTTTTTCACTATTAATTATACATTTAAATAAGCAGGAAATGCTTTTGCAATGTATTCACAGCACTGAACATGTTCCCAGATCACCTCGGAAGAACATATTCTGTTGGAAGGATGAGAGAACTCAGCAACTCTTTGTGGGAATGGAGATGTCTGCATATTTGTGCCAATCTGTCTGATAAAATTGCTTAAACCACTTAAAACGTCTTATATCTTATCCATCCATGACCCACCCATAAGTAAATATGCAGGCTTTTTTTTGATTACCTGATCAGCACATTAACGCCAGTACCTGCTGAGATAACTGAGAAATGATGTCCTCCTATTACACAATGTCACCCACGTGACAGAACTCGTCATGAAAACGAGAAAAAAATTAAACAAGACTTTCAGCGATGGTTTTGTGAGGCGTCGCAGCCATGATATCGGTTGTCATGAACTATGCCAGATTATACAAGAAGAAACGATTGAATTTTGTCACGACGCCCATTTGGCCTTTATGAATCTCCATGACACCCTACATCAAGAAAATCATGCCGAAATCATGACAAATTCATGTAATCTGATCAAGGCTTTACTATAGCATTTACTTCTCGGAGTAATGTAGATGTAAGCAGTTTGATTTTAAAAGCATTTAGAGTCTGCTCTGAGGATTAAAAACTGCATTTTTAGACTGTCCTCAATACTGATAAGATATGTATAAATACAAATATCAACAGACTGTCACATTTTATATGAATACCGTGTAAGCTGAACGACTCTTGCCAAATTTTATGCTGCCTCATTCCTCCATATATTTAGTGTGCATCACCAACCTGTGGAAGTTGCCTCATTACGCTGTAATGTTACTTTAATTGGTCTTTTAATTTGGTTCTGTGGCGTAGCCAGCAGACGTGGCCGGCTTGGGGCAGTGCAGCCCTCTCGCAGTTTCTCAGGTGGCAGTGTTTATTGCGCCCACCTATTTGCTTTCAATCTGTCAGCAGCAGGGCAGAGCGCAAAAGAGAGGAGCGGCATTTGGCAAGCCATCTTTCACATGACACCCAAACAGTGTGTCCCATCTGCCAGACAGGAGTCCGGGCCGGGACCAGCATTTGGCAGAGTCCTGTCTGAGATGCAGTTTTCCCCCTCTCTCCCTTTCTTTTCCATTTGAGGAATGATTTTATTTTCCGTTTTCTTTTTTTTTGGGGGGGGACAGGGGGGACTTCAGAGAGATGAGGTCGTGTGCTTGTTGCATGGCTGAACGAATCTCGGGGTTTTATCTATTTTCAGCTCCACTGAACTCCCAGGGTTTGCTTTTCTTTCAAGAGAAGGACACTTCTTTCTTTTTAAACAGTGTGAGTGGTTTTAAATGCTGTAGTTCAGTGGTTCGGATCTCTCTTTTCATTTGGGGAAGAAAAGAAAAGAGCAAACACAGAATTAACCCGAAGCGACAAGAGGACTTCAGTAAAATAAACTTCAAGGTTTAATCTAACTATGAGGGCTGAAGGGCACTCAATTAGTTATCATTTTCGCCTGCCACAACGCTAAACACAGCCATGCCCAGACCCCTGCAGGCTGGTGGATGGAAACGTCCTAATTGGAGGGTGATTATCAGGTTGTCACCTGTCCTTATTAGAGGTGCGAGAGGCCTGCCTACCAACCACAGCTTTCCTGACTCACCCGCAGTCAGTGGGTCGCGCTCTGCCTGGAGCAGGATTATTTTCAACTGTCTGCACCTCAGGCTGAATTTCACATCTTTCCTTTCAACAATCTCATTTGTGATGTGATGAATCTGACATGAGTTTTTATGCCTAGCATGCGCTTTTAGCTATATATGCCTAAATAAAGAGAGATTTCAGTGCATTATCATGCGAATTAAGTCTCCACGCATCAGTATGGCGTGGTGACACACAGGGCTTAAACTTACTTGTATGTCTGTTTGTCAAGCATATCCCTGGATGGCTACACTGTAAAACTGTTTACATTGTTTACGCTGTAAAAACACATTTGTTAATTAACAGGTTCCATGGGGCGGCAAGGTGGTGGAGTGGGTAACTATGTTGCCTCACAGCAAGAAGGTATCTGGTTCGAGCCAAGGCTGGGTCAGTTGGCATTTCTGTGTGGAGTTTGCATGTTCTTCTTGTATTCACTGGGTTTCCTGCGGGTGCTCCTGTTTCCCCCACAGTCCAAAGACATGCTGTAAACAGATTAGGTGAATTTGTGAGCTAAATTGTCCGTAATTTATGTGTGAATGAGAGTGTAAGCATCTTTATGCATCTGCTGCATAAAAAATATGGTGGATAATTGGTGGTTCATTCCGCTGTGGCAATCCCAGATTAATAAAGGGAATAAACTGAAAAGAAAATGAATGAATTTATTTTATATATATATATACACGCACACACACACACACACACACACACACACACACACACACACACACACACACACACACACACACACACACACACACTCACTCACTGGCCACTTTTTTAGGTACACTAGTACCGGGTTGGCTTCAGAAATTGCCTTTTGGCTTCAGAAATTGCCTTAACCCTTAGTTGCATAGATTCAACAAGGTATTGGAAATATTCCCTTAAAGATTTTGGTCGATATTGACATGAGAGCATCCTGCAGTTGCTGCAGATTTGCTCGCTGCACATTTATGATGCAATTCTCTCGTTCCACCACATCCAAAAGGTTCCCTATTAGATTGATAGCTGATGACTCTGGAGGTCATTTGAGTACAGTGAACTCATTGACATGTTCAAGAAACCAGTCTGAGATGATTTGTGCTTTATGACATGGCGCATTATCCTGCTGGAAATGGCCATTTGATGATGGGTACACTGTGGTCATAAAGAGATGGACATGGTCAGCAACAATACTCAGGTAGGTTGTGGTGTTGACACGATGCTCAATTGGTACTAATGGGCCAAGAAAATATCCCGCGCACTGTTGCACCAGCAGCCTGAACCGTGTATACAAGGCAGGATGGATCCATGCTTTTGTGGTGTTGATGCCAAATTCTGAATGTTGCAGCAGAAATCGAGACTTATCAGACCAAGTTTTTCCAATCTTCTATTGTCCAATTTTGGTGAGTCTGTGCAGTTTGTAGCCTCAGTTTCCTGTTAACTGACAGGAGTGGCACCCAGTGTGGTCTTCTTCTACTGTAGCCCATGCGCCTCAAGCATACCTCGGTTGTAGCGAGTAGTTATTTGAGTTACTGTTGCCTTTCTATCAGCTCGAACCAGTCTGGCCATTCTCCTCTTGTACCGACAAGGCTTTTGCGCCCACAGAACTGCCACTCACTGGATATTTTCTCTTTTTCAGACCATTCTCTGTAAATGCTAGAGATGGTTGTGCGTGAAAATCCCAGTAGATCAGCAGTTTCTGAAATACTCAGTCTAGCTAGCCCATCTGGCACAAACAACCATGCCACTTCCAAAGTCACTTAAACCACCTTTCTTCCCCATTCTGATGCTCAGTTTGAACTGTAGCAGATCGTCTTGATCATGTTTACATGCCTAAATGCCTTGAGTTGCTGCCATGTGATCGGTTGATTAGAAATTTGCATTAACAAACAGTTAGACAGGTGTACCTAATAAAGTGGCCTGTGAGTGTATTTTGTTGAGTAATAAAAAAGTAATTGTTGAGCATAAAATATTTTGACACAATGCAAATATATCACAAGGCACTAAGGAGCTAAATTGATATGCATTAAAAGAAAATAACCTTCAACCTGGATTTTCATCAAGATTTGCACCTGTCCATCCATTACACTCTTCTCCCTCTTTCCTGATCTGAGGGATCCAAAGGGACTCTAGGCAAAACAATCCCGAGCTCCTCATAAAATATGGATGTCCGATGTCTGGTACCATGTGACAGCCACTAAATCAAAACATTAGCCTGTCTAATAAATGAAAGAGACATCAGAAATATAGAAAAGACTTTATTCAATATAACATCCTCTCTCACCAGTCCACATTGATAGTAATGTCCCTGATATCACAGACGTGAGCTTTATCATAGATTACATATCTTGACCTTGGAGGTTGTGTGACATTCAATCTATATTCTGCATTTATGCAACTGCCAGAATGATCTTGTTCTATTGCCTATCTGCCCATTTTTCACCTGCGGCTGTTCTGTATGTAGGCCTATCAGAAATTAAAAACAAGGGTTTGGGCTTTTTGCTGTGATCTATTTAACGGTGCACTTTTTCAGAAGCTCTTTAATTCAGTTTGCTATCAGCTTCCCCGTGGACTTCTCATCTGTTTTAATGACACATCATAAAATGTCCAAGGAACAAAGTTGGTTGAATTAGAGGATGTGTTTTTGGACTGTCCCCCCCTTGGGCTCCCATCTGGTGAAGCTCCAGAGTGAGTTGTTCGCTGTGCTGGAGCAGAATTAACTAAAAGTCTTTAGACGGATAGAGGGAATTGCGGGTGGTCGAACGGCTCACGGCGCCACTCGTGTTCTGAATACTGAGCGCCACTTGACTTGATGATGATATTAAATGACAGAGATGGCGGATGAGTGATGGAGACGATACAGTGAGGGAGTATGAATGGGTTTCTTAGGGAAGATTGAGCTTTGTGGGTTGTTGATGAATTTTAATTTCTGATTTAACTCTCACATTTGTGGTGGCTGGCCACTCATATGCTTCATATTACATTGACAATTAAATCAAAGGTAAAATATGTATGTTTTTTTTTTTTTTTATTCAAATTAAATTAAAATCACTAGAATAGTGTACTATATTTATACATTTTTCTTACTTTCCTAAATGTTTCAAAAATGTTAAAATCCAGAGAAATAAGCAACACAGGAACTCGTTGGAAATGTGTCCAGGACTACATATTTGAGAACTGCTAAAATATGTACCCTGGGCTATGTGTGGCTGGATGTTGTGTATAAGACAAACTCTACTGAACAGATGCATTTTTTTTCTCTTTCTAACTGCTTACCTCCATATGGACAGCATTTCTGACGTGACCATGATGTTTGCTTGCCACACTACAAAAAGGGCTTTTCTTTTTTAGATTTTCTGTCTTGTTTCTAGTTCAAATATCTAAAAATTCTTGGGTCAAGAATAATTTTCTAGACAAGCAAAGCATTATTTTGTTTTATAAAACAATATGCCAAAATAATGAGTTTTTTCCTAAAACAAGCAAAATAATCTGCTAATGAGGTAAGCAAAATAATCATGTTATTCATTTTGACATGATTATTTTGCTTACCCTATTGGCAAATTATTCTGCTCGTTTATTTAGTTTGTTTTAATGGCGTCAGACTTGGGACGTGAAGCAAAGTAGACAGGGGTTTGAGTCGACTGAATGACAGTTCCAGAAATCAGGTGAAACTAGACAGTGTTTAAGTCTGCTCCTGTGATGTTTTTCTCTTCTTCTTTTCTAACTTGTCCTCCTGTTATCTCTTCATTATTATCATTATTACCATTGTCAGTATTCATGTAGTTTTTGTCGTATAGTAGTAATAGTAGTTTTTGTTGTTGTGGTTATAGTAGTAGTTGTGGTTGTCAGTGTAGTTGTGGTCGTTTTGATTTGATTTTATTCATTTATTTTCAAACAGAAATAAAATATCTTTAGCAAAAAATACATTTCAACATGGTTGAAAATGGAGTGGGATGAAGCACAAGCTTATTATTGTTAAAGTAGTAGTAGTAGTTGTTGTAGTAGTAGCAGTTGAAGTTTTAGTAATAGTAGTAGTAGTAGTAGTTGTAGTAGCTGTAGTAGCAGCAGTAATGGTCGTTGTAGTAGTAGCTTTAGTAATTGCTGTAGTAGTGGTTCATATAGTACTTGTAATTATTACTACAGTTGTTGTTGTTGTCGTTATTGTTATTATTACTGTTGTCCTTTTAATTAATTTATTTATCATTATATCTGTCAATACATTATTATAATTTTTGTCAGTCCTTACTACTGATTGGTTTCTTCATTTATTAATACGTTACCTATAATATTTTACTACTGTTTTGCATGTTGTATGTATATACATAATATGTATATATGTATACATATTATGTACTCTGACCTGTCCACCCAGTTACCTTTACACACGTGCGCACACACACCTGCCAGTACCTGACTGTTTTTTTGTTGTTGTTGTTTTGTTTTTCATCTATTCTTTGTTATTTTTATTTTATTTTTTTTGCTTTTTCTTCCATTTGTATGTAATCTCAATTTGTCTTCCTCTAGCTTAATGTTAAAATTTAAAAAAGAACGAAAAAAGAAAACGCAATCTGTTGGGTTTAGGGAAGGAGGTGAGTAGGTCAGTCAATAGCAATCTGATAATCACATGACAAGCTGACCGGCTTTTCTCTCGCAGATGTGTGCAAGATGAACAGTGAGATTGGCAGAAATGTACACATTGGCAACTGGTGAATTTACCGGAAATAGCACGTATAAGAAAGTGTGCCCATGTAATGTATTCGACATTGTGAAAAATGTCCATTGTGGTCTCTAGTGGATTTGTGAAAACAAAAGCTAAAAGCAAACGTAGCCCAGGATACATATTTCCTGGTTCTCAAAATATGCAGCGCTAGGAATGTATCTCCAATTTGTTGGAAAAAAAGCTATTTTAACTAGTGACAGGGATCTTACTCAGCCTTACTCTGCTTCATATTACTATACTACTACTATATAAGTTTTGAAAACTTTGCTCATTAGATAACATAATTGCTGTGGAACTCCCCTAGGATGTAAAGAAGAGCACAGCTCCCATGATTCCACACTGAGAGTGTCTTCAGACTACGCCTTTGTTTGTTTTGAATACGTGGCCTCTAGTGGTAAAAATGAAACCCCCACGTCTGCTTCCCGTTTTAAAGGACCTTAATTCATCCTTGTTTCTTTCTCTGCGTAGATAAATACCATTTCATTTGCTTTCATCCATCCCACGCTGCACTGTTGCATCAATTCTTGTTTGAAATAATTTCGCTCTCAGCACCTATTCAGGTGTAACCTGCGCTCACATGAAACAAGTGATTTGCATTGGTTTGAATGATTTTCCAAGATAAAATGCAATGCAAATGAAGTAGGTTATTATATAAGTAAAAAAAATCAGCCAAAATGTTATTAAATACATTTGGAAATGGTTAAATAAATGAGCAAATAAGTAAACATAGCACTGCTGCACCACCATTGGATAGTATCGTGTATTGGTGATCTCACAGGGGGACGATATGGCGATCAGAAAAATTTGGAAAACTTTATTTTCAACAGAAGAAAGAAACTTAGGTTTTGAACAAGTGAAGAGTGAGTAAGTAATGACAGAATTGTTATTTTTGGATGAACTGTCCATGTGACAAAGCATATAGTAAATTTAAAATTGTTATAAAAAGACTTAAGTATATAGTTTGGATTACTTTTTTTCTTTTAGTACATTATTCTAATGTCCATATTCGCATGTCCGTGTGTTTTACAAAACAGTGTGTTCCAGTTGCATATTCTGCTCAGCACATCAAGCACTTTGACACGTGATGCAGTTGAACTTGTCAGCGAATGACAAGGCTGTTCAGAGATTCATTGATTTCTCATGTCCCACATATGACAGGCCTTCTCTTCTCTCATTGGGACACTGGGCACTTGGCTGATGTCACACTCATTGATCTGTGCAGTCTCAATCACATCTCTGACAGAGACAGCAGGTCTATTTTTTGCCTGTGCTTTAGGGACTCATACTGTCTGCATACGCTGGCACGTCATACGTCAAAACTGCCTGGATGATCTCAGCTCAGTGGACAAAACCTTCTGAGATGGCCGGTCTCATGCTCCTGCCTTACAATAGATGCTTTTAAATCGATATTTCACCTAAAAATCTAAATTACTGCATTATTTACTCACCCTCGTGTCATTCCAAATGTCAGAAGTTTAGCTGCAAGTCTGAGCTACTATGCATTGAAAATAAAACAGCTTCAAAGTGATATTAAAGTGCCCCATTATGCTTTTTCGGATATTAGATTTTATGCAGTGTGTAATGTAGCTGTTTGTGAATGTGAAAGATCACAAGATCAAAGTGCAAAGTAAATGGAGTTGTTTTTCAGAAATGAACTGCCTAAAATGAGCCCTCAGTAATTCCTGTTATTTTTTTGGGTCAAAGAATTTTCTGTTTTATAACATTCAAACCCCACATCTCTATTGTAAACAACTGCCCTGAACACAGTAACATCAAGAAAGAAAGAAAGAAAGAAAGAAAGAAAGAAAGAAAGAAAGAAAGAAAGAAAGAAAGAAAGAAAGAAAGAAAGAAAGAAAGAAAGAAAGAAAGAAAGAAAGAAAGAAAGAAAGAAAGAAAGAAAGAAAGAAAGAAAGAAAGAAAGAAAGAAATCAAATACTGATCTATTGCTTTAAACAGATTTGGTATGTTCGTCCTTGAAATTAAAGTAGTACTCACTTATTTAACTTCTATCTACATCTAATAAACTAAGTAATATATATTTACTTTAAAGAAAGTATTCTACTCTACCATGTAAATAAAATTTGATTAAGGATGTGCGATTCATCAAAATCAAATCATAATAACGTTTTGAAACGTCGCGGTTTTGCTTTTTGTGTTTTCATATAGCAGTGTGCACAGCAGATCTGATGCTCTGTAAACACTGTAACCACCTTTATGAGGATGCGTGTGGAAATGTCGAGTATAAATGAATTTTAAAAGAGCCTGATTTCCTGCCAGTTGACTAAGAGCTCCGTGTTTCATTTCGTCATGCAAACCATAATAACATGAGAACCTTGCATACTTGAAGTCATATTTTCAAAACTATTATCACATAAGTATGTATGAAGCTATCTTTTTGTGAAATGCACAGACTTACACAGACCTGATGCTTCTAAAATATATTTTGACAACACTATAGGCTAGAGAACATTATATACTGTAAAGAACATTGAGCTGTTTATTCAGTTAAATTGCAAATTGATTCAAAATATCAGTCAGAAAAATCACCATTAGATTTTTAAAACCATTTAACCACAATAAAATAGAGGGTGGCTGTGGAGAAGAGCAATGGAATAATATTCTGCATTTAGCAAGTAATAAGGCAAATGCCACAAAACTACTTTGTTTATGGTTTAATGGTTGAGATTGAGGAGGAACCCCAACAATAGCAATTTAATAGTCATCAACTGTGAGCAAGCATCAGATACAATTCATAAAAAGTTTGCATGTTCTCTCCGTGTTCGTGTGGGTTTTCTCTGCATGCTTCGGTTTCCGCCACAATCCAAAGACATGTGCTATAGGTGAATTGGGTAAGCAAAATGTGCCATAGTGTATGAGTGTGTTTGTGAATGAGTGTGTTTGGGTTGCGGATGGAAGGGCATCCACTGCGTAAAACATATGCTGGTATAGTTGGCAGTTCATTGCTTCTGAAATAGAGACTAAGCTGAAGGAAAATGAATGAGTTTAACAAATGTACTTTTATTAACATTATTAGTAGTTCAAAACAAAATATTTTCAGGTTTTGTGATACAAATTGTGGTACAAAAACAGAACAGAACGATGTCTTACACAATATATTGTTTCAAAATACACAATGTTTTTATAAAAGTCACATTAAACAACATTGGAGTGATCAAGGTCCCTTAATTAAATCTAAATATGTAAAATAACTAACAGGGTTTCCCACGCTTTCATGGACACCCAATTTGAGGACTATTTAAATTACTAAGAATTTTTAAATGAACACCTTTGTATTTCACACCCCCAGCATATATAGTGCCATGAAAGTCCTTCCTGTATTACCATTTCACATAATATTTAAATTATTACTGTCGTAGTAATGATTATGTTTTGTATGTTTTATTTTCAAAAATGTGGACCAATTTAAACATGTTAAATTGGACAATTTAAAAATGTTAAACATGTCATGTTCAAAGAGCATTAATATGATTAGTTGAATTCAATACTAGTATTATTCAAATGCAGTTTCTGAAATATTGATAAAATACATAATTTGTCATAATTCTTGTATAGATTTAGATGTATAGATTTTTAAATGAAGAATTTCTCAGGTTTTTCCTTGAGTTTTCAAAAGCAGCACAGTACAGTTGTTGAAATAACACAATCAACATTTAATTCAAGCAATGTTTAAGGACCTATGTTTGTTTTTAAGGACTTTCAAGAAGTGTGGGAATCCTCAGGGCAGCACGGTGGCTCAGTGGTTAGCACTGTCACCTCACAACAAAAAATCACTGGTTCGAGTCCTGGCTAGGTCAGTTGGCATTTCTGTGTGGAGTTTGCATGTTCTACCCGTGTAGACGTGGGTTTCCTCCGGGTGCTCCAGTTTACCCCACAGTCCAAAGACAAACACTGTAAGTGAGTTGAATAAACTAAATTGGCCGTTGTGTGTGTGTGTGTATGTGTGTGTGTGTGTGTGTGTGTGTGTGTGTGAGAGAGAGAGAGGGAGAGAGAGAATGAGTGTGCATGGGTGTTTCCCAATACTGCATTGCGGCTGGAAGGGTATCTGTTGCATAAAAAAATTGAATGAATAGTTGGCATTTCATTCCTCTGAGGCGACCTCTGAAATACAAACTAAGCCGAAGGAAAATGAACGAATGAATGAATGGGAGCCCTGAACTAAACTGAAAAAACCTGTGAAGCATAAGCAACAGGAAGCTGTTGAGTAGCATATTTTTACAGTGTTTAGTTTTTTTCTGCCAAAATCATAGTTACTTTATACAGTGTATGAAAACGTTGTGAGGAAATCTTTAATGGAAAAAAAGAAGAAGCTTACAAATATAAATAGCCCCCTTTGTGTCGCACTGAGGACAGAAAGTCTTATGGGATTTGAAGGACATGCTTGAGTAAATCATGTGTTCCTCTCAGATCAATTGGCCTCAGAGGGACGTTCGTTCAGTGAGTTACATCTGCACTGATGTGACACCCGTTTGCTCTCCTTCAGGTTAGCAGTCTCTCAGTCCATGTCCATCTCTGTCATTCACAGCCGCCGTCTTGTTCTCCGTCCTCTCGTGTCAAATGGTGAAAATTGATTGCCGTCTGATGTTTTCACGTTTAATTAGTTCCTGTGTGACACAAGCATGTCCACCGCTCATTGCCCTCTGATCGTGCAAAGGAGAGAGACGTAGCATATTTTAAATAAACATCATAATATTGTACAGTCTGCTGTCTGTCTGTCAGTCATTACAGGCTGTTTAGAGAGTCTGGCGAAGCGGTTCAGAGGTCCGGCACAAACAACAGAGTTCATTTCCACCACCTGAGTAACTGGGTTACAGGCCTGCTCAGGTGCCAAAACACATTCAGCCTCTCTTCCTGAAATGGCAGATGTTTGCGGTGTTCCTCGCCATCCCAAATATTTTGTTGTTGTACTGCGTTTTGGCTGGATGGCAGTGGATGCTTGTTCAAATTAACTAGGGGGTTTTATGCTTTGGGATTTATTTTTACATTTAAAAATGGCTGTAGATGTTTTATTATTTTTTATGCCTTTTTAATTTCTTTTTTTTGCTTTCTAAATTGCTTTAATATATAGATGATGTATTTTAGTAATATTGCCACAGACCCAGACTTTCAGTAATCACAATTATAACAATTAAAAGTTAATATTACCCATATATGTATAATATTAACCATAATAAATACATAATTTATATAATAATTAACATTAAATATGTTATGTTATTAAATACTAGTGTAATTTTTTAAGATTTGTTCATGCATAAAAACATGAAATACATATTTTGTTAAATGTTTTGTGACTGTAAATGAACAAAAAAGTAAATAAAAAATAAATAACTAAATAAATGCCTTTTATTTAATATATATTATGTGGTGGACTTCCATATTTATGATGTATATTTTTTTACATATATATATTAATTTTATTTTGTTATTATTTATTTTATTTATTTTAGTTTAATTTTATTTTGTGAGATGTGATGAAAATGGCAGTTTAGAAAAGTAACCGACAATTCCTGTGATGTTTGTTTGACCACTGTTGTAACAATGAAATCAAGTGTTTGAAGGGTATAAAATTGTCCATAGCAGAAGAAACACTCACCATTATTTTTCTTAATGGTTGCAGTTTCACTAGAAGCTTTCTGCCCTTTTGACAGTGGAGATCAAATACATTTTTGTTAAACCATTAGCACTTACCATGCGGCTCTCCCTCGGCGGCTGGGAAGAGGCTCAGTATGATTTGTCTCAATGTTCAAAGACTCCGAGTAAAGCAAACTCCTTTTGAAAAGGGAGATGGCAGAGGCCAAAGAGTAAAAAAGAGATCATCTACAGTCCAGCCTTTCTTAGACAAACCCAAACCAAACCAAACTATACTGCAAGTGGTTAAAAAAAACAATCATCACCATGCTTTAACCGTTAATTAATTACATTTTTGGTTTCTATTAAATGTTTTCTGTTGTTTACATATTTAAATGAGGCATTCTTTCTTGAAATATTCACTAGTTTGTGAGTTTTTTTTTACTTTCTAGCAAAAAAAGCACTGGATGAAGTGAGGTTTAATTTTCCAAACATTTGTTTCATTTTTTGATATTTTAAATTCAGAGGGTTTTTGTACAGATATTTTTTGTGAATCTAGTTTTACTCCATAAATCAGACAATACTATGAACAGACTTTCACATTTTTTGTAGAATTAAATGTTGTATATAATCAGGCACGCTCGTTCGAGCCTCGGCTGGGTCAGTTGGCATTTCTCTGTGGAGTTCTGTTCTGTGTGCATGTTCTCCCCGTGTTCGCGTGGGTTTCTTCCGGGCGCTCCACTTTCCCCCACAAGTCTAAAAACATGTGGTATAGGTGAATTGAGTAGGCTAAATTGTCCGTCGTGTTTGTGTGTGAGTGAGTGTGGTATGGATGTTTCCCAGTGATGCAGCTGGAAGGGCATCCGCTGCGTAAAACATATGCTGGATAAGTTTGCAGTTCATTTCACTGTGGCGTCCCCAGATTAATCATGGGACTAAGGCAAAAAACAAAAACAAAAAAAAACCGAATGAATATAATCAGGCAAATTATGATCATATCTAAGTGAATATACACTCACGGGCCACTTTATCAGGTACACCTGTCCAACTGCTTGTTAACGCACATTTCTAATCAGCCAATCACATGACAGCACCTCAATGTAGACATGGTCAGACGATCTGCTGCAGTTCAAATCAGGCATCAGAATGGGGAAGAAAGGTGATTTAAGTCACTTTGAAAGTGGCATGATTGTTAGTGCCAGACGGGCTGGTCTAAGTATTTCAGAAACTGTTGATTCGCTGGGATTTTCATGCACAACCATTTCTAGGGTTTACAAAGAATGATCCGAACAACAGAAAACATCCAGTGAGTGGCAGTTATGTGGGCGCAAATGCCTTGTTGAGGTCAGAGGAGAATGTCCAGACTGGTTCTGGCTGATAGAAAGGCAACAGTTACTCAAAAAACCACTCGTTACAACCGAGGTCTGCAGAAGAGCATCTCTGAACACACAACACATTGAACCTTGTGGCGGATGGGCTACAGCAGCAGAAGACCACACCACTCCTGTCAGCTAAGTACAGGAAACTGTGGCTACAATTCATACAGCCTCACCAAAATTGGACAATAGAAGATTGGAAAAATATTTCTTTATTAATATTTTCTTGGCACACTTTGGGCTCATTAGTACCAAATGAGCATCATGTCAACACCACAGCCTACCTTATTAATGTTGCTGACCATGTCCATCACTGACCACAGTTTACCCATCTTCTGATGGCTACTTCCAGCAGGATAACGTGCCATGTCATAAAGCGTGAATCATCTCAGACTGGTTTCTTGAACATGACAATGAGTTCACTGTACTCAAATGGCCTCCGCAGACCTGTGGAGATTTGCATCATGGATGTGGAGCTGACAAAACTGCAGCAACTGCCTGATGCTATCATGTCAGTATGAACCAAACTCTCTGAGGAGTATTTCCAGTACCTTGTTAAATCTATGCAATAAAGGATTAAGGCAGTTCTGTAGATTAAAATGGGTCCAACTTGGTCATACTAAGGTGTACCTAATAAAGTGGCCATTGAGGGTATTAAATAAACTGTCAAATTAAAGTTTGCTGTATGAAAGTGCGAAAAAGGAGAAAAAAAAACTCATTTTGGGAAAAAAAAAACACCTTTAAAAATATGTTTTAATAGAAATCTAAATTCACAAATTGCTAAATTTGACAAAAGAAAGACATTAAAGTGTATTTTGGACATTTTGATTTTACATTTGATGGAGAAAACTTGTTAAGAAAAGCCAAAAGCTTCAAATGTTGACCAGTGAATGGAAAATAAATAATGTTTTAATGCTTAGAACTTGTCATTTCATCCACTATAGCCCATGAAAATAAACATTCATTTATTTTGTTTCCTGTCAGAATAACAACAACCAAGATCTTAACATCAATAAAAAAGCCCTGATACTTTGCATTACACATTAATTCAAAGCCTGCACTAATCCTTCGGTCTCAGCTACAAGTTTAAGTAATAAATCTATTCTCTTCTCTTCTCATTATTTTATTCAAGTTACTGAATAAATGAATATCAATCGAGACGCTCTTGGTCCTCCAGCACAATTAGGGATAATAC
Organism: Danio rerio; assembly: GCF_052040795.2. Taxonomy (NCBI): domain Eukaryota; kingdom Metazoa; phylum Chordata; class Actinopteri; order Cypriniformes; family Danionidae; genus Danio; species Danio rerio. The sequence goes on from NC_141032.1 coordinate 34,224,192, forward strand.
TAGTCCATTTAGAAGAGCATGATTGACTTCTCCTTATTTAATTCCTAGTGGCTATTTACTAAACTGCTTCTATCAGTCATGCTACACTGTTTCAGAGTACAAAGAGCAGAAAGCTATCAGAAAGAATTAATTACATGCAATCGTCATCAACTTAAAGTTATCTCTGCAAATTATGCAGTTAAGAGCGGAGGGTTGAATTTCTGCATGGTGTGTTTCAGGGTAAAAAAAAAAACAATTAGCCTTCCTCTAATCTAGTTAATTCTACTGCTGCTTACTTATTATTTAAAGGGATAGTTCACCGTAAATAGACATTCTGTCAGTATGTAATCACCCTTTACTTGTTTTACACCTTTATGTGATTCTTTCTTCTGTTAAACACAAAAGAAGATATTTTATCAAAGTTAAGCAACTTAGGGAGACTGAATTAGGGTTATAGATAGATTTGGAGAGTTGGGAAGAAGGCCTTGAGAATATACATGCATGCTTAATGAACGTGAGACATCATGTAATTCAATTTAAAACCCTGCATAGGGAATACTTATCTAAGGAGAAACTGCAAAAGATTTTCCCTCAGGTATCTTCACTCTGTAACAGGTGAAAAACAGCAGAAGGATCCTTAACCCACTTGACATGGCTGTATCCTAAATTACAAGAATTTTGGGAAAATATATTTGAGTGTTTTAAAGCCCTCCAAAAAACAAACAAACAAACAAAAAAAAAAAACTTCAACCATATCCACTTATAGCTGTTCTTGAGATATTTAGTGACTTTGAGATGTTATTTGGTATGGTAATTGCCAAAAAGGGATTTTTGAGAATGTGAAAAAATGAATCTGTACCTAAATTTGTTATGTGGGGTAGAAATCTCATAAAAATGCTTGTCTTGGAGAGGTTGAGATATATCAATAATGATAAACTGGAGATATTTGATAAAACATAGGGACAGATATTAGAACTCCTCAATGCATTGGAAGAAATGCCAGACCCCTGTCAATAACATTGAGTGTAATTGATATTAAATATTCATAATCTATAATGTTTGTAATAATGTGCCCAAACTAATATTTGACAATAAAACTATAGGTAGGATAATGTTTTTTTCTGGAAATATAAGAACAATGTTACTTTAAAATTACTTTTATTTATGCTTTACCTGACCAGCTAAATTTTATTTGCTTTCTCTCTTTGTTCTGTTGTTCGGTTATTTTATATGTATTATTATTGTATTTTTATTTTTCTTTTCTATTTTGTTGTAGTTTTGTTGTAGTTTTATCAATTGTAAAAAGCACATAAATAAATGTGAAAAAATTAGATATTTTAAAATATGTTGAAAACCTGTAACCATACTTCTATGGAAGTGATTGTTACAGGTTTCCATCATTTTATATATATATATAGTGTTTAACAGAATAGAATGCTTATAAAAGTTTAGTAACACTTAAGGGTGAGGAAATAGTGAGCAACTTTTCATTTTGGGGTGACCATAAGAATATATGTTTATTATATTTAGTATTTAAGGTTTTGTTAAAGGACATAATTAAAGCTCTAATTATTATTAATGTTTGTATATGATGAAGCTTATATACTTTTCACCAAAATGTGCCATTAATTGCCATTCAGTACATTCTGGTTATTTTCTAGGTTGAAATATTTTCAAAATTACCCAAATAAACTTTTGAAAAATGAATTTTTCCACCGCTCCAATATTCCACCACCTTAATAATGTAAAGACCTTGGAGAATCACCAGGAGACATAGAGACATAATTTATTTTGGTGAACTAACCCTTTAAATTCCACTCTAAGAAACATTTCTATGGTTAAATTATTTTCCTGAGACCATTATTTCTCTGTATTGGGTGTGGGTTTCCTCCGGGTGCTCCGGTTTCCTTCACAGTCCAAAGACATGCGCTATAGGTGAATTGGATTAATAAAATTGGCCGTAGTATGTGAGTGTGAATGTGAGAGTGTGTGGGTGTTTCCCAGTGATGGGTTGCAGATGGAAGGGTATCCGCTTTGTAAAACATATGCTGAAATAGTTGGCGGTTCATTCCGCTGTGGAGACTCTTGATAAATAAGCAACTAAGCCGAAGGAAAATGAATGAATGAATGAATAAATAAGACCATTACAAGCATAATTAATTTTTTTTTTACAATAAGCTACATGGAGAAAGGGTCTACAATGCCAGTTAAAGTCTGCATAAACCAGAAGTTGCTAAGACTTTTATTTCAGTATGTTGATCTACTTCCAACTGAAACAGAATAGGGGCAGAGCTTTCTTTTTATGCATCATTACCTCATAGCAAACTAATGGTAAAAGGGGCGTGGTTAAGAATATTGTGACTGAAGCCATCAAACTGATGTCAATAGAGAATGACCACGACTCCAAACGCAGAGGCAAAGATTATTTTCAGTAGATTACCTTGCACAAATGAATGGTTCACCTACAGAATAACAATGTGCGCTAGCAAAACTAAACATTGCACATTTTGATTTCCCCCAGACTTTAAAGGGTTAATGCAATGCCAGTTGATTATATTAAGTCATTGTCATTCTCTTCAGCACAAACACACATGCAAATTAGGTTTATTATAAATACCCCTGAGCATAAAATAAGTCCAGCATTAATTTTTGACTAAGTGGGCGTGTCCGCACAGCTTCCTCATCAATGTAATTCCTTTAGTGAATCGGGCGAACAATAGACAACACTATCAGCAGGCTTAATTTCTGTCAGCATCCTTAATGCTCTTGATTTCCCTGGGCTTGTTTCTTAGTATCTTTGCTTGAGTCTCAGTTGACCAGCTCGCTCTATTTGGGAACAGTATTGCTGATTGGGCCCCCAGATATACATTACCCCGCTTCTCTTAGGGAATGCCTTCTTGCCACAAATGCAATCTAATATTGTGTTGGGGGTGCTGCAATTTTGGCTGGGATATATATCCGTATGGCAGGAGCGAATGGATCTTAAGCTGCACAGTCTATTATATAGTGTATTAGGCCTGGCAAGGGCTCAGGCCATCAGAGCCTTGTGCACTTTATCACGATAATGAAAAATCTGCTGAGAGGCTTTGCACCGCACCTTGCTTTTTGCACATCTCCTGAATTTGCCAAAATGTGACAGCATGCAGTAGGTTTCGTTCTAGACCAGCCTGCATTCAGGAAAATCTGAAAGGAAGCTTGTTTTAAGTGTGAATGAGACATTGGTATCACTGAGCTTCGATTTGTGACATTTAAAAGGACAGTACACCAAAAAAATTATGAAATTGTTCACTCACCCAAAAATGGCAGCAAATCTATTAGTAATTTAACATGAATCTAATATAAAGATGCATTAAAAAATTTGCAATCAAACTGGTATTTTTTATGTTTCTTTGCTTCTACAGTGTCATTAAACTATTATGTAGACTTAATTATATATACAGTAGTACCAATAATGATTGTAATGTGATCGGACACTGACAACGGAAGTGGGGATCCAAATGCAGGGTTTATTCAAGAATGGTCAGGCTGGCAATGGTTAACTGGGTCAAAGAGATCTATAAAGGCAATCCAGTGTTGGGGTCATTAAACAGGCAAATGGTCAGTACAGGCAGCAAGCAACATAAACAAACTAAACAAAGCGAGGGTCAAAACACGGCAAAGCAAGGCAAAGGAAACACATCATAATGTCACAGTACAAAAGCTAAAATTCAGAAATGTCACAGTACACAAAGTACTGATTGTGTTAGCAATCAGCAAGAAAACTGGAACAGGTGTGAGTGTGTAGTTCATGAGAGGATTTGTAGTCAATATGTTGACAGATTTGTAGCCTGAGTGAAAGTGAAGGATTCCCAGCAATCTACAAGCCTGGAATGCTGGTGATTGTGACAATAATTATTATTTATAATTAGTAGTATAATATTAAAAATAGATAATAATATATTAATAATACAGTAATTAAATAATAAATATATGGTTCATTAATAAAATATGAATTAAATAATGTATAAATATTATGTTATAATTTTTTAATTATGTTATATATGTGTAATAAATATAGTAAAATAAGTCAATAAAACAGATATAGTATAGTCTATTGTATTTATTTTACAAAATAATAGTAATAACAATATTATTATTTTATTATTATAACTATTAATACTAATAAATCTGTCATACAATTCTATTGTAAATATATTAGGTATAACAACTGTTATCATTAATTATTGATAGATCTATAGATATATATTTCCTACATACAGCACATAAATCTAGTATGTTATGTAGTTGCGGTTGCTTATGTATTCAAAAACTATGATGGATCATTTCTAAAATGACTGTAAATGATATGCCTTACTAAAGACAGGCTTGAGTAAACAATCCATCTGTTTACTGTATCAATTTATCTTGGCAAATAAACAGTATTAGCATCAGTTGAATCAACTATTCCTTTCAAAATACTTACCATCCTTCAGCAGAATAAAAATTCCATTAATGCACAGATCTTTAAAAACACGGGAGTCAAGTGTTAATAGCCCTTTGTGCCTTTGAAGAGCTCTGAAATGAAGTTAAACACTATTAAATGGCCGAGCCTCAGGCTGCCAGTGTGGACTCTTACATCCAGAGTCAAGCTGTTCTTTGCATTTAAGAAAAAAGGATACGCTGCTCTCTAATGATGGCCAAACGTAAAATAAGTCATTTTATGACACCATCTCTGACATTCTCTAAAATATCCAGAGTGAATAGGAGCTCCTGGGTTATCTTCATGTTTCATGCTGCTCGTAATTTACCAGGGGTTTCACAGTAATCACACGTTTCTACAATCCTAAACCCCGGGTTAATGTGCTTATTTGCATATCTGCAGTCCCAGTGTGATTGATTGGAACAAACACAGCACTTACAGCTGATTGGCTGTCAGTTTCCAAGCATCTGGTCATAATATTTTGACACCACTGGACTGATGTGATGTGTTTTCATATACAATGATTTATTGTTAAATAAAAAGCTTAAATAAACTCAATTTATTTTCATAGTTCCATGAAGAACCTTCGTTAGAACCTTTTGATTCCACAGAAGATTCTTTATAATGAAAAATGTTCTTTACTTTATTAACATTTTCTTCACAATATAAACAAAAATGTTTTTTTAGATTAAGATTTATTGGGGAACTTAAAATGGTTCGACTATAGCATCAATGTGAAATAACTCTTTTGGAACCTTTAAATTTATTAGTTGAAACAGATACATTAAAGTTTCATTTACAACAAATTCCACATTGAAATCTGTTTTTAAAAGTTTGCTTTCAGGTCCCCAAATTGCAGTAAACTACCTGACAAAAGTCTTGCAGCCTATCCAAGTTTTAGGAACAACAAATAATATATTGATTTCCACAGTTGATCATATCAGAAGTGGCTTATATGAAAGGCCTCTAGATTACGCTTATTTTGCTAAAATAAAATTTGATCATGTCTTGATTTTTAATGATTTATTTAGGACTGTAAGATCTGACTTTGCTTAGTCAAAAGTCTTGTCACTTAACAGAAATAATGTAGAGTATAGAATATAAAGTCATGGTGCAGTGGAGAAAGAATAAATATTGTGTATGACTCCCATGAGTTTGGGTGACTGCATCCATACATCTCTGCAATGACTCAAATAACTCATTAATAAAGTCAACTGGAACGACAAAGAAAGAATTCTTGCAGGACTCCCAGAGTTCATCAAGATTTTTTGGATTCATCGTCAATGCCTCCTTCATCATTTTACCCCAGACATGCTGAATAATGTTTATATCTGGTGACTGGGCAGGCCAATCCTGGAGCACCTTGGCCTTCTTTGCAAAATCTACCTTCTGCCACTTTTACAAATGATCAACTAGAAGTCAAGTTATTATTTGTTGCTTTTACAACAAAGATTGAGGACAGAAGTTTTTATTAGGTTGTGTAGTTGTGTATAAATTAACAGCAAAAACATACAAAATATTTGCATTATAAAAGAATAGTTCACCCAAACATGAAAATATATTCACCATTTACACACACTCAAGTGGTTCTGAATGTTTATGATTACTTTCTTCTGTGAAACACAAAATAAGATATTCTGAAGAATGTTGGGGAAAAGCAGCCATTGACATTCTTAGCAGGAACAAAAAATACTGTGGAAGTCAATAGCTGTTTTTTTGTTTAGGTTTGGAGGATGAGTCGACAGTGACTGAATTTTTATTTTTTACCTTTAGATTGAAAATTGCCATTTTTAAATGCCAGCCTAAAGCCAAGTTCTTCCAGCGTATTTAAAATTATTGCTCAAAACTATAGTTTGTAACCCATGATACCTGGGCCCATAGTTGGCCAATCATGCTTTTAGAAAAAGCACACACCCCTGCTCAGGTGTTTATTACATGATTCATCTCAATGTTCCAGAACTTGCTTTATCAACTGTAAACAATCTCTGGCATATATTTGTATTGTACCAGCCTGCTTTAATCCAGCATGCGGCTCTGCCAGTGATCAGGTGGAGTTTCTCTCTCTCATGACCCGGGATTGTTCATCTACATTTAGCCCCGCAGGGTTTTACAGCAGCAGAAAATGGGTCAGATTTGTGGAGCATGGCTGGATCAAAATCCTTCCTGGACTGTCTATCATTTGTGACTACGCTGCATGGACATAATTACAAAGTCCATTAATTACATTATTTAGACATTAAAAGTGTTTTTTTCATGCTTCAGTCAACTATTTATATATATATATATATATATATATATATATATATATATATATATATATATATATATATATATATATAGTTGTGTGTGTAACACTTTTAAATGTTAGATTTCAAATACTACACATAAAGTCTACACATCAATTCTTTTCTCATATTGAGTTTTTTCTTCAGCGTTGAGCCATAAATATTAACTTCATCAGCACTTAAAACACCAGATGCTAGTTTTTATTCATATTTATATTCTAAAGTTTTTACAAAGAGATGTTTGTGTTAATAGATAATTTCCCTGATGATATACAGCTGTGTTTCTCAACCACGTTCCTGGAGGTCCACCAGCTCTGCACATTTTCCATGTCTCCTTAACCAAACACACCTGATTCAGATCATCAGCTCATTGGAGGAGACTGAAAGACCTGTAATGGGTTTGACAGACATAGGAGACATCCAAAACATGCCGGGGTGGTTTTATTCCTGGAACATGGTTGAGAAACACTGATATACACCATTTTATTGTACTAAACATTTTGGGCCTCATTTTAAAACAATGGTCTATTAGGTTTCGCTAGTTAAATGTATTTACTAACAATGGACAATACATTTAATACAGAGTGTATGAATCTTTGTGATTGTAAGTTAATGAAAATAAAGTTGTAGTTGATGTTAACTCACACTGCATTAACTAATGTTAACAAGCAGACTTTGGATTTTACTAATCCATTAGTTTGTACAAGATTGCTGTTCAAATTTAGTTCATGTTAATAAATAAATTGACTAACATTAGCTAATGGACCGGTATTATCAGTGTCACCAATAGTGTTTGCAGTATTTCCTGAATTATAATAAAAAGAGATTCCCACTACGCTCTCTTTTAAAAACATTTGAAGATGTGAACAGAAAAAAAAAAAAAAAACATTTGAAAGAACATTTCAGACAGACTTGTGCTGTTTTGATTGAAATAGCTTTTTTTTATTTTTTATTTTGGAGTCACCTAAAGTTAAACATTTTAATTTTCTATTTTTAATTCATTCAGTTAATCTTTGGGTCTGGCGAGAGCACTTTCTGCTTAATTTAGCTTAGCATAAATCATTGAATTGGATTAAACTATTAGCATTTCACTCAATAAATTCAACAATAACAATAACAACAACAACAACAACATTTATTTATAAAAAACAACCAAAGTTGACCAAAGTGCTAAGCATAGAAGTACTAAAGGCAGAGAAGCAGAATATAATAGAAACATTTAACAGATAAAAGCAATAAAACCGTGATCAAGGAGTAATAAAAGCGAGAGAAAAGAGATAGGTCTTTAAAACGGACTCAAACATGGAGGGGGGAAGTATATTGTGAATTAGTAGAGTGTTCCAGAGTTAAGAACCAGCAACTGCAATTGCTTGATCAACTTGTTTTTTAAGGCGTGTTCTAGGCACGGTGAGTCCATTAAGATCATAAGATCTCAATAAATGAGAGGGGGTATACGGACAGATCAAGTCAGTAAGGTTATTTTCAATAATCTTAGCAAGATTATTTATGGCTTTGTAAACAAATAATACAATTTTAAAATCGATTCTGTATTTAATGGGTAACCAGTGAAGTGCAGCTAAAATAGGAGTTATCGTCAGAACTTGTGCCAGAGTGTTCTAGCAGCCGAATTTTGTATAGCTGCAGACGAGAGGGAGAAGACAGAGAAATACCATTACAGAAAGAGTTACAGTATTCCAGACGAGTTGTTATGAAGGCATGAACCACTATTTAAAAATTTGGGATAAAAATGGGATAAAAATGGCTTGACTTTAGACAGTTGTCTGAGGTGGTAAAATCAGGATTTTTATTAATTAATTAATAAAATAATTTTATAACTTAGTTTAGCTAATTTTTATAATTAAAGTTTGACTCCTCTGTACTTACTTCATCTAAAGCTAAACATTTTAATTTTCTATTTTTTTATTCATTTAGTCAATCTCTGGGTCTGACTAGAACCATTTTAGCTTAGCTTAGCATAAATAATTGAATTGTATTAGACCATTAGCATCTCACTCAAAAAAAAGAGGTTTGCTTATTTTCATATTTAAAGCTTGACTCCTCTGTACTTATATCATCTACTAAGAAAAATTAAAAGTTGCTATTTCCTAAGTATATGGCTATGAACTATATTGTCATTCCTTTGTAATAATCCAAAGATTACATTATATGTCACCTGCACTATTGCTGTCTATTGGGAGAAATGCATAATAGAGCCACTATTTTTGTACAGGCCAGAGCCTAAAATGAATGTGGGACCGAGGTGCAATGGAGGACTGGCCATCCAGAGCCAGAGATATATAAAGATGTCTTCATATATCTGGAGTTTTCCTGGTGGTCAGTAAGCAAAATTTTTTTTTTTATTATTACGAAAATTATAATTTTACATTACTTTTCTATATCGATGGATGTATTATCTACCCTTCCTGTTAAATTTGATCTAATCCATGTCTGGAAACACACCCCCTGTCCTGCTTTCACTTCTAATTCTGATGGAGGAAGCGATTTGTTTGTGAATGAATCTTCGATATGATCGATTCGTGTGAATTGAATCATTGATATCCCTGCCTCGCTATGTGCAAATCCACCTTTCTGATCTAAATGGTATATAACATTTATAATATTCAATAATTTAGGGTGTAAACTGGAAAGTGTACGCATTATGGCGCAGGCACTGTTACAGCGCATCCGGAAAGTATTCATAGCGGTTCACTTTTACCACAATTTTTTAAGTTACTGCCTTATTCCAAAATGGGTTAAAATAATGTATTTCCTCCAAATTCTTCACACAATACCTCATAATGACAATGTGAAAAAAGATTTTTTTTTAAACTGTTGGAAATTTATTAAATATAAAAAAACCTAAAAAATCACATGTACATCAGTATACACAGCCTTTGCTCTAAATTGAGCTTAGGTACATTCTGTTTCCACTGATCATTCTTTTGATGTTTCAGCAGCTTAATTGGAGTTCATCTGTGGTAAATTCAGTTGATTGGGCATGATTTGAAAAGGTATACACCTGTCTATATAAGGGCCCAGGGTTGACAGTGCATGTCAAAGCACAAACTAAGCATGAAGACAAAGGAATTGTCTGTAGACCTTTGAGACATGATTGTCTCGAGGCACAAGGCTGGGGAAGGTTACAGAAAAATTTCTGCTGCTCTGAAAGTTCCAATGAGCACAGTGGCCTCCATCATCTGTAAGTGGAAGATGTTTGGAACCAACAGTGCTCTTCCTAGAGCTGTCCAGCCATCTAAGGGAGCAGGGCCTTAGTCAGGGAGGGGATCAATAACCTCAACGGTCACGCTCTCTGAGCTCTAGCGTTCTTTTGTGGAGAGAGGAGAAACTTACAGAAGGACAATCATCTGTGCAGCAATCCACCTATCAGGCCTGTATGGTAGAGTGGCCAGACGGAAGCAACTCCTTGCCTGGAATTTGCCAAAGTGGAATGAATGCCAGGCGTTACTTTTGGAGAAAACCAGGCACCGCTCATCACCAGGCTAATACCATCCCTACAGTGAAGCATGGTGGTGGCAGCATCATGCTGTGGGGATGTTTTTCAGCAGCATGAACTGGAAGACTAGTCAGGATAGAGGGAAAGATGGATGCAGCAATGTACAGAGACATCCTGAATGAAAACCTGCTTCAGAGTGCTCTGGACCTTAGACTGGGGTGATGATTCATCTTCCAGCAGGACAATGACCCAATGCACACCGCCAAAATATTAAAAATATCGAAATATCACAATAATTCGGTGAATGTCCTTGAGTGGCTCAACCAGAGCCCAGACCTAAATCCTATTGAACATCTCTGGAAAGATCTGAAAATGGCTGTACACCATCACTTCCCATCCAACCTTCCAATCCAACTATCCAATCCAAAGAGCTTGAGAGGTACAGCAAAGAAAAATGGGCAAAAACATCCAAAGACAGGTGTGCCAAGCTTGTGGCATCATATTCAAAAAGACTTGAGGCTGTAATTGCTGCCAAAGGTGCATCAACAAAGTATTGAGCAAAAGCTGTGAAAACTTATGTACAAGTGATTTTTCAACTTTTTTTATGTTTAATAAATTTCAAACCATTTCAAAAAAATCTTTTTTTCACATTGTCATTATGGGGTATTGTGTGTAGAATTTGAGGAAGTAAATTAATTAAATCGCTTTTGGAAAAAGGCTGTAACATAAAAAATGTTGAAAAAGTCAAGCGCTATGAATACTTTCTGAATACACTGTATGTTATCAGGCATCCTTATAAGCTACTTCAAAAACTAGCCGTTACTTAACTTAGCTGACAATAATACAAGTTTACAAACACTGCAGCGACTTGTTGTCATATTTCATTTACATTGTTTGCTGATTTTATTCAACAAAACTAGCTTAAGCCTAGTATTTTCTTGTTGGTGCTACTTTGCCTTTTGGTCTGTGCAGTAAGTGACTGTATTATCATCAATAACATTACTTGTTGAGCACAAAAGTTCGCAACATACAAAAATGTAAAAAAAAAAATCTTATTTATGAAATGTTCTGCCTTCATGCTTTGTTTTCTTTGTTTACTCATTACTAAACCCATACGCAGTGCAAAAGTCCAGTATTTTCAGATTGGCTTTGGTCTTCAGCTAATGCGGTTGAATGACTTTTGTCCTGGAAGCACTGTACAAATGTGGCAGCCGTATTGATGTATGCTAAGGGTTTGTATGTGGTATCCAGTATATATCTATGGTAATAATCAAAAAACGTATCTAGCTGGGAACTATTTTCAGATCCTACAACTTTTCTTTTTCTGTCAGTAGTACACAATGTGACTACAAAAGTGTAAAGCTTTAAACAGAAACATTATCAAAGATCTTTTTGGATTTTTTTGAGTGAGATGCCAATGGTCTAATTCGATTCAGTGATCTGCCAGATCCAGAGATCGGCTGAATACATTCAAAACTGGTAAAACTCAATAGTTTATCTCTATATTAGCCTATTTCCAAAAAGAAAGTGCAGTGTTCCTTTAATTACAGAGAAGTGCACAGCATTCATTTATTTAATCTGTAATTGCTCTTGTTCAATAAAAAATATATAAATAAAGAGAAGAAGAGCAATTGCGAGATCACTTAATACACCAAATTTATTGATAACATCATAATTAATGTAACTATTGTAAAACATCTCAGACTGGAGAACTCGGAAATACAAGCAATGGCACAATAGCAATTCTTAAAGCAACAGTCGACTACATTCGTAGAGTTGAACTGAAGAAAGAAAGTGATTAATTGAGCAGATATGAGGAAAGAGAGAGTGAAGGGCTTCTCTGTGTGGATTTTCAGTGTATTTCTGAGCGTTAATCAAAGCCAGTCTATCGACGGCCGGCCGGGATGAATGGAAGCCTCTGTAGTTCATGTCAACACCAGTGAATTGGTAATAATTAAAACTGAAACGGAGGGTCTAGACAACTTGAGGCTGGTGCTGCAGGACGAACCTTTTTCATTAACCTTACAGAAATCTCATATTAACCCTGATGTAGCACAGATCATATAGAGGAAACTCAATTAGCATCACCTGAAATGAGCATGAACTGAGACCAAAACACACTTTAAACACTTTTGAATGATAGTTTTGGGGTATAATTCTTTAGATGTGTGTTTGATGCTTGGTTGGTAACTAAATGAAAGCTTTATAATAAACCAAAACAAATGAATTAAAATAAAATGATACTTAAAAAATGACTTTCGCTGCTTGTTCAAATGGCTTATTCAGGAGTTGAAACAACATAATTCATATGTTTTTTAGTGACAACTTAATAGTTTTGATTTCAATACACTAAAGTTTGTAAAAAAGATGAAGGTAACTTAATTAAAACATGAAAGAATTGTGAGGAACCCAGAATTTTTTACTGTGTAATATTTCCAACTTTCCAACTTTTCTCTCTTGTTTTGTTTTTTTAGTCAATTTTATGACAACAAATGTAATACTTTAAAATAAAATATAAAAAACATGAACAAGTTTGTATGGTTAATAAAATAGAAATGTATTTTAGAAGCATTATTTTTAGTACCATTGAGATAGTTAATAATCATTTTATTAATTCATTCATAATTACATTCACTGTTATCATTTTACTTTACTTTTATTTATTTTTTATTTCAGTCATATATCTTGTGACAGTTATTTATTTAATTTAATTTAATTTTATGTTGTTTATATTATTGTTTATTTCTGTTATGCTGAAAAAACGTTATATATCATATTATTAGATTTATTATTATATAATATATTATTTTTTATATATTATTATTATTGTTATTGCTATTATTATTATTATTATTATTATTATTATTATTATTAATGTAGTTAATGTTAAAACAACAACTATAACATCTGCAACTGACATCAGAACAGCAGAAACTGTTACTTATTCACCAACGTCACTTTAGAGCTAGAATTTGAGTGATTCTCTAGCGTAATGTCTAAAGTAATGACCAAACAGGTGATTTTGCTCACCTTATAAGATTAAGAGGCTAAACAGCATGAAATGCCATCAGTCTACAGATTTCCCATATTTTTTCGGTTGAAATTGGGAAATCATAATAATTATTCCCAAAAAAGCTAAAGCAAAGTAAACACTACTAGACTACGATGGTATAAATACAGCATTACAACATACAAATAAGTGAGTTAGACTTAGAGTGTCACTTTTATAACACTATTACCAGTTTTATAATGGTCTGATAAGCTGTAATTTGAACATTGTCAGTTTTTTTCCCTAAGGGCGTATTATGTATTTGCTCTGCTCAACGACTGAATGAATCTCCAAAATTATAAATACTTAAAATTGGCGCTATCCTTACAAATAAACTGCATAGTTGCAATCTAAACAACTACATTCTCATCTATAAAAGCCTCAAAAGTACATTATATTGCCCAACAGCAGCAATATTTGTGTAGTGAGTCTACTGTTCTCCTATGAGCGGAGTAATATACAAGGGTGAAGAGGCTGTATGAGTGCTGATATTGCAGAATATCATATTATTTATTTTATTTTGCAGAAAATTATATTTCAAATAACAAAAATAGTTTTAGTTTTACGTAAGCGAACTATAGTAACTTTAGTGTTAACTTTAATGTAACTTTAGAGAAGTTTAGATGACTGTATTTAGTTTCTTACACTTACAGAATACATCAGATACACAATGTTAAACATTAATGTCATGCACCAGAATATCAAAATAATCTACTGGGGAAACAGTTTTATATGGATCCAAGCCCTGTGCCCTCTGCTCGTTTATTAAGCAGCATAATGAAATATGTGGAATAATGAAGCGGGGCGTCTTTGGGCGATTTAATGCACCATAGACTCAATGAAGTGCTCACTGGAGACCAGGATTATTAAAATCCTCATCCTGACCAGCAAAAGCACATTCACAAATTCTTTCAGTAATACATTGCACTGACAGGAATTACGTGTGTTTTATAGTGTTTGAACGCTTTAATGAGACAACAGCACGATAATTGTTAGGAAGAATGTCGTGTTATATGGTGTGTAGTTGACAGAGGCACATGTAAACAGATCTTTATATCAAACTACATTGAGGAAAAGCTGACTTTAATGGCTTTTAATCTTTGCTAGTGTCACTTTTATACCACTGAGTTGGGTTGGGTATCGTTTGGGGTTATTTCGATACCTGTGGTAAATTGAAATTTTTCGAATAGCCTGTGCCAAAACAGCGGCTGAACCGATACTTTTGTGCCACAAAATTATTTGAAAAAAAAAAAATGCAATAATTTTAATTGAACAATATATTTAATGTTTAAAGTATACATCAATTCATATTTTATATATTTGAATTGCATTAATATATAATATATTTTTGATTATTAGCATGAATGCAAGATTTGCATTGTGCAATTAACATTACATTAGCTTACTAACTAGTGGAAAGGCTGATTATCAAAATAAGGGAACACCTTTTTTCTAAGGTTGAGGCTTGTAACTACGTTTATGTGGACATGAGTAATCTAATGATTTGCCTTAATCTGACAAAGACACCAATATGATGAAGGTGTTTACAGTACATGAGTTGCTTTTTGAATGTTGCTTTTATGAGCCCGTTTTACATGTTATAGCACATAGATCAATTAACGTCATTGTGTAACCGCGCTATCCATGTTTCCTTGGAAGTTTAATGTAATTTCGGTTTCATTTTAAATTTGTCGAATTTAACTGCAGTTTGGCAGGGTAACTTTTATTCAGGAACATTTCGTTCATACCCTGTAATAAACGGCAGTATTGGAGTATGAAGTAAGGACTGGTGGAAGAGTGTTGTTTTAATGGATTATAAGACTAAAGCCTGAATGAAAAGAAAAAAAATCTTTTTCCAAGAGGTCTGTTATCGAATTAAGAACAATGTTTCCTTCCTTCCCCATACCTCCCAAAGCTAAAGAAGTACATTTCAAAATTTTCAATGATATTTACCGATCTTCAGAGTTTTTTAGACGTAGATTTATTTTTGATCGCAACAATTTATTTTGCTCATTTATTTTTTGAATGTTTATATTGCAAAAACCACTGTTCCCCTTCGGGGGGAACTTCAGCACTATAAGTGGATTTGATTGTAAAATCCACGCATTGGGAGGTT
Source organism: Danio rerio (assembly GCF_052040795.2). Classification (NCBI taxonomy): domain Eukaryota; kingdom Metazoa; phylum Chordata; class Actinopteri; order Cypriniformes; family Danionidae; genus Danio; species Danio rerio. The sequence goes on from NC_141032.1 coordinate 34,239,534, forward strand.
CGGTTCAGAAGCTACTCGTCTGAAAGAGTATTGAACGGGCCAATTAAGAATGAATTGGCAGCGCAAGCCTGCGCAGGTGAGCGGCATAAGCAATCAACTGAGTATATAAGCTCACCTGGCGCCAGCAGACGCTGTCCTTTCGCTTCAGAGACTTTCTGATCGAGTCGATGAGGGTTCCTCCTGCTGTGACCAGCGATTCTGAGCGAACGAGAGCATTCTCCCGGTCCAGAGTGTGTACACGCAGTGGCAGACGGTCGAGCTGGGTTTCTCCCTTGCCTGGCGTTCTTTGGGTCCGGTCCTCCAGAGCGGTGCGTATAAAGTTGCAAACTTCACAGAAAGAGCAACACAGTCGTGCAGCACGTCCTTATCAGGACGGCGCTCCGACTGTGCGTTTCTGGATGCGGTGGTTACCTGTCCTCGGATGATGGGCGCGGGCACTGCGTTACATGTCTGGGGGTCCAGCATGTTAATGTGCTGCTCGCGGGCAGTTCATGTCGTCATTGCGATGCCATGACTGTTGCGCAAGATCGCGGTAAGCCTTTGCAAAGGGCGAACCACCCCAGTTGTCCCCTGCTCTGCAGCGGGCACTCGGGCAGATCTGAGGGTTTCAGCGAGAGATAATCCGTCGCCCACGGGCCCGCGGACCTTCCGCTCCTCTAAGCGCTCCATCCAAGCTTCGGGCGGGGGAAGCGATCCGTCTAACAGATGGTAGCCCTTACGCCCGATGACACCGGAGACCAGATGTCCACCGCGGCATCGGAGGGTGGGCTTTCATTGTCCGATGATGATCCAGACCCGCTCGCCCCCTTCGGGCTGGTGAGCACTGTCACTACGGATCCTGAAACGGACATGTTAGCCGTGCTTTCCCGGGCTGCTTCGGCCGTGGGTTGGAGATGGTTTATCCCCCAGCTCCGCGGCCGGACCGACTAGAGGGGCGTTCCCTTCTTCCCGGAGGTGCACAGTAGGCTCACGCGGTCTTGTAAAGCACTTTTTTCTGCTCGTGCTGCGTGTTCCTCCACCCTAACCACTCTTGACGGTGAAACAGCCAGGGGGTATGTGGCGATTCCTCAGGTTGAGTGCGCGATGGCGGTAAATCCGCGCGGCGCCTCTTCTTGGCGGGGTCCGCCTCGTCTCCCATCCAAAGCCTGTAAGTTATCTACCTCCCTCGGAGCTAGAGCTTACATAGCTGCGGGCCAGGCTGCTTCCGCCTTGCATGCGATAGCCACCTACCAGCACTACCAAGCGCAGGCGCTGGCCGAGCTGCACGAGGGTGGGTCCAACCCAGGCTTACGAGCTTCGCACCGCCGCCGACTTAGCTCTTCGGACTACTGAGTCCGCTGCGTGTGCGTTGGGGAGGACGATGTCCACATTAGTGGTCCAGGAGCGCCACCCCTGGCTGATATGCGCAAAGTCGACAAAGTCCGCTTTCTTGACTTCCCCATATCCCCAGCCAGGTTCGGCGACACTGTCTGTGAATTCACCCAGGAATTCAAGGCGGTGAGAGAGCAGTTGGTGGGTGATGTCTTATCGGTGGTCCGTAGCCCGCTCCGCCCGCCGTGCCATTCATACCTGCTCCTCGCCGAAGGCGCCCGCCTACGAGAGCTGCTCCGCCCCCGCACACGCCTCCGGCGAAGCGAGTGCGTCGGGCACCTCGGAAGCAGGCAGCCCCCCTGCCCAGAACGCCGCTAAGTCCGGCAACGGACCGCGAAGCGCCCCTGGGACAGGCCATCTGGAGAAGAGGGAACTTGCTCTTTCCCCGCTGGAGGGCGGGGCCCCATTTCCAACGGCACTTTTTACTGCCATGAAAACATTATGAAAGGGCACTTTTCACTTCCCCATATGTGACAGCCCGAAATCTGCCAGTCTGGGACGCTATGCTTTCTAGCTTGCAGATTCGGTGCGTTTCGCCAGTGGCTCACGAGCGCTGGGAGGACGGTCTCCTTTCTCCCACCCCTCGAGCCTCCCCTCCGGAGCTCGGGTTTGGAGTGAGAGCAAATATCTCACCTCCAGCTTTTCCGTGGGACCCGCGAGCTTCCCGGATCAGCACACCCACTCCGCGCTGCCCCACTGCTGGTACGTCAGCGTTTGTAGCGATGAGTCCATTAGCGAGAGCTCTGCCTGCCTGGTTAGCGCGGGCCAGCTCTTCGCGGTGGCTCATACGCACAATCAGACTCGGCTATGCGATTCAGTTCGCGAAACGGCCCCCCAAGTCACGGGTGTGTATTCACCAGGGTCAGCCCCCTGTCCGCCCCTGTCTTGCGAGAGGAGATTGCTGTCCTCCTGGCGAAGGATGCAATCGAGCCGCTCCCTCCAGCCGAGATGGAGAGCGGGTTTTACAGCCCACGCTTCATCGTGCCCAAAAAGAGTGGTGGGTCACGGCCAATCCTAGATCTGCGCGTTTTGAACCGCTGTCTGCACAAGCTGCCGTTCAGAATGCTCACGCAGAAGCGCATCCTCCGGTGCGTTCGTCCTCTGGGTTGGTCTGCAGCATTAGACCTGATGGACGCGTATTTCCATGTCTCCACTCTTCCTCGCCACCGACAGTTTCTGCGGTTTGCGTTTGAAGGTCGAGCTTGGCAATACAAAGCCCTCCCCTTCGGGCTCTCTCTGTCTCCGCGGGTCCTCACCAAGCCCGCGGAGGGTGCCTCAGCGCCCCTTCGGCTCGCGGGCATCTGCATACTCAATTTCTTTACGACTGGCTGATTTTGCCCTCTCTCGGAGCAGTTGATTATGCACAGAGACAAAGTGCTCTGGCACTTCCACCTGTGGGGGTTTCAGGTCAACCGAGAAAAGAGCAAACTCGCCCCCGTGCAGAGGATCTCTTCTCTCGGGCTGGAGCTGGACTCGGTCACCATGGCAGCGCGCCTCTCCGGAGAGCGCGCTCAGCTGATGCTGTACTGTCTGAGAGACCTCGACAGTAAAATAGTGGTCCCACTGAAACTATTTCAGAGGCTCCTGGGGCATATGGCATCCGCAGCCGCTTCATGCCGCTCGGATTATTCTATATGAGACCACTTCAGCACTGGCTTCACGATCGAGTCCCCAGACGCGCATGGCACGCGCGCGCACACCGAGTCTCTGTTACTGCGCTGTGTCGCCGCGCCCTCAGCCCTTGGAGCGACCCCTCGTTCCTACAGGCCTGGGTGTCTCTAGAACAGGCGTCCAGTCTTGTTGTCGTTTCAGCAGACACTTCCAACACGGGCTGGGGGGCTGTGCGTTGAGGGCATGCGGCTGCGGACCTGTGGAAAGGTACCCAGTTGCATTGGCATATCGCCTGGAGCTGTTGGCAGTGTTCCTCGCTCTCCACCGTTTTTTTCCGGTGCTGGAGCGGCAACACGTGCTGGTCAGGACGGACAGTACGGCGGCGGTGGCGTATATCAGCCGTATAGGGGGTATGCGCTCTCGCCGCATGTCTCAGCTCGCCCGCCGTCTGCTCCTCTGGAGTCATCCGCGGCTGAAATCGCTGCACGCCATTCATATTCAGGCAAGCTCAACCGTGCAGCCGATGCGCTCTCACGGCAGCTTTGCGTCCTGGAGAATGGAGACTCCACCCCGAGTCTGTTCAGCTGATATGGGCGCGATTCGGGGAAGCCCAGATCGATCTGTTGCTTCCCCCGAGATCGCTCATTGCCAGTTGTTTTTTTCCTGACCGAGTGCTCTCGGCACGGATGCACTGGCTTACAGCTGGCCTCGGGGCACGCGCAAATACGCGTTTCCCCCAGTGAGCCTGCTCGCGCAGTTACTGTGCAAGGTCAGGGAGGACGAGGAACAGGTTGCTGGTTGCGCCCCTCTGGCTCAACCGGACCTGGATGTCAGAGCTCTCCCTCGCGATAGCCCTCCCCTGGCAGTCCCTTCGAGAGAGCACCTACTCTCTCAGGGACAGGGCACCACCTGGCACCCTCGCCGATCTTTGAAGAGATTTTTAGACGCGAGGAAGACTTAGGTAACCTCCGATTGCGGTGGCTAATACCGTCACTCGGGCTAGAGCCCCCTCCCCGAGCGCGCCTATGCCCTGACGTGGAGTCTATTCACTGAATGGTGTGTCTCACGCTGAGAAGACCCCCGTAATTTGCCAGATCAGCGTTGTGCTTTCTTTACGCTGAGAGAAGTTGGAGAGCAGGCTGTCGCCCTCCACACTCAAGGTTACGTGGCTGCCATCTCCGCTCTTATAACGCGGTGGCTGGCAGCACCGTGGGAACGCATAACCTCATCATCCGGTTCCTCAGGGGCGTTAAGCGAATTAATCCACCCCGCCCCCTCTCATGCCCTCTTAGGATCTCGCCCTCGCTACACAAGCCGCGTCAGATCCCTTCGATCCTCGACTCAGTATTTTTCTGTCCCTGAAGACAGCTCTGCTGGTCGCGTTGATATCGATTAGAGGGTCGGGGATCCGGAGGCATTTTTCGGTCAGTGACTTGTGCCTGTAATTGGGCTGGCTTCTCTCACGTCCTGAGACCCCGCCCGCGATATGTGCCCAAGGTTCCTACCACTCCGTTTTAATACGAGGTAGTGAGCCTGCAAGCGCTGCCCTCGGAGGAGGCAGACCCAGCCCTTCTTATTGTCCAGTTCGCGTTTTGCGTATTATCCGGACCGCACTCAGAGTTTAGATCATCTGAGCAGCTCTTCGTCTGTTATAGCGGTCGGCAGCAGGGAAGTGCCGTACCGAAATAAGTTCCCACTAGATTGTGGATGCCTTTCTTTCACTATCAGAGCCGAGATGAGCCACGTCCCCCGAGAGCGCGTGCGCACTCCACTCGGAGCTTCGCATCCTCTCGAGCGCGCGCACGCAGCGCCCCTCTAACAGACATCTGTAGAGCTGCGGGCTGGGTAACACCCAACACATTTGCAAGGTTTTACAATCTGCGAGTGGAGCCGGTTTCCTCAAGGGTATTAGGTAACCCTTGGTGATTGAGGAAACAATTCGGTAGGGTGTTGAAACACGCTTGCTGCGCCATTTTCCCTAACACGGAGATACGTGCGCCTTTTTATCTGTCAGTAAAGTTCCCCGTCAGGTGAGCCCTGCAGATTCCTCCGTGGCCCCCAGCACTGACTCAGCGGAGGAGTCACTTGCTGGCCCACTACGTTGTAGGTCTGCCCGCTGGTCAGCCCGCGTTTTGGGTAAAGGTGCCTGCTATGAGTGATCCCCACTAGGCGATCCCATATGCTTATTCCGCCACGGTTAAGTCCCCCCCCCTGGGCGGACCCGTGTCTTCCCTCCCCGCTAACCACTCTTTTGCTATGCGTACTCCCCCTTTTTAGGGCTAGTCCATATGTAATTCTGCCATCTATCCCCCCTTGGGTAACGGATGGCCTCCGCAGCGTCCTCCCTATCGGGATTGCACGCTTCCCAACGTACTGTCGTATTTTCCTAGAATTATCTAGATGCTCACGACTTCCCAAAAAATATATATAAATCCGTAAAACTTCTGTTGAAGTAGGATAAATTAGGGCCAGGGACACGTTGGAGGACCGCGCCCCCCATGATGTGGGTGCGTCACGCTTGCTTGACTATCTCCTCATCGGGGGTGTTGGTAAGGTGCAGTCATTATGGCGCTTTCAATGGGCTCCCAATGCGTGGATTTTACAATCAAATCCACTTATAGTGCTGAAGTTCCCCCCGAAGGGGAACGTTCGAGGTTACTAAAGTAACCCTTCGTTCCCCGAGGAGGGGAACGGAAGCACTATACTCCGTCGCCATAATGACTGTCCCTTAGCTGTTGAAAGTCTCTTCAGCTTAAAAAGGATAGCGTCTGCTGGCGCCAGGTGAGCTTATATACTCAGTTGATTGCTTATGCCGCTCACCTGCGCAGGCTTGCGCTGCCAATTCATTCTTAATTGGCCCGTTCAATACTCTTTCAGACGAGTAGCTTCTGAACCGAACCTCCCAATGCGTGGATTTTACAATCAAATCCACTTATAGTGCTTCCGTTCCCCTCCTCGGGGAACGAAGGGTTACTTTAGTAACCTCGAACGTTTTTAGTTTGCCAAAAGGAATTTTGGTTATACTCAACATCTTTTAAAGTTGCTAAAATCAAAATGAGGAAAAAGCTTGTTTAGTTTATTGAACATTTTTAAATTAATAGAAGACCTGGTGGTGTAAATGTTTTGTGTGTGTGTGTGTGTGTGTTTGTGTGTTTAATTCTATGGTTTAAGTGTATTTATTTGTATTATTATTTTATTGATTTAATTATTATTTGTGCTCTGTTCTATAAATGTAGATAAACGTTGTTAATCAAATTTCGCCTTATTGTGATTGTGCTATAATTTTATGAAAATATATGTACATAAAAAATTTAAAAACTGCATTTTGCAGTCCGGGTGTCTGTTCCCTTAAGGTAAACAAAAATGGCTGTTTACATGGTAGACTCTTAATCAGAGAATTGTCTTAATTATATATATAAAATCGGAGTATTAGTGTGCATGTAAAGGTACTCAGTAAAAGTGGCAGGTGATGTCGCAAGCTGTCAAAGACAGTGCATTCGTCTGCTTTCCCACATAGCAAATGTTTTCTGGCCCAACTCCGGGCTACACAATAACTTTTTCCTCAGCCCAAGTACAGCAGAGAATGACGGTCCTGAAGTGGCCCATAACTGGATTAAAGACAAGAGCCACACATGGGCCATAACCGGCTCGAATCTCAGCCAATTTATCATCCTTAACTGGCCCTGAACTGGGTCAAAACAGGTTTATTATTGAAACAGATTCTCAGCTATAAGTTTATACTTTAACCAGAAACCCAAAAAACTGAGCCATAATCCAGCCTAATGTTGCCTAAACAATGTGAACAATCGCTACACTAATCTGGGCCACACACCTACCATCCACAACTGGCCTAAATGTAGTTTGCCGTCATGCATGCAGTGCCATCATTGCCATTCATTGCAATTCAGTTGACATTATGCATGCCAGTGCCAGCAGCACGCCAGCAGTGCCATAATGAGGTTTAGGTTGATTCCCTGTGCCCTCAAATGCTTCACTATGTTTGACGTGTTTCCCACCTTACACACAACTTTTGTAAAGCATCTGCATCACGTTGCTGTGTCAGAATCGTTGCTTGTAAAATATAGCCACACTTCAGAACGCTTAGTTTAAGCAAATTTGATGAATGCAATCATGCGTGTTGATGAAGGAAGTCGCTCACTGGTTGCGCCATACTACGCGATTGGCCTTTTATATCTAGCAACAAGAACAATCACTTAACATTGCTGAAGGTGTCTGTTTCCCTCACAGTTGTTTAGTATGAATGTTTTAAGATTGTGTGACCTAAAGCATACTTATGTGTGCCTTTGATGTACCTCTTTATGCTTCGTCCATGTTGCAGCAACAGTTGCTCTGAAATTCATATGCTGGTTCGGTCCGGTGCATACCAGTTATATTGGTATGGCACCGGGTTTCGATAACCAACTCTACAACCAGGGGTGGATTTATCCAATAAGCAAGGTAAGCGGACGCTTATGGCTCCAGGAAACCTGAGGGCCCCCAAATAAATACCTAGAAGAATAAATTACACCTTTAAATTATATATAACATCATTTTCTATCATATTTTGTATGACTAGGGTCTAAAAAAGTTTAATGTTTATTACATTGCAAATGTGTCCCCCACCCTCAATCATGGACCAATCCAGCAGTCAAATTAGGTAAAGATTTAGTTTTTAAAGCGAAATAGTTTATATGTCATTTTTAGTTGTGAATCCATTTTGAGTAAACAAATCATTTTAAAAAGTTTTACAAGGTGCTTTACATGTTGTTATTATTATTATTGCTATTTTGCATTAAGATAAAATGTTGAAAAGGAGATCAAATGATATAAGAATAAAAACAGCTAAATAAATTAATTAAAGTTAAATTTAATTTAAATTATTTAATTTATTTGATTAATTTAAAATAAATTAAAGTACAGAAAATGCATTTTAGAACATTCAAGCCCCATGGAATTGCTTAGGGCCCCCAAATCGCTAAATCCACCCCAGCCTACCACTGAGATACTATTATGCTTTTTTAAATTAACAACTTCAATGTTTTTATTTATTTTATTTTCTGTTTCTGTTGTTTTTTTTGTCTTAAATTATATTTATATTTCAGTTTTAATCATTTTTGCACACCAAGTTTAACTAAATAAAATGTGAGGATGAGATTTATTTTATTTTATTGCAATTATTATTTATTTATATTGTATATTATTTATTAATATATCATTTAATTTGATAGTTTTTGTTAATGAATCTGTCACATAAGTTATTATTATTATTAATAATAATAATTAATGTGTGCCTAATTAATAATCATTTTTAATGTGACAAAAAATTTAAGAACCATTTTATTATTTTACTGTAATTAAAAGCAAAATGATATCACGGGAGGGCTGCACGGTGGCGCAGTGGGCATCGCTATCGCCTCCCAGCAAGAAGGTAGCTGGTTTGAGCCTCGGCTGGGTCAGTTGGATTTTCTGTGTGGAGTTAGCATGTTCTCCCTGTGTTGGCGTACTTAGGGTGCTCTGGTTTCCCCCACAAGTCCAAAGACATGCGGGACAGGTGAACTGGGTAAGCTAAATTGTCTGTAGTGTATGTGTGTGAATGAGAGTGTATACCTGGATAACATATGCTGGATAAGTTGGCAGGTCATTCCACAGTGGCGATCCCTAATAAAGGGACTAAGCTGAAAAGAAAATGAATGAATGAATGACATCACTAGAAAAAAGCACATTCTTTGGGCTTGTAAAATTATATATATTTTTTCTTACCACATTGCTTAACACTAAAATCTAGATTTAAGATGTGAAATAAAATCCTCCTCATTGCTTTGGGCTGTGTAATAGGCACTATATTTCCACTATATTGTTGTGAGAGTAATACATAAAAGTGTCAAGACTGAATGCCATTGTTATGGTGAGGAAATGATGCTACAAATATTAATATGACCTGTACAGGCCACATACAGGGACAACACAGCATTATATATGATCCTAATTCACAAAAAAGCACATCAAACTCCATTAGACCCCGTTGCTCTCTAAGAGATGGATATACATGGACCAAGGGTTGCACTGCCTTTTGTTCTGTCAAGGACATGCATGACCTGCCTTGATTTCATAGATAATTTCTACAATAGACACTCTAATGGATCCAGCCTCCAAAACTGATTTCCTTGAGGACACACACAACCCTCGGTCTCAGTGACTCTAGGAATGAACAGAAATACTGAGGGTCTCACATATTAGTATTTCAGTCACTCAGTCCGTCTCCCAGACACAAGGTATAAATTAGGTACTTAAAAAAAGCAACCTCGTATAAGAGGGGATTGTCACAGTTTATTTATTTATTTATTTTTTTGCTTTTTGACATCAGAATGAAGCAACCAATTGTGTGTATTGTGGATGAATGGAGAGGGAAGATTATAAGGAAATGATGATTTAAATTTATGTGTGTTTGTGATACAGTACCATACTGTAGGGCTGCACAATATATCATTTCTGTATTGATATTGCAATGTGTGTGTTTGCAATAGTCACATCGCAGGACAAGCAACGTGGATTATACAGTGCATACAGAAAGTATTCATAGCGCTTCACATTTTCCACATTTTTTATGTTACAGCTTAATTCTAAAATGGATTAAATTAATTTATTTCCTCAAAATTCTACACACATACCCCATAATGACAATGTGAAAAAAGATTTCTTGAAATTGTTGCAAATTTATTAAAATTAAAAAACCTAAAAAAATCACATGTACATCAGTATTCACAGCCTTTGCTCTAAATTGAGCCCAGGTACATTCTGTTTCCACTGATCATTCTTGAGATGTTTAAGCAGCTTAATTGGAGTTCACCTGTGGTAAATTCAGTTGATTGGGCATAATTTGAAAAGGCATACACCTGTCGATATAAGGTCCCAGGGTTGACAGTGCATGTCAAAGCACAAACTAAGCATGAAGACATTTGTCTGTAGACCTGCGAGACAGGATTGGCTGGGGAAGCTTGTAGAAAAATTTCTGCTGCTCTAAAAAATTCCAATGAGCACAGTGGCCTCCATCATCTGTAAGTGGAAGATGTTTGGAACCATCAGTGCTCTTCCTAGAGCTGTCCAGCCATCTAAGCTGAGTGATCGGGGGAAGAAGGGCCTTAGTCAGAGAGGTGATCAATAACCCGATGATCAATCTGTCTGAGCTCCAGCGTTCTTCTGTGGAGAGAGCAGAACCTTACAGAAGGACAATCATCTGTGCAACAGTCCACTAATCAGGCCTGTATGATAGAGTGGCCAGACGGAAGCCACCCCCACCTGGAATTTGCCAAAAGGCATCTAAAAGACTCTCAGACTATAAGAAACAAAATTCTCTGGTCTGATGAGACTAAAATTGAACTCTTTGGAGGGAAGCATGGTGGTGGCAGCATCATGCTGTGGGGATGTATTTCAGCAGCAGGAACTGGAAGACTAGTCAGGATAGAGGGAAAGATGAATGCAGCAATGTACAGAGACATCCTGAATGAAAACCTGCCTCAGAGTGCTCTGGACCTCAGACAGGGACGACGATTTATCTTCCAGAAGCACAATGAGCCAATGCACACCGCCAAATTATCAATGGATTGGCATCACAACAACTCAGTGAAAGTCCTTGAGTGGCCCAGCCAGAGCTCAGACCTAAATCCTATTGAACATCACTGGAGAAATCTAAAAATGGCTGTACACCGCCACTTCCCATCCAACCTGATTAAGCTTGAGAGGTACAGCAAAAAGGAATGGGCAAAAAATCCTAAAGACAGGTGAAAAAGAGACTTTACAGCATTCCGGCACAAAAAAAACTACATTTGTAACTTTAATGAGGAATAATTTTGCCAAATTAATACAATGGTGACTATGACAGTGTTTATTTACATTTCATTATTCCATTTCTGTACCCGAATAGTTTTTGACTCTGCGGAAAAACACAAAGCACTGTTTATTTTACTTTTTTTCCCATTGCGCTATTGTATTATTCTTGTTTGCAATTGTATTTTTTTAAATACAAGATTCACACCCATTCAAAATCACCCCAATCAATCTAAATCAGAGATGGCCAAAGTAGAGTCCATGGGCTAAAGTTGGCTCATTGTAACCTTTGATTTGGCCCTGCATACAATCTGAGAGAAGGAGAATGATGGAGAGGGTTGGGGCGATGTCTTTAACACAGAGTTTGTCATTTCTAAATTAACGCAACCTTTTTTGTTTGTTTTATTGCAGAGCTACAAAAAAGCAAACTAAATTGAAATGTTTCATTTAAATGTTGTAAATGAATCTGATTTTATAAAATGTAAATGCTGTCACTTGACGAATAGAAAACTATGCTGAAGTCATCTGTGAGCAAATCCAGGCAAAAACTAGTGTACTGTAATTCTGTTATAAATGAGATTTTGCTTTTACTGTAATAAGTTTATCATAAAATGTAAAACAATACTCTATTAGTTAAAATAAAGGACTATTTTCTAGTCTTTTTTTTATATTATTAAATAAATTAGCAAATTTCTGCCCACTAGCCTCAATCAAGTTTGTTTTTTGGCCCTTCTTAAAAAAGATGTGGGCACCCCTGATCTAAATGAATCCATCTTGTGAAATTGTGTTCATATCGCAATAATATATCGCAGAAAAATGAAATATTGCAATGTCAGGTTTTTCCAGTATCATGCAGTACTACTGCACTGTCATCTTTAAATATATCAGAACAACATCATCATATTAGTTGGTACTGTCATAGTTTTTTGTTTTATTTATTTTGCTTTTTAACATTACTGTAATGCAACCAACACAAACTCACAGCATTTTTTTTTTTTTTTTGATGAACTGGCTAATTCGTTTTATCTCATTCATACATTTTAGTACAAATTGCTCACCCCCAATGACAGTTGGGTGTAGGGGTGGGGTTTAGAGGCACGGCCTCTGAAATCATATAAATGACACACTTTTTTGTCAACTAGTTATGTTTACTCATGAGATTAGGTTGGATGCAACAGCTGTCTTATGTTTGTGAATGAAATAAAGTGGAAGATTATAAGAGAATGATGATTTAAAATCCTGTATGTTCATCACAATGTATCATCATTTAGAGATATAATGTATAAAGCATTTATAGTGTTAGGGTAATTCTTAGCATCTAGCCCGAGCCCGAAAGCTCCCCCTCCCTGTGCTTGGTATAGATCTGGTTAGAGGTGTGGAGCTGGGGTGGTGGAGGGATGCAAAGTCAATGAGATGACTAAAGTAGGACAATAGGGTTATTTATGGGAATTCTCTTTGATTGGATAATAAGTGTGATTTCTGAGTTTGCTGCATTTACTGTATGTGTGTGCTTCTCTCAAAAGTAGTTTTAAAAACTTCACTTCACAAACAGCTGTCTTGTGAATGATTGCAAGTGGAAAATTATATGAGAATGAAGATTTAAATTCTTGTATGTTCGTCACATAATCTTGTGATTCAATGTATGAAGCATTTAAACTGTCAGGGTAAATCTTATCATTGGTTTGTCCTTTTTTCTGAGGTTGCAAGGTTTAAATTAGATGTAAAAATAAACAACATAATTGTATTAGAAGGGATTTTTTTTTTCTTTTTATTTGTCAAGGTTAGGCAACCAACACAATCTCAAACAATTTATATATGATATGATCATCTCACAATGATGATTGGATTTAGGGATAGTGTTTGGGGCCAGGCCTCCTTTTAAAAATCTTACATTTTCCAACAACTCAAATCATATAGGATTTTGTGTGAATTTTTTTGCACCTTTGGATGGTGCCGTCAACCCAAACACATTGGCCTTAGGCTTTCTGGAGTTTTTTTGGACAGTACAAAGCAGCAAATAGTTATGTTCAGACTCACAGATAACAAGGATAGGATAAAAGAATGAGGATAAAAAAATAATAGGGAAAAATGCAATGGTCAATATAATTGCTTTAGCTAAAGAAGCTCCCTACTGTACAGTAAAGATATCGCAGAAACACAAAATATCGCAATGTCAGTTTTTCCAATATTGTGCTTCCCTACCGCCAAGTAAAATGGCTTGGAGATATATTCAGTGGTCAGTCAATGAATGAAGAGGGAAGATAAGAAAATGATGCCTTAAATTTTGCTATGTCCATCACACAATACTATCGCCTTGAGTTGTAATATATTTACAGAGGCAGGATTTTTCTCTTCATTTGTTTTGGCAGAGGTCACTGGAGGTTTGGCATAGGAAAATGGATTTGCTGCTTAAAGAAAGGCTTTTATTGTAAACTCTGTCGGCGGTTCAGACTCAAGCTCTTCTTAATTAGAAATGAATGCGTCTCCAAGAGCTCACTGGCAGCCTGGTAAAGTGTAGTTTCACTCATAGCGGGTCTATGGCATGGCAACCTAGGGGATGTTAATTTGCTGCCATGTTATGAGCCAAGGCCAACTGCTGCCACTGTCACCTTGGAAGGACAAAATGAGCGATGATAAACAATGCGGGATTTGTTCAGGACAGTTTGGCTTTAACCTTTCGACAGGACTACACACTGGCAGTTATTTATCTATTTATTTTTAATTTGCTGAAATCTCATGATTATTAACTTATAAAATGATATAAGATTACTTTATGCTCGTTTAACACATTTATTTAGCACTTTTTGATATTCATTCGTTCATTCATTTTCCTTCAGCTTAGTCCCTTTATTCATCAAGGGTTGCCACAGCAGAATGAACCGCCAACTCATTCGATTTACAGTATTAATTTCTTGAAGTATAGTCCCTACTTTCCTAAATTTTATTTATATTTCTGGACAATAAAACTAAATATTTAAATATGTGAATTATTTTACATATGTAAATGTGTATATTATAAATTAATCAATTAGTTTTAGTAATTTAATAGTAAATCTGTAGGTTTTTATCAATTTGTGACAAAAAAAGTGCTGCATTAGTCAAATCCTTTTTTAGATCACAAAAGTTTCATGAAAAAATAAAATAGATATATATGTGTGTGTGTGTTTGTGTGTGTGTGTGTGTATACAGTTGAAGTCAAAATAATTTAACGGAGAGATTTTTTTCCAACACATTTCTAAACATAATAGTTTTAATAACTCATTTCTAATAACTGATTCATTTCATCTTTGCCATGATGACAGTAAATATTATTTTACTACATTTTTTTTCAAGACACTTCTATAAAGCTTAAAGTGACATTTAAAGGCTTAACTAGGTTCATTAGGTTAAGGAAGGTTAGTGTAATTAGTCAAGTTATTGTATAACGATGGTTTGTTCTGTAGACTATTGAAAAAAAAATAGCTTAAAGAGGCTAATAATTTTAACCTTAAAATGGTGTTAAAAAATTAAAAACTGCTTTTATTCAAGCTGAAATAAAACAAATAAGATTTTTTTAGAAGAAAAAATATTATCAGACATACTGTGAAAATTTATATTTCAAAAGTCATATTTCAAATTCATGTAGTTTTTAAATTCATGACAAAAAATCAATATTTGTTTTGCAATAGCTCATTTTAATTAAATGTAGAGATTAGCAAAAATCTTAAGTGAAAATGGAAATGATTCAGACTTTTTCAGCTTTTCAGTTTCACTTAAAACTGAAATAAAAATAAATGATTATATAATAATTGAGCAAGCAGCACAAATCAAAGAGGAATTTTATGGGAAAAAGATGACAGGTTTCAGACTGCTGCATACATTCAATTACTGTACATGTGTGGAGGCCAGTATAATAGTATATTTATAATTAATATTTTTACATGATAAAAAAAGTTTAATTAAATAAAGCAATTTAAATCAGCTTTCTATATCTGAAAATAATAGAAATAGTTTTGAGTCTTCCATTCTGTAAAAAGTTTGCAAAGGAAAAAAAAAAAAGGTTCAGACTGCTCATCCATATGTTCAATTCCACGTCTGGAGGCAAAAAAGCACGAGTATATCCATTTCTTACATCCTACATATATTGCTTCATTCTCCGCTGGCCGTACAGATGATCTATTGCTTATATATGGCCCAGTACCTACTCAAGCCCTTCTTGACACGAGGTGAAATTGGTCTTCGGAACACATTTCCAGCTCTATCTAAAGACTGAACCTCTGGCAGTTTCAGATCGCTTGCAAACAACACAAGTGGAATATCATTTCACAACGCTATCAACATTCCTGTTCTTAAGCTGTTCAGGCCAAGTGTACTTTAGTTGAATAGCTCAATCTACATTTAACTTTTGATTTTTGTTTTAACTATAGCAATGCAGATTTTTATGCAGACTTTATACAGATATATACAGTATTCTATGTATGTACAGTACAGTGCAGAGTAAAATGGTAAACTACAGCAGTGCTATTTGTATTGTTTTATATCAATAAACTTTGATTTGATATTGATTTCATTTCATTCAGAGATAAGTACATAGGTAGATTAATGGATATAATACACTACCTGACAAAAGTCTTCTCTCCTATCCAAGTTTTAGGAACAACAAATAATAACTTAGATTATGCTTATTTTACCAAAATAAAATATGATCATGTCTTGATTTTTAATTATTTAATTAGGACAGTAAGGTCTGACTTTGCTTAGACAAAAGTCTTGTCACTTAACAGAAATAATGTAGAGTATAGAATATAAAGTCATGCTGCAGTGGAAAACGAATGAATATTGTGTAAGACTCCCGTGAGCCTGGAGGACTGCATCCATCCATCTCTACAATGACTCAAATAACTCATTAATAAGGTAATCTGGAATGACAAAGAAAGCATTCTTGCAGGACTCCCAGAGTTCATCAAGATTCTTTAAATTCATCTTCAATGCCTCCTCCATCATTTTACTACAGACATGCTCAATAATGTTCTGGTCTGCTGACTGGGTTGGCCAATCTTGGAGCACTTTGACCTTGTTTGCTTTCAAGAACTTTGATGTGGAGGCTGAAGTATAAGAAGGAGCGCTATCCTGCTGAAGAATTTGCCCTCTCCCATGGTTTGAAATGTAATGGGCAGCACAAATGTCTTGATTTCACAGGCTGTTGTTGCCATCCACACTGCAGAGCTCTCGCACGGCCCTGTACTGAATGTAAACCCCAAACCATCCTTTTTTTTTCACCAAACTTGACTGATTTCTGTGAGAATCTTGGGTCCATGCAGATTCCAGTAGGTCTTCTGCAGTATCTGTGATGATTGGGATGCAGTTCAACAGATGAATCATCTGTAAAATCTACATTCTGCCACTTTTCCAAATGATCAACTAGAAGTCAAGTTAATATTGGTGCTCTTACAACTGGGATTGACGACTAGAATTTTGTCAGGTAGTGTAGTAGTGACACTGTTTTCCCACAAAATGAAAATAAATAAAAAAGATTAAACTCTCGGAATCAGGCTTCACACTTTTGGCTTCAGTTCTTTAAAAAAAGGTTGGATACTGGAATATAACATAATGTATTCAATATATAGTAAAAGGTTATTTATCAGTGCTGACTTTCTCAATTGCAAAATAACTAATTAAGAACTGTGAGATTTAAACTCAATAATGTGAGAAGGATACAAAACATTGAATTTATGTGTTCATTTTATTTTAATTGATTTATTGATTTATTTACACACACACACACACACACACACACACACACACACACACACACACACACACACACACACACACACACACACACACATATATATATATATATATATATATATATTTTTTTTTTTTTTTTACTGTTGTCTACATTTGAAGTAGATCAAACCTTTCATCAAAGTTGTTCCAAAACTATTAAAAAACACCCATTCTTGAAACTATATAACAACTATTTTTCACTTCAAATAACTATATGTGCACGTATGTATGTGGGATTATAAATATGTAAACACTGAGCATCCTGGACAGCATCAAACATTAGGGGCAGTCCAATTAAATCTGTCAGTCACCTTTCAGCTCGACCAATAGTGAGACTTCAGGGTGGGGCTACTGCTGCAGGCCAGCTGAGCCAGAGGGTGTTGAGGAAAAATAAAATTCAAATTCACTTAAAAAGAGCAGATTTCTTACTGGGTTTTAATTGACTTATTTCCCACATAATTATTTACTTTTAATCTACAAAGGTAACAAATAATTGATGACAGACAACTGAATTATTACAGAATAATTCACACCCAATGTGGTAATGTGGCTACCAATTGGCTACCAATATTAACAACTGACGACTGAGTTGTTAATATGCAGCTTGATGCATTTATTAGAAAGTGAAATGAGTCTGTGGATAACCTGAGCAACTTTTTAAATAGTTGGATAACTTTTGGAAATAGTTAGCCATTTCTATCCTGCTGTTTATTACATTTATTTGCTTCCTAAATGTCTTTTTGTGAGTTGTGGTTCAATTGCTGTTTTATGCTGTAAAGCAGCAATTTTATATATTTATATTTTTTAAACATACAAAGATTCAAAGAGAACCACAGGTCAACAGGGAGATTGCAGAAGACCATCTTCTGCTTTAAACTGGACTGACTAAAAAATCTGTTAAAACCTTAAATCTGTTGAAACACATCGATCTGATGGCGCTTGAGTTTGCAGCTGGATATTATTGGCAGATCGTCGACAGGAAGAGTGAAGCTCTCCGCCAGATCATGTCTGAAGCTCATATGCAAGTTAATTTTACATTCTATGGCAGAAACACCATTGAGCCTCACTAGATCCTCTTGTATGGGTGCGCGTCCGTTATAAACACTCGCAGGACATTAATTTGGACAATTATGCAGATATATAAAATAATTCACACATAAATAAATTAAGAGAGAAATTTAATTCACGCATAGCTTATGAAGCTAGTTGAAGATGCGATCATGAGGCTGTTTTTGCACCGAAATTGAAGTTATCAATCAGAGAACAGAAGAAAGTGCATTACCTCGATCATTTTAATATAGCATATTAATAATGAAATCCAAAAATTATAGGGTAATATTGAGAGTTAGGCTTAATTAATTCTCGTGGCCCACCTGGGGGATCGCTGGCCCACCAGTTGAGAATCCCTGCCGTAAAGAACTTTTGAAAAATGTAAATGAATTTGATTCAGAGAAGCAAGTATATACTTGAAAGCTGTACATATGCATCGCTTAAAAAAGGAATAAGTAAGAATATGCACATTAAAGGTGCTATATGTTTTTGACTCTTCTAAAGCATAAAAATACCATAATATGTTTGCATATATTTAAGAAACATGCCATGTGAACATTCTTTTTATCTGAAAAAAGAATGCTAAAGTCAGATATTCTGCTTTGAAAATGTGGACAGAAGCAGACTCCGAAATGAGACACAGATTCAGAGTTCCACATGAGGTTATTGGTTATCAAATAATATAAATATTAAGAACGTAAACATTAGGTAAGCAGGTTACATTGTAACCCCATGTCCTAACAACACGCTACATGACAAGATTTTCAGTGATGAGCAATTTGACTGTTTGCACCAGACAAAACACGACATACAGCCATCCAGAAGCACCGAATATGCACTCACTCATGTAATAGCATTTAGCGTTTAACACTGAATAAAGCACATGAGGTGTATCTGAGGTGATCATTGTCATCACATTTTCTGTTGTTCAGCTGCAAAAAAAGAAACTTTTCTAAAATATAAATTTCAGGTATTGGTTAGGACAAAAACTCCTTTTATCGTGTCCCATTGCATTTATTTAGGACGCAAATTAGCCTTAAATAAGCATTTAAGCTTGATCATCAGATGTTGATCTGGCAACCTGTGTTTGCGTGTGTTTTGATCCAGGAATGCAATACCTATTTCAACCACTTTGTGTCAAACTCACACACTGCACCTTTAATGAATATAAATATAAGAAAATATTAGCACACAATACACACTCTCAAATGTGTATATACACGATTAATATTAAAGCTTCATGATTACTTTTTTTATATAAATTATGTGATTTTATTGCATAATCTTGAGTTGACCTTAAAACAAATTAACAACTTATAAACTCGCAGTTCTGTTAAAATGACTCTTTCCTTACCTTTTTTTCATTGCTACAACCTGCAATCATGTACAGACAAAGATAACCAGCCACTAATGACAAGAACATCCCTTTATTACCACAGAGTTGTCATTCGAAACACCTCGCCATGAACGTTTTTGAAATAATTAGCCGACGGCGCATGTCTTTGATTCAACAGAGCCATCTCAAAGGGGATGCTTAACCAAAGCTAATAACCCCAGAACCCGTCCCGTGAGCTCATACCGAAGGCTCGGCAGGATTGGGGGGGAATAGGGTCAATAAGATATGAGTGTCTGTGACCTGCTGTCACATCATGAGAGCTAGAACAGATGATCAGTACAAAGGTTGAGAACCGTTAATTCACACAGCACAGGGTTTCCTTTAATTAAAACAGTGAGCACGAGGTCTCTTCGTGAGTATGATATGACAATCAGAAGACTAAACATTTGTCCAGCCAGACCCGATGCAAACTTTTACAAAAACAACCGAATACATACATCATATAAAAGTTGCTTATAAACTATGGAAACCCATCGGAACCCAATCAGACAGCTCCTTTACTGTGCAACGTTTAGTTACAGCTCTTCAATTATAGATTAGATAGATTAAGACAGACCCTGGATTCCTGATATCGCTTGCTAGTCGTGGATGAGATAAATCACACAGAACGGTATAGTACACGTAATACTCATAGGTTAATTAACATTGTGCTACAATTTTGATAAAAATCCCCTCATTCGATTTGGATAAGCTCAGTGCAGACAATGTACTCGTGATTGTGCGGAAGCTTTCATTAACATTAGCATCATTCGTGTTGTGACCACATTCAATAGCGCATTGATAGGCTTGCAACAAAGTAAATAAATGTACTGTATGTATTTTAAGTTGTTGATTGTTGTGCAGGGGGAAACCTACTCGTTTATCAGCCTGTTGAGTTGTTAATTGATGGACTTTCTGACTGGCAGCCTCTCAGTGGTGTGTTTCTCCATAGTTCCCCTTCTCCTGCCAGGCAGTGAAGCCCTTGGCTCAAGGTGACCAGCAGCATCTGGGACAATTTGCAGCCCTGAAGAAAAGCAATGAAATGAAGGCATGACAGTGCAGGTGTGAGTAATTGTTTTATTGTGAGCATGTCTAGAAATGTGTGCGTTCCCTTGCCTTTTGTATAGCATTTCCCTTATTTCTCCTTCTTTCAAGAATGGCTCTGCGACAGTTTGCTATGAAATGGTGTTTACAAGAAAATTCTGTTTTAGTTTTTCTACTTTACAGTTTTATGTCTAATTTAGTGATTCATGGCATTTTGTATTTATTTGTGAATTTACTAGCAGTTTCTGTGTGAAAATGGTTTTTGTACACTTTCAGTACAGGCTCATTGGAGGTATATATATATATCCAAGTAACATATGTTGCTCCGAGTACATTGCGTTGCACGTTTCAGATTAAAAATCCACTAGGGGGCACTGTCTACATTTTTGCAAAACTGAAAAATGTTACTTGGGATATGCTTTACATTTAGTTACACATCCAGGAGATTGTTGCACTTGTTGCACAGATCACCTAGATAACCACTGATCCAATCTCATTCCTAAGCCCAAAAGCAAATTGCCACTAAGTCTTCCGATGACTCTACATTGCTTTTATCTCTTTTGTGAAACTGTGGTTCAAACTTAAGTGCTCTGCATCACAAGTACAACACTGTACAAAGTGAATGACCGAGCAAACTAACCATGCCAGAAATTTTGTACATATATTGACATTTTGTAGATAGCTTACAAATAATAGTTGACTTGTGGTATTTATTTGATGTTGTGTAAAGAGCCACGTGAAAAAGATCCTTTATTTTTTGAACATATGTGTCTGTGAATATCATTAATGTGAAAAGGAACAAACAATGTATTGGAGTCATACTGCTCTGCTGCATACTTTAGCTTTGAAACTGCAAGACGTTAAGTACGTCCTTTTGGTTTGTGGCCTACAAAAATGTAGCTTGTGGCACGTATTTCCAATGAGCCTGTTGTTAATATTTTTTATTGTCTACTATAGCATTGTAATTGCTGTTTTAACAGTGTTATGGACTGCGTCACTCACTTCTTGACAGTTAAAAATCATTTACTGCTTAATAAAGCGTGATACGAATATTGTCAGAATATATCTATAATAAAAGTTTTAACATAAAATGTTTAGTGTTTTTTGTGATATGATACAGTAATATCACAAAAGCAATAGGGCCATTTTCCAGAATCAGTGTACTGTAAGTGCAAGCAACTATGGCAGAAAACATAACATAATTTTGAGCAAATTACATTTAGACACATTTTGCCTTTTCTTTTTGAGTGAATCATTCAATGAACTACACATTAAGATGAGTTTTTTTTTTGTTTGTTTGTTTTACTGTCATATTTAACCATTACAGGTCTAAACCAGCAAAGATATCCGAGAGTTAGCTCTCTGCAACTCTGACATGGTCACCCACTGAAGCTAAGCAGGGCTGTGCCTGCTCTGTACCTTGATGGGAGACCAAAGGAAAAAACTATGTTGGTGTCAGTGAGACCAGCAGGGGGCACTCAACCTGCAGTCTGTGTGGGTCCTAATGCCCCAGTATAGTGAAGGAGACTCTATATTTCTCAGTGAGCGTGTCTTTTGGATAACATGTTAAACCTAGTCCCGACTCTGTGATTGTTAAAAATCACAGGATGTCCTTTGAAAATAGAGTAGGGCTTAGTCATGCGCGGATGGCGATTATATCCGCGGGCTCTGCGGATAATCCGCGGGTCAGGCGGGTCGGTTGATAAAAAAATACATTGCAGTGGACCAGCAAAAAGGCAGAGTGGGCTTTGCAGAATGGGAAGATGACACGCACAAAATAATGGATGAAGTGCAAGAGTAGTCTACTGTTCAAAAAGGGCCAAGTAAACAAAACAGATGCTATTTAGGCTGAAGTGGCACCGTTTTTGTTATCTTGTTCCTGTATCTGTAAAAGCTAAAATGTCTTATTTTTACTTTCTGTATCTATTTGAAAATGAAGAAAATGTTGTCTAAAGAATAACTTTTGTTTTTATAAATAAATGTTCATTTAAAAACGTTTAAGATTAACGTATTATATTACAATCAGAGATACGCAGATTATAGCTCACTGAATGCGCTGTTAATCTCCACGGTGACCTATCAACATGCAATAAACAAAGAATTAAATTATTAAGTGACGATTAGGCGCGGGTCGGGTGTGGATACATATATTAGATAAAACTATATGTGCAGGCGGGTGGCGGGTGAATGATTAGCATGAAGCCGCAAATTCTGGTGTCATTTCAGTGGGTCCGAGCATCCTGGCCAAATTTCCCCACTGGCTTCTGTCCTGACCTGCTATGGACTTCTAACCATCCCCATATGATAATTGGCTTCATCACTTTGTCTCCTCTTCTCATAAGCTGGTGTGGTATGCGGTCTGGCGCAATACGGCTGCTGTCACAACATCCAGGTGGATGCTGCACACTGGTGGTGGATGAGGAGATTCCCCCCAAAAATGTGTAAAGCACTTTGCGTGTCCAGAAAAGCCCTATGTAAATGTGAGAAATCATTATTAATATTAATATTATCAACACACTAAAAATACACTAATTTAATTATGATTAATTGTCAATATCACACACCCCTCTGGTAGAAAAACACCACTCTTATAACTACATGAGTGGCAATAGATGTCCTAGGGGATTTCCATGGGGCTGAATCACAAGCAAATCTGATCAGACACATTCAAATGAATGTGAATTATTAATGTTCTGCAAACACACGTCTGCCTCGTCATTCCATTGCATCTTTCACATGCCTGGATGAGACCAGGCCCTGTTGACTTTTAAATGCATTTCATTTTTCACCACAGCTACCTGTGGCGTTGATATATCGCTGCTTATTTCTTCCAGAGGACGGTCCCCAGCCTTCCTTGATGTTTTTATATGCATGTATTGAATCATTTATCAACTGGCGAGATCATTCAATAATACGCTTTTCAGGAACACAGAGAAATAAGACTTTGCTGGGATCGCAATGATGATGATGATGGCTTTAGTCTGCCTCTCCTTGTGCTTGGGTTTTTTTATGAAAATGAAATGTGGTGTTGTTCTGCGCCAGGCCTCTTTTTGATGTCACAGAAACAATATGAAAACAGTGCAATTATTCTGTGGTACATAAATCTATCTGTGCACGCTGGCAGTATGGAAGATTAAATCACTTCTGCTGCACTATGAACTGTAATATGGCAATAGCAAAGAAAAGCTTGTGTTGAAAAGAAAAAAGTGTAAAGTTTCTCGATGTTTAGATTCTCAAATGCTCCTCGCTCACCGCTTGAAACGAGGGCTTCTTATCGAGAGATAACAAAAGCCTTACAGCATAATTACCCCAGCGCAGGTCACCTTGAGCATCACAAGAACGCCCTGCGGTAGAGACAGCCCATATAATGAAATCCTAGAGTAAAGGACACTTTTTGGTAGCACGTCCTCCTGTATGATCACTCCGCAATGTTGCTTTAATGAGACTTTCGTGACAACCTCAAACGAGTCTCAGGAGCTCGTACACATTCAGATATTGTAGCTTAAATCCCGACAGAAGGAAATGTGGTTTCTCCTTTCCTTGTGGTTTCTCTTCTTTTCCATGCGTTGCACCATCCTTCTCTCGCTCTTTCACACTCTGGAGCATCGCAAGTTTATTTTGAGGCACAGACAGATTTCCTCATGGGTATGTGAGGTTTAGTATACGGGTCAAACACACTTTGTAGCAGTCATTCGACATCAACGGCAGAATTTCTACTCTAAACCTGATCGTATGAATGTCAGCAGACATATTTGGGGGATGTTATTAAACCACTTCTTTCCATCGTGTCACAACTGCAAATAGCCAATCCCTGTTAAAAGGGGTCTAAAATATGCCATGGCTCTGCATATAAAAGGCAGTGTTCAAAGAGTTATATCCGTCAGCCATCTAAAGAAGACAGCAGTTACAAAGGACTAACTGATGGTCCTTTGTGATTTATTAAAGTGTGAAGATCCTTGATGATGCTAATATTAGAGTACCATTCAATTTGCTCGTCTTCAAAAGCCTGCTCACAGCAAAGAGAGAGAGATAGGAGATTGGACATTGAACGAGAGACAGAAAGGGAGCGTTAGAGCCTGAAGAATCCACTTATATAGCCCTGCTGTTAAAATAAAAAATATCGAACAATATGTCTGAAGTGTTTACAAAATTTCAATATCATAGAGAATCACACACTGTATAATAGCAAATGTACTTCAAAATGAACACTTCGTATAGTTTAGTGTCCCGGTTTGACTTCACTACTACAACCTCTTAAGAAACACCCTTTGATCCTGTCCAATACACATATAGGAATATATTGCATTTGGTGGACTAAAGAGAACAGCTAATAGTTTACAGTTCTACATGTCCATACGTTTCAAATTTAACCGTTTGAATATTTCCCTAAATAAATCCCTCAATTATTACATTATTGCACTTAAAAAAATATATTAAGAAATGAAAACAAATGAAACAATAACCATGGTTTGTGTTCTGCTCGTGTTAAAGGAACAGCTCATCCCAAAATGAAAATGTTCAGTTTATTTACTCAACCTCTGGCTATCCCAGATGAATTTTTTCTTGAATGGAACGTTAAAAAAGTTTTTAGCTGAAACTGTGGTCCTTGGTGATTAAAAAAAGCAAGTTGACTGCTAACAGCACATTAAGAGTAAAAAAAAAAACATCTGAAGAAAAAAAGACACATCTGGGGTGGCCTGAGGGTGACTAAATTAACAGCAAATTTCATTTTGGGGTGAACTATCTTGTTAAGGCCAATTCACACTCCTCCAAGTGATTCCAACCATTGTTAACAGTCACTTCACTTTAGACATTGCTGACAAATGCAGCTTTACCACATCCAATAACTAAATAAAAGCACTGACCAAAGCCAATGGAGGTAACCAGATGAACGTGTCTGTTGCCGCTGGTCGCTGTCTGTCGGTGCAGTGTGAATTGGTCTTTAAAGGCAAAGTCATTTAAGTCAGTAGAAGCTTGTGGTCCAAATAGTTCATAATTGGCACATGGAAGGACAAGTTCACACCTCTGATTCCAGACTTGAAATTCTGCCCCATGTCATGGGCACAATAGGGCTGCTATGAACAACCCTGCTGCCTGGAACAGGCACTAGATGGCCATCCTGTAGCTGTGCGGGTGCCCTATACCCTCCATATACACTGTCACTGGGATGTCCCATACACGGGAAGATGTTGCATAATTCAGCTGGTCCATATGACAGTGGGCTCTGGTAGACTGGCAGCTCTGGGTAGGAGTAGGGTCTATGCACCAAGCTGGATGCCCTCCTGACTGCTGCCACATTGTGGAAAATCGCCTCCTTGTAGGAAGGCAGCCTGGTGGACTGGCTATGTCTCAGCTTCTGACTTTTCCTGGAGTTTCGCCGGAAGGCATGAAGGTAGGTGTGATCCATTGGTTGAGCATAACACATGGTGTTCCTCACCCGTCCGTGTACATCCACGCAAGGGAACAGATCAGGTATAGTTACTCTAGAAGGGGGTGCAGCAGTGGGTCTGTCACCTGGGAATTTTACTCTGTCTGGACCCCAAGTGGCTTTCAGGAACGATGGTCTGCGATGAAGCTTTCTTTTCCCTATCAAAG
This sequence comes from Danio rerio, assembly GCF_052040795.2. Classification (NCBI taxonomy): domain Eukaryota; kingdom Metazoa; phylum Chordata; class Actinopteri; order Cypriniformes; family Danionidae; genus Danio; species Danio rerio. Next base: position 34,265,173 of record NC_141032.1, read on the forward strand.
GTATTTCATCAAATGCAGGGTCAAAGTAAGTTTTGGCACAAGAGTTACAAGCTGCATCTGCTACCACAAAGGGATTTTCACTGAAGGATGAGGAAAGATGATTTTCAGGAAAACAGTTTGCTTCGGAGTGACATGTTAATTGGTCTTTATAATCATGAAGACCCCTCAAATCCATAGACTCCACCAGGAGATTTTGGGGCCTCTTTTTCCGCCTGACTGCATCTGAGAAGTCATTGTGACAGGACTTGTGGTGTTCGGTGTAAATGTCTCTATATGGGACGAAGGAGGAACCTGTGTGAGCCAGGTCAGATGGAGGGTCATGCATGGCAAGATGCGGTGTGCTTAGACTGGATACAGGAAGCATGCCATCGTAGAGACCCCTGGTCCTGGCGGGAAGCGTGTAGCGTAGAGGAGTTGGCCGTGTTAACACTCTGTGGTTTACCATTAGCGGTGGGCTGGTGGTTGTGGTGTGTTGTGTGAAAGGTGGAGTTATGGAACGCTGCATGTGAGGTATGTGGTTCTCTGCGACATTAGCAATATAGGAGAAGTGACCGGGAACTTTTTCTGTGGTTGTCACCAGTGGGATACGGGCTGGGAGGCTGCCACTCCGTCTGCTCCAGTTCTCAATGGTCTTGGTGGCGTTATCCAAAGAGTTCTCAACTTTGGCAGAGGAGACGATGTCCTTGGCTGTCTGAAGCATTTTCAGCATGTTGGCCTGGGCGTAATTGGCGGTGATATCTGGATTCTGTATGCCAGTAGATCTGCCAATGTCTTCGACTCCATTGAAGCAGCTGTATATGCCCTAAAACATAAAGTGAGTAATGAGAGTGTATTCCTGCAGATAAGTGGTATTTTGAAGGCGTTTCATTGGATTCATTCACAATTTTTCTCCATTATAATGATTAATACAACAGATTATATTTTTGTAGGAGACAAAGATCAGTTCAGTGTTTCGTGTCAAAGTTTAATGTGTCTCCTAATGGTGAATTATTTCATTATTTGTTCTACAATAATGTGGTCATATTTTAACTTAATTTGCCCAAACATCTTATTTAGTAAAATATTATACAGTAGATTAGGGCAGTGAGGGCAAAAGAATCCTATCACGATTTTCTTGAACAGTATTGAGATTTTGATTTTGACACACAGATTTTATAGTGTGAATCTGAAACATTTTTCTAAAGGAAAACAATCAGAACTTTAGAAAACACCTGTAACATGTCTCTAAAATAGGTTAAAAATAAAATAAAAATCACCTAGTAAAGGTGCAATAGATAATCTCCTGAGCAGACCCTATGACAAAACAAAGAAATAGACTACTGTGTGTGTGTGTGTGTGTGTGTGGTATGCCGTCTAACACAAGTAGGCTCAGATGTTCTGTTTGAACATATGTCAAGCCTCCTTTCCACTGCACACGACAAACGACAAGCGACAGACCGGAAGTCATTCATTTCCAATGGAGAGTAGTCCGGGAGCTGCGTTGAGTTCCGATCATCTCCGTATGCGGAAAATTCGGATCCAAATTGAGCTGCGGATCCGTTGAAATATTTGAACTCCTGCGACTAGACCGTATGCTACCTGCCGACCGGATATGATGTATTCCAGTGTTGTCCAAGCAGATCGTGCGCGCGAGATGAGAAATATGAGTTTATTTGGTTATTTTTTTGAATATATATATATATATATATATAAACTTTTCTGTTCATAAATGTAAGTAAAAAAGTAATAAAAATATTTATTTTTAATGTTGCCTCCACATTCCCTCCAGTATTTTAGCGGTCTATGAGTTTCTAGTATTCATTCATTCATGTAAACACACAGAGAATGAAGGCTCTTGCTTTTGCCCTCCTTTATTTCGGACACCATGAAATCAGCTTCTTCCCCGTGGTGCATGACAAGACTGAAAATACTGTGCGGCTGCCACAAGGGGGTGTATTCCGACAGTCGTGTCCAAATGTCGTGTGCAGTGGAAAGGCAGCTTCAGAAGTAGTTGCGTGTACTTTTGTACATGTCGACAGATTTTTTTTTTTCTCCCATTGATAGATCATAGACCTCATTTGTGAGGTTGCTATGAAATAGGCCGTTCACGTCTTTTGTGCGCACAAGTTTGATATTTCCAATGTAGGCGCCCATCTTGCGTGCATATTGGGAGGGATACACGGGCGTATTCCATGCGCACCTAGTTGAAAATATATCTACTTTCAGAATGCTGCAAGTGTAACGTGAGTCATACTGTAACAAGAACTGAGTTATCAGCTTCATACTTTATATAGAATACACACATTTAGTCTAATTACCTCAGACAAACACGGTGCTTTTTAATTTTATTCACGAATTGAACTTGTATCAGGACTGCAGCAATGTTTTGTTAGTTTGACATCCGCTGAGCAATGACAGAGGAGCGTGAGCACAAATCACGTTGAATGCTGAAGGAAACGATGCACCTTGCACTTTCCCCATGCTTTTAGACGCGATATGTGATTGACAGGTTTACAAACTACCTGACTCAGAGATACATCAGCCTTCCTCTCTCCAAAGTAATCCCACACCATATGTGTTGACTTTTTAGGTACCAAGTCATCCTGTGCTGAACCCATCATCCCTATTTATGCAGGCTTTTTGTCATTAAGCACAGTTTCCTGTTCTCGCCCTCTCTTTAGCCACAATGCATTAAGATTTGGTTCAAATAGCATACTGTGGAAAAATCGTGCTGCAAGGCGATTTAGAAATCATGCATGTTCAAATCACAGTTTCGATACGATTTCAATTAATCGCATATCCCTATTGTTTTGATTGTAATTATGAGTGTAAAATGTCAGTGTATTTTTGAATGAATAATTGAATGAATTAAGGAGTTTAAGTGGTTGGTTTACAGTTTTTGCAAAGAGATAATTTTTTTTAAATATAAGAATATAGCATGCTTTTTTTCTATAATTTCACAAAGGTCTTTAGAAATCATTATAATATGCAGATGTGGTACTTGACTAATTGTCTTTGAAGTGTCAATACTTTAAGGGTCCTTCTATGAATATAACATACAAAAGAACAACATGTATTTAAAATATAAATTTTCACATCTTTGCAAAAAAAATGATTAATTTCTTTAAAAAACAACCAAGCAAAACTAATATATATAAATACACAGCCCTAAAACCATTACATTGTATAAATCTAAACAAAAAGGCATTAAAAAAGAAATGAGCACTGCAATCTTACCCTGCTAATGGCCAGCAGAAAGTCTAAACGATCAGATTTGTGAACAGAGTGCCTCAGTTTCCAGTAAAGTAGATGTTCCCAAGCAAAGACCAGCAGGCTGAGACCCATGGCCACAAGCAACATGTAGAAAACACCTGCCATGTTGTCTATGTCTAGTTTAGAGCTCATGACCTCGTTTTTCTCATTCTGGCATATTCCAGACAGCCATACTGTCTCCAGTCTCTGTGTGTCCCCTGCATGAAAGGAAACAGGGTCAGGAACAATGCCAGAAACAGCGGCAGGCAAAGACTACTCAACTATGACAGAAACAAGAGGATACATAAGAATCACATATGTGGTCTGCCCCAATATGAAATAATGTGCCAACCTGGACATTATTTTGAAGCACTAGATGTGCATTCCCAATATAAAGGCTGTTAAAAAAAGCTACCTAATTTGGATAAAATTGCATGTAACATTTATGGTGAGAAATGCATTGTCAAGTCAAATCAATCAATCAATCAATCAATCAATCAACAAACCAACCACCCAACCAATTAATCAATGGATCAATCAATCAAACAACCAATCTATCAAAATAAAAAATAAAAAAATGAAACAAAATAAAATAGGCAGTATGGTTGCCCACAAATTCGTCTGAGGTTTTCTCTTACCTGCTGTTTGCACTGAAATGCCTTTCATAACCTCTCAATTCTCAGCACATTGAGTTTTTTACACTAAGAGGAGAATGTGATAGCTTTCATGCTGGGGCAGAGGATATTAAGTGTGGACCAGTTCCGGTCCCCCCTAGTGCAATTTACCGTCTCCCAGGAACTGGAGAAGAGCCAGGTCTATGGGGCGCTTCCAGCGGGAGTCTTTCTGCAGAGCAATGCCGTAGCCTGTGGTAGCAAACACCTTCCCGCTACCAATGGTGACCAGCTTGCAGCCCTCATCCTTGCCAGCCATATAATTAAGAACTGCTGCATCATATATGAAGGCATCCAACTTCCTACACAGAGGACAGAAATGAGCCCAAGGCAAATGGCTTAATAATTACACATAATTACGTCAAGTAAATAATTAGCTCTTGTTAATTTATACTCCTTTTTTCCTTGACAAATGGAGGACGATACATTATTTATGCTTGGCTGTTTCCCACCAGCGTTTCACTGACCTTTAGATCTCTGCAACTCAAAAATATCTAACCAAATTGCTTCTAAATGATGCCTATAATGATTCATCTCATCGCAGAATAATAACCAAATAGAGAATTGCCGTATTTTTTGTACATACATGGTATACGGTAGTAGCATGTAAGGGTGTATTGCATTATGAATACAGTCCTATTATTGGTTGGTCCTGGATTTTAGGATGAATTTTCTGACAAAATTAGACCTAGGATTATTACTATGAAAAATAGGTATGGTTTAGTGGCATGCCTCTTGTAACATTTTGATTTCTGTAGTCCCTGTTACTGACATACCCTGACCGGCCACTTTATTAAGTACTCCTGTCCAACTGCTTGCTAACGGAAATTTCTAATAAGGCAATCACATGGCAGCAACTCAATGCATTTAGGCATGTAGACATGGTCAAAACGGTTTGCTACAGTTCAAACCGAGCATCAGAATGGGGAAGTAAAGTGATGTAAGTGACTTTGAATGTGGCATGACTGTTGGTTTTTCAGAAACTGTTGATCTACTGGGATTTTCATGCACAACCATCTCTAGGTTTACAGAGAATGGTCTGCAAAAAATAGACAATATTTAGTGAGCGGCATTTCTGTGGGCGCAAATGAGGTCAGAGGAGAAAAATAGGTCAGAGGAGAATGGCCAGACTGGTTCTAGCTGATAGAAAGGCAACAGTAACTCAAAAAACCACTCATAACAACCGAGGTCTGCAGAACCGAGCATCACTGAATGCCCAACACATTTAACCTTGAGGTGAAAGGTCGGCAGAAAAACACAGGAAACTAAGGCTATAGAAGATTGAAAGACTTTCGCTGGTCTGATAAATCTTGATTTCTGCTGACATTCGGTTGGTTGAGTCAGAATTTGGCATCAACAACATAAAAGCATGCATCCATCCTGCCTTGTATCAACGGTTCAGGCTGGTGGTGGTGTAATGGTGTGTTGGATATTTCCTTGGCACACTTTGGGCCTATTAGTACCAATTGAGCATTGTGTCAACACCACAGCCTACCTGAGTATTGTTGCTGACCATGTCCATGCCTTTATACTACAGTGTACTCATCTTCTGATCCTACTTCCTGCAGGATAACATGCCATGTCCTAAAGTGTGAACCATCTCAGACTGGTTTCTTGCACATGACAATGAGTTCACTGTACTCAAATGGCCTCCACAGTCACCAGATCTCATTCCAATAGAGTACCTTGGAGATGTGGTGGAACAGGAGATTCGCCTCATGAATGTGCAGCCGACAAATCTGCAGCAACTGTGTGATGCTATCATGTCAGTATGGACCAAAATCTTTGAGGAATATTTCCTGTACTTTGTGGAATCTATGCCACAAAGGACTAAGGCAGTTCTGAAGGCAAAATGGGCTCCAACCCTGTATTAGTACCTAATAAAGTGGCCGGTGAGTGTATTTGAAGCAAACACTACCAGTGTATGTTTTGTATAGTTTCATTCTATGGCAGCTTATTCAAATAAATTAACTAACAGAGCAATCACACTACAGTTAGTTTTCATCAAACCAAACTTACAAACTGTGAACACACCCTAAATGGTACCATCGTAATATCTTATTTTAGCGCTTTGAGCTCTGGCACACTACCACACACACATAAAGTGTTATCGCTGAAGCCCACCCTGTCTTAAGGCTGTTGAGAGCTTCTTCCACTCCCTTCTGGTTGTATTTGATCATGTGGGTGTGCATGTCAGGGTAATTGCTTCGAATGTTCCTCTCTGTGCTGCCATTTGGGACCGTTCCGAAGCGAAAGGGAGGATAATGTTCCTGGGGTTTTTGAAACTGAAACAAAAAGTAATAAATGGCATTTCAATCATTTAGCTGAGGCCCGAAACAGCATAACCTTAATAGTGTAGATCAACTCAGATTACACAGACATCACATCGAATGACCTACTGCCCGGTGGGTGTGACCTTGGAAAAAAAGATCAAGGAGCTACTTATTTTTATTTGTCTTCTCAATGATTATTGCATTTTTATGGACTGTTGGCAAGAGTTGACTCATATTTTCCACAATGCACATTGGAGCTGCTAAAGTTTGGCCAAATTTTGGCAAAAATGTAGGTTCAGGGCTCAATTTTAAAGTCAAGAACACAGATGTATGCATTATATATATATTAGGGATGTAACGGTATTGTAAATACCGTCATACCGCAATATTAATTTTTTTCGATATTACCGAAGTCGCATGACTCGGTAAAACTATAGGTCTTCTGAGAAAATTTGCTCAGGCGAATGAAGCGAACGGGACGTAGCTGAAACTACATTTCCCATCAGCCCAGGCGAGGCCATAATCCTTTGCGGTCTGTTGTCGCTACAGATCCAGTAATGCGGAAATGGAGTGTGCTGCTAGTAGCGGAGATGAAAAAAAGATGGAAATGATCGAACCTAAAGCGGGTGTTGTCGCCGCGCGCGTGCTGAATAGCGCCGAGGGGGGGTTGAGCGCGCATATTCAAGAGAGGTGTTGTCGCGCGCCTACTGAAGGGCTGGATTGGACGGAGGTTGTGTCGCGTCGCGGGGGCACTTTTGATCGTTTTGGAAGGGCATTTTCTATCCAAGACTAAAAAGGGCATGTGCACTGCACAGGTTGAGCCCTATGTGTGCACGTGCCTGCAAGTTGGGGAATACGACTAATAACAGTCATGGGGACTGCAGAAACACAGCACACTGTTCAGATTGATGCAGACATTGACTTGTACCGCAAAGAGATCTCTATCTCACTCATGGTTTGTCTTCTCAAGTGGGGGAAAGACAATGCACAACGTTACCCCACTGCTGTCAACCTGGGCCAAGTCATATCTCTCTTGTCCCAGAAACCTCAGTCCCAAATGAGAGGGTTTTTTTCTGTTGCAGGGGACATTGTAAATACCCAGAGATACCAGCTTTTACCAGATTATAATTATATGATAATTTTCCTTTAAACCCATCTCTATCTAAGTGAGTGAGTGAGTGATTAAATGTTGAATGTGGTGAGTTTTCAACAATACTAAATTGAAACTTTATTTTTTTACATGGTTTAATAATTTTTTGTTATTAAAATTGAAGTTAGTGTTTCAAAGCTTACAGAAAGATGGCTAATTTGTATGTCATTGACACTTTTGGCACTTTTTTGGAGTATTTTCAAAAGTTTTTTTTTTCCTGTAAATGATTCAATAAATACCGTACCGTGACATTCATACCGAGGTATTACCGAACCGTGAAATTCTGATACCGTTACATCCCTAATATATATATATATATATATATATATATATATATATATATATATATATATATATATATATATATTTGCTTCTAGTGAATATAAGCATGGCTCCAAGAACTTGTGTTAATGTTTCTATGAATGATTAATCTGTTGTCGATCTTCCCTTAGGTCCATTTCATTTCTCATTTCAGTTTTGTCGCTTACAGCGTTGCTTTATGAAAAATAATCAAATATTAGCAATCAAGAAGTTTTATAGACAGGGAACTTTGAAAGGTGCCAATTTATTGATATCTCAATGACAGTTGTGTTTTGACATAGAATTTTAGTCCTTTTTGACAAGAATGGATTGCATGTCATATTAACGATTTTTGTAATTGCTTAGCTCCTGTGTAAAAAGTTATTATTTTACAATATTTAACACATGAATATAACATACAAAATATGCATACTAGATATGACAAGGCCTTTCAGCTTTCAAGAAGTCTTTTTTTGATTTTGTCATACATGCTTCTACACACACAAAACACATCAAAAGGTCTACAAATGCAGCTCTGCTGTCATGCAGCTCATTTACAATTACACACAACTCACCTTCTTGTCACTAAGCCCAGACACGGTGTCAATGTACTGCTCTTGGATCATGAAGGCCGCTAAATTGGCTGTATAGCTGGCGAGGAAGATTACAGCAAAGAACGCCCAGACTAGGACCATAATTTTGCTGGTTGTTCCTTTGGGGTTTTCAATAGGAACAGAGTTGTTGAAGACGATTCCCCACAGGAGCCAAACAGACTTCCCAATGGTAAAGGTTGGACCCCCAGGGGCTATAGAAGAGATCAAATCATTTTTAACACGACAATTCTAAAATGCTTATACTGTAAATATATTTCAGTTGTATCAAATGAACTGAATCGAGTATGCATTAAGCTGATAAAAACTTATAGCACAGACATGTAATGTTCCAAAAATGTATACTTCAAGGCAAGCTTTAATTAATTTAAAATTTCTATTCATTAAAATGGGGGTGGCATAGTGGCTCAGTGGTTTTCCTCACAGCAAGAAGGTCGCTGGTTCAAGTCCTGGCAGGGCCAGTGGAGTTTGCATGTTCTCCCTGTGTTTGTGTGGGTTTCCACTGGGTGCTCAGTTTCCCCCACGATCCAAAGACATGCGCTATAGGTGAATTGAATAAACTAAATTGGCCATAGTGTATGGGTGTGCGTGTGTTAATGCGAGAGTGTATGGGTGTTTCCCAGTACTGGCATCCGCTGCATATGCTGGAATAGTTGGTGGTTCGTTCTGCTGTGGCGACCTCTGATAAATCAGAAACTAAAGGTTGTTTTATACTTCTGCGTCAAGCATACGAGCTGGCGCCGACACTGACGCGCACCTCTTAAAGAATGCAACTACACTTCGCAACGACGCATAGCGCAAGCTCTGTGATTGGTTGGCTAGGTAATGGTGATGATGGTGGGTGGTGCTGAGAGCTGCGAGCTATAACTTTAGTTTTGTGTTCATCTCATAATTAAAGTTGTTCCAGTTCCCGCCTCTTAATTAGTGAGTTTTAGCTGCTTGTACATTAAGGTAGCATTCAGAAAAAAAACACCCATACAGAAACTCGAACCAGAGGAGCACAAAATCATACTGCCTGCTAATGCTTTGAAAGTGTCATTACAGAGAAACGCAAACAGCACATAGAAGTATAAATGCACGACTACGTGTAAGGCGGGCTCCTTAATACGAAAGAAAATGAATGAATGAATTCATCAAAACTCAATTACTGATTTAAAAAATCACCACTAAGACAACAAAACAGTTTTAAACGTTTAGAAATGTATGCAATAAGCATATTAAATAGTTTTGAAGGGTTTGTGACACTTATGTTTTTCCTAAATAAATGAATTGGAGACTTTTAAAGTATTTAAAAATGAATATTTCATAAAAAAAATTAACTTGTTATTTTTAATTCACATAAGTACATCATCCCATACTAGAGTTTTTTTTTTGGGGGGGGGGGGGGGGGGGGGGGGGGGGGATTTCCACTGAATTAGACAAAGATCAATCCACACTGCCAAAGACTTTCTTTTCTCGTTCCACCTTGACATCGGTGCTTAATGTGGTTCTTGTGTCTCACACACAGCCACAGAAAAGCCAAGCAATCAATCAAAGTCAAATTAGCAAAGCGACAAACGTTAATTAAACCTCCGAAAAATGACCTTTTACACTAGGAGACAAGTACACACCCTGTCAGCTCAGTTTATGTGGATTGATTAGGCTGCTTCCACAACTATTCTTCCTCTTAAAGAGCTTTGTGCCTCATAGAGAGAAGTGTGTTTGAAAAACCAAGGCTGACCTTTGGCACTGACAAGGCTCCGGTTGTAGCCAACAGGGCTGAAGTACTCAAAGACGAACACGGTGACTGCCACAACAGTCAGGCACATTACGAACATCATAACCCACACGGCTGGACTGTAAGGCTCTGAAAGACAAAGACAGATGGGTTTTGGTATCTCATTGAAATGGAAAAATTAGCTGATTAATTATTAATTACTTATTGATTTTTGTATTACATTTATTAAGTCAACATATAAAGGACGACACATACACTCAATTTACAAACACAAAATGAACATACACAATGACTACCTATTTACAATATACTGCAACTATTCTATATATGATATTTATATAACAACTTTAACCGTTAAAAGCTATTAGTAACTAGTTAATTAAATTTATAGTAACTAATAAAGTTGTTGTAATTAATAAACTTTTAATAATGTGCACCTTTTGTAAAGCTGCTTTGAAGCAATAATTATTATACATAAACAAATAAGCTTGAATTGAATTGAATAATTAGTTTATGAAGTTGGAGATTCTGTCTAAAAACGCCTGTCCTGTCAAGGATTTGTTTTCAGTTGAATCCAACAGAGGCATAACATCTTAATCTAATCACAACCACCGCTGGTGTGGAATCCTAGCCTGTGCCCTTGGAAATGGACCGCTAATGATGGCTGCTTACCCAGGAAGGCAGAAGGTGAGACTGTTCCATTGCTTCTGGCCACCATAACACTGATCCCAGTCTCCACGAATGGCACTGAAAAGTCAACAATCTCTGAGCGCTCCTCGTTGATGGTTAGAGAGCCAATAGCCATATCTGCACGTTTGTAGAAGACCTTGAACAAGGAGAAAGTGAATGAAAGTATGTGGAAATCTGTGGTATCCTGAAATAATGAAGGCCCATGTGGACCACACATTTGGCCAGCTGTGGATGAACATTACAATTTACATTCATGTACAAACTTATAGATATTTATGTATTTATTCATGTACAAACTTATAGTAATGCATTCACATATCACACATCATTGGGAAGTAGGCACATTTGGACGTATCACTTTTAAGGGTAACATTTTAGTTTACCAATTCTCAATATTACCTTTTGGCTTATTACCTGCTTATTATCAAGATACTGTCTGTTTATTAGTACTTGTAAAGTATGATCCTATTCATTCTACCTAATGCCTAGACTCAGATACTCGCTTTCTGACTATTAAGCAGTGAATTAGTACTTTATTTTATTAAAAGTCTCTAATGGTTTATTCTAGGTGCAGTAGGTGATTGTCTTCAGAAGCATTTTTTTTTTTGCTGGTTGAAAGTCTCTCCACATTCCAATAGCAATGATTCAAATAAATGATCCAAATGTATTTATAAGTATTTTTATATTCTGTGTAAGGCATAAGACTAATAATGGTTCATTCAATTAAAAATTGTCAGGCTGACAATACAAATAATTCTGATAAGAAGCCCAAACTGTCTGTCAGCAAATGTAGATTTGTACATCTGCGCATCCTCTTTTACACAAATCTGCCATTTGTGCATGCACGCATGTTCCCGCACATGAGCGAGAGAGAGAGAGAGAGAGAGAGAGAGAGAGAGAGAGAGAGAGAGAGGGAGAGAGCGGTTAAAGCAAATGCTGAATCAAAACATTAAAATCCTGTTACTGTATTGATTGTTTTAGACATGTAACAGGTAATGTTCTGTTTTAAACTTATTTTAGCTACACAAAGCTTATATAGATTTAGACAATTGTTGACAGTTTTTGTTGTTTTACGAATGGGTTATATGCACAGAAGTGTTGTTCAGCAACTGAAATCTTCTGATGTGACTATTTTCAGTTTCATAAGGTCCCTTTTACAACATTGATAATGTACATTTTTTTAGGTTAACAATAAAACATCAGTAAATAGAGCTATTCCACCTAGCTTGCTTTACTAAGTTAAAGTTTCTTTTCACATCACATTGGTTCATTTTTGAACAATGACAAAATGCTCCCTAAATTGTTTACCATGCTAATCTGAATATTCAGTCTGAAATAGCATGTAAGTATGGCTTAGTAATAAGTGTAATTCCTGCACTCTTGACAGCCAAGCACTAAGGATACAGTAGTTGCTTTAGGACAAAGCGCGTGAGAGAGTGAGACCAGCTATCTTTGCATGCATGAAATATAATGACAAGGTGTGCTTGCTACACAACTGAAAATCTGCTAGATATAATACAGTTTTCTGTTTGGAATTGTAATATTATAAAGTACTTTAACATTTTCTAACTGGTGAATGACATGATCTAGTAGTCTCTGTCATCTTGAATGTGCATGTTTATGATATCCGTAGGCGTGCATTTGGACGACAGGAGTGGAACTGTGTTTCAAAGATATTATGCTAAGATCTGCCAAGTTGGCAGATCACCTACTGCACCTTTAACAGCAAGACATGTATCATAAAATATAGTGACTGATATTTTTTTCTTTCTTTTATTTGTTTAAAGAAATCAATACTTTTATTTTGTGAGGATGCATTAAAACTGTACAAAAATTACAGTAAAGTTTTTCATCAAATTATTACAAAAATGATTCATCCTGTTTTTCCTTTTATATTTATTATATAGGGCGTCACGGTGGCACAGTCGGTAGAACGATCGCCTCACAGCAAGAAGGTGGCTGGTTCAAGGCCTGGCTGGGTCATTTGGCATTTATGTTTGGAGTTTGCATGTTCTCTTAGTGTTTGCCTGCATCTCCAAGTCCAAAGACGTGGTAGAGGTGAATTGGGTAAGCTAAATTGTAGTTTAATGTTTTATAATGTAATGTTTTCCAGGGATGAGTTGCAGTTGAGTTGATGAGGAAGGGCATCCGCTGTGTAAAACATATGCTGGATAAGTTAGTGGTTCATTCCACTGTGTTGACCCCAGATTAATAAAGGGACTAAGCTGAAAAAAAAGAATGAATTTATTATATACAAAAATGAGAAAAGTTTCTTCAGTTCCAAATTGGCACATTAAAATGATTTCTGAAAGTTACTGAAAATCTGACATTACAGCAAAAATAACATCTTAAACATATTTTTTTTTAAATTTAATGGAATAAAAAAGTCTTATAACCCAAGAATATGTTTGAATAGAACATTTTAAGAGATGTAAACAAAAACAATGGTCCCAAAGTATTTACTGTTTTACATTTTTAATGTCCATAGCTTCCAAGAATTCAAAAAGAGCCACACATTGATAAATAATGTTAAGATAGCTGTTTTACCATTATTCACTCATTTTCTTTTCAGCTTAGTCCCTTTATTAGTCTGGGGTCGACACAGCGGAATGAACCGCCAACTTTTCCAGCGTATGTTTTAGGCCAATGGTTCTCAAAGTGGGGGTCGGGACCCCCCGAGGGGTCGCGGGACAATGAAGGGGGGTCGCTTGGTGATTTCCAAAAATCTATTTATTTTTATTAAACCATAAGAATTACCATATTTTATCCATAACCTACTGAAGAGAAAAAAATAGTCGTTTATACCATATAGTTACTATGGTAGCTTATAGTTACTACTTCTATTGGATTGCAACCCCTGGGGTAATTACATTATATTAAAGACACAGCAATTGTGTCAGATGCAGCAGATTTCATAACACCTGGTAAAACTTTGTTGCCCATTTACAGCTCTCATACATTAAAAAAATTAAAAGAATAGACTTGGGTCCATTGGTGTGTGTGCTCCATTGCATGCAAGGTTTCTGTATTTATAAACACCTCAGAATATATTGGGGGTCGCGACTCACTGGCATTGTCATTTTGGGGGTCGCGGCCTGAAAAGGTTGGGAACACCTGTTTTGGGCAGTAGATGCCCCTCCAGCTGCAACCTATCTCTGAGAAACATCCATACACACTCATATACTACAGACAATTTAGCCTACCCAATTCACCTGTACCGCATGTCTTTGGACTGTGGGGGAAACTGGAGCACCTGGAGGAAACCCGCGCAAACGCAGGGAGAAAATGCAAACTCCACACAGAAATGCCAACTGACCTAGCCTAGGTTCGAACCAGAAACTTTCTTGCTGCGAGGCGACAGCACTATCTACTGCACCACTGCGTGTCCTGTTTTACCATTAAGTTATGATTAAATTCCCTCTTGTTACAGTTATGAAATAGTTTGATAACTAGCAGAAAATGTTCATGGACCAATGACATGACCACATTGAAATGGTCAATAGTTTATTGAGTAATATATATTGTCTCAAAACAAGGTATAGAGACCTTTAAATTGTCAATCAAAGTCAAATACCCACAATAATAATTATAATTTTGCATGTTTATCACAATTAAGACTGTTGCTACTGTTTTCCAGATTCTTCAAGGAATAAAAATGGACATGAACCGCTAGGTCTGTCATCACGCAACTGGTAACATCGCAAATTAGTGTTGACAGATTTGCTTTGCCATCACACGCAAGCAGTCTCTTGAACGGAAAAAAAAATCCTCATACAGCGCTCTTGTCAGCCCCGAGTTTGTCTTGCAATTATATAATAATTATTAATCTCATTTAACGATCTATTGCTCTGGCAGTGTGAAAAGCATTTAAGCCACGTACAGTATGTGAAGCGAGGGTTTTGCTATCTTTAAACTCCTGAGCGTGTGAGCAGATGCAGGTGATGAGAACCGATGAAGTGATCAGCAGCTGTGGAAAACACTTAACCACCGGATTAAGTGACACTACACGCAGCAGGAGGTCACAGGATGAAATGTGTCGAGATCGCATTTTAAAGCCAGTTATGCTTCATGAATGCCCTTAACAAGTTTAGCTGCAATAATTGGAGGTTTGAGGAACTCTGGTAAATACGGAAAGAAAACAGGGTGTGAGTAATGCTAGGAAAAGCGCGTCGACACTGTCATAGGAAGCTGATTTATTTATTTTTTCCGCATCACGCTGTAAACTGTTTTATTTTTACATTCTCAGATGTTAATTTAGCTCATTTCCCATGAGCTCTGAACTGTTGACATGTTTGAAGTGTGAGGGTGTTTATGTGAGAAAAAGAGAGGGAGAGACAGAGAAAAAATGTGCCATTTCATACCTCTCCAATCATCCCATTCCAGACGCCACGGACCATCTTGCCATGTTTCCCATTGGTGACCAGATAAAGGTCGTATGAAAACTTAATGGTGCGTGAGAGCTTCTTTAGGATGTCTATGCAGAAGCCTTTGCAGCAGAGTTTGGTGTAAGGCTCAGTGTGACCGATTATACTGCAAACAAACAAAAAAAAATACATTACACATTTACTACAATGCTTCACACTAAATCTTTCTTTAAAGAGATGCATTAAAAAGGTCATATTTTGGTTTAGGGGGTCTCCAAAAACGGGCTGATTTGCATGCGAGGTCAAAAAACACTTCCATTGTCTTATACTTGTATTTATTTTTACCAAATTATCCAACGACTCCCATATGATTAGTTCAGTGATTCATTTGTTCCCAAACCCCTCATTAGCGTGATGCTAATCTTAACTAATTGGTCCAATGACCAAGTCTGTTGTGATTGGTTGACTGTGTTCAGCATGAGACAGAGGGAAACGCCCACCTCGGCTCATCAACATAGTTTTACAAGCTAGAGAAAACAAGGAGGGAACCATTTTAATCGCACTTAGTAACACTTGTGAAATGGAGGAAGATACCAGTCCATGAACTGTGTACTGTAAAGTTCCTGTCAAGCTCTGACAAAGTCCCATACAATAAAGACTCAATAGTCTTTTCTGATTCTTCCATTAACAGACGGCTGACGAATGCCCTGTTGCAGGGTAATTATTGTATTAATCACCAGAATGTTCACTCATTAATGTTTGTTCATCTTCAGTCATGATCATTCTCACACACACCCACACTCCGCTAGCGTTTGAAGGAAAAGCGTGTTTACTTTTACCGAATACGGCCCTTCATATTTGGTATTGTTTCAAGTTTACATCGATATGAATAGGCAAAAGATCTGAACGAATAATAAGTCATTTAAACGAATCTGAGTTGAATATTTTATTTAAAAAAAAAAAAAAAAAAATATATATATATATATATATATATATATATATATATATATATATATATATATATATATATATATTTTTTTTTTTTTTTTTTTTTTTTTTTTTTTTTTAAGGTGCACTTTGAGATTAGAACCTCAGCTGAATGTTTTCATTCACTTTGAGCTGTGTTGGACACTGCATGAGGTAATTTTCAAAAACCCATAATAGGGTCTCTTTAAAAACAAACTAAATAAAGTCAGTGGTAAAGTCACCCAAAAGGGATTCTTTTTTTAAATTTCATATATTCTGACCCCATGTTTTAACTTAAAGCCAAAAAATAGTCATATGCACCACTTTCAAATGATTGCTTATGACTTGCTTCAATCAATTGTAACTGCATGGAAATACCAGACAAGCAGATTTTAATAAGGACAACATTTTATTTGTGGGTGACTTCCTTTTTCCATTTAGAAACCACAGTTAAAAAGGTTACATGCTTAATAGGGGTTCAGATGCTCCCATTGAACATTTGGCATCAAGGATCAAAGCGTATGGTTCTAGGACAAAACATATGGTGTGACACACATCTGAAAGAAAGATTATTGACAGAAAGGCTAATTAATTGGAATAATACAGACATGAATATGCAGAGAGGAAATAATCTGTGTTGCTATAAGAGGATATGAAGATTAAAAGACTCTGCGTACAGAGGTTAAAAATTACTCTATGTACTGTAAGAAAAAGATCAGTAGAAAAAAAACAAAAATGTGCAGCTCGTTTTCTGTCACTTTATTTCATTCTTAAATATAAAAACTATTTGTTTTAAAGTCATCGTGGAATTAAAGTCATTTTTTAAATGGAATATAGTATACAGTATATTATTTTTGGGGAATTCATAAGCCTTTGTAATATATAATCAAAATAATTTGTCCTAATTTTTTCAGCTATTTTTTGATGACATAATGCGAGGACAGGATAACCTGTTGCTCACGAGCACACACCAATAGCAAACTGCATTCATTCAATCAATTTCAGCACAAATTTTAAATGCGCTCTTACTTTTTTCTCATTTTAGAAGCTTTTACAAGGATATGCAATACAAAATGAAAGAAAAGACCAGTGCAATTTCTTCAATTTCTTCCAAAGATTCAAATCCTTCTCAAGCTTAAAAGTGTTATATTGGTGCTGTGACTCGGATGGGAAGTTTTTGTAGGGTGAGTGTTATGGAGGCTAGCTAGAAAGAGCCTATAGGTGTTGGCAATCAGCATTTTTAATAACCTTTATCTAACCAGGTAGGTCAATTGAGATCCAGTTCTAATTTACAATGACGATCTGGCCAAGAGGCAACATAAAAAGCAGATATGAAGCAGCTGGGACACAATACAACAACAATTTCACAGATGCAGATACTAACATATAAATCCAAGGAACAACTAAAAACAAGCACAGTGATCTTGTACTATTAACTGGACTTAATTTTGTTGATCCGCAGCTGAGATCGAATGTTTCAGATAGAGTGCTAAAAGACTCGGAGTGGATCAGCTGTTTAATGGCCCGAATCTCCATACATTACATTCACTGCATGTTCAGCGCAAATGGCCACTAAATGTAAAATCTAACACTGTGTATGATATCGACAAAGAAGCTCGCTTTTACAAAGTTTAAACTGAAACTGTGATGGTCATCGAGAGAATCCTGCTCCACCCCGCTCATATATTGGGCAGGCTGTCTGGCCTGCTTTTTTCCACAAACACAGAAAAATATAAATCGGCGCAAACCGAAACCAAAACATTTAAAGATTGATAGAACTGAGTCTTTTCTTCCTTTCTTTTCTCAGTTTTTTCTTGAGATGCATTTTATTTTTCTATTTAGTTACTGACAGCTTTGCAGCTTTCAGCATTTTATAATAAATTGAATGATTTATTATGATCTTATGTTTGTTTTGTTGAAATATTATTTGTTTATTAAATTGACATGCATATAAAAACAATAGTGCAAAATAAAAATTTCTTACTGCAATACTTCATTTTTGTTTGATGCAAACCATAGATTTATTTATCATAAAGTAACAATAAGACTTTTATAGTAGATAACTTACATTCTAGCACATTCAAGGCAGCAGGATAATGAGAAATGGAATTCATTGCTAGTTTTATTGTCATCACTGTCATCATTAATATTTTATAATTATTAGACATTAATTTTGAAATTTGTTAAATAGTTGTTTCTGTTTTTTTTAAGTCCTGATTGATGTTTTCAAATACAATGAATCCATTAATATACAGTACAATTTGCAGTAGTGCGCAGTAATTTTTGGTGGTTGCTCCTAAATCTTTTCTGGTGCTCCTAAATTTTTGAAGTTGGGAGCACCGGTGCTACCAAGTAAAAAAGTAAATTTTGAGCCCTGTTAAATATAGTGGAGATTTCCCAGTAAGAAATTTGTAAATGAACAGAAACGAATGAATTTGTCAACGTGATTAAAGAGAAGGCCATTTTAATAAAGAGTACAGACAGTGATGAGTATTAAATGGCGCTCCAGTAACAAAATTAATTAATTCATTTTCTTTTCGGCTTTGTCCCTTTATGATTCAAGGGTCACCACAATGGAATGAACCACCAACTTATCCAGCACACGTTTTATGCAGCAGATGCCCTTCCAGTTGCAATCCATCACTAGGAAACATTCATACATACATATACATTAGACAATTTTAGCTTACCCAATTCACCTATACCACATGTCTTTGGACTTGTGGGGGAAACCGAAGCACCTGAAGGAAACCCACGCGAGAGAACATGCAAACTCCACACAGAAATGCCAACTGACCCAGATGAGGCTCAAATCAGCGACCATCTTGCTGTGAGGTGACAGCACTACCTACTGTGCCATTGCGTCGCCTACAAAATGAATTGCTGCATGGTAAATAACATCCAGTTTGTGAAGGAGAGTTTCTGAAGCTGATCTGTAAATCAATGAAGCATTCTTCATATTATCTTTTGTTTTCAACAGAAGAAAGAAGCTCATAAGGATTTAATACCACATGTGGGAGAATAAATTAGGTAATTTTCATTTTTGCGTGAACTATAACACAAAAAATGTAAAGTGTGATTTAAAATATGGCTATAAACCTGTGAAAATGAATAAACGGGTCCTTCATGCTTGTTTTCACTGAGTTTCCTTAGAGTACAGTAAATTTTAGAGCATTTCTCTCTGACCTGAGAAGAACAGCTGAATAGCCCACGCAATTATGTTTAATCATATCAATAAGCTCCTATTAGTAGATAAATACAGACTCCAAAAAGCAAATAAACAGCTGTTTATTTGGCAAACTGCTGCGATTTAAAAAGCCATAGCCAAGAATCGATAGAAACGGTGTCTTGGTTGTGAGCATTCACAATAAAATGCTCAAAACAAAGCAATGGCCTCCATTAACTGTTATATGCTGGAGGCATTGAGCGGAGCAATAATGATACATCACCTCTAACCTCCCCCAGACCTCCTGCGTAATGAGCTGTACGGGGAGTGGACTCGGGGCGGAGGGCCGGCAGAGCAGGGTGTGCGGCACCGGCAGCAACCATAACAAAGAAAGACAAATGAAGTGCTTGGAAAGATGAGAGTCTTCCTCTGCAAGCGGTCTGGACGCCACATAAACAAGTCTCTCCTAGTCTGTCTTACCACCTGCAAACGGTGCTGGCAGTTTGGGTTAAGTGGGCTGTGAATTGAGGATGAGATGTTTAATCAGTCAAACGCATACACACAAAGCACGAGGGGGACAGTGATGAAGAGAAAGTTGATGTCAAAGTGCATCCGTCTGTTTCCTGGCATAATAGACAGACTCGCTGCCTAGGGACTGCCAATCAATTATTTCTCCTTTAAACAAAGTTAATTAGAGCACATTGAGACTTATGGATCTCTGTTATCATTGGCGTATAGTCTGTTATTGTGAAACAGCTGGACGAGACATGGACGTGGGGCCTGACCTATCTATTGCAGAAATGGGTGTAGCACATTGATCTGGTTGTGGTGGACTAATGGATTTCATATCCAAACATAGTGTTACATTAGTGCCACAGTCTGCTGACCTTGATATACGTGGCATTGTAAATGGCAGTGACCGCACTGGATGCTCTAGTGGTGCCTACATTTAGCTAGAGTTTATTCTAATTAGGCGAGAGCTAGTTCACACTATTATTTAAAAGTCTGGGGTTAGTATGATTTTTAGCAAGATCTTTGTACTGTAAGTCATCTCTTATCCTTACCATTGCTGTTTTATTACATAAATACAGTATTATTGTGGAATGGTAATACAATTCAGGGCTGTGCAATTTTTTCGAAATTCAGTTTCGATTTCGTTTTTGGCGATTATAATAAAACAATAATCAATAAAACAATTATTGCGTCATATCCTGCCCCCTGTTGCAGCAGTATGCATTTATTCCACAGCAAAGCTCAGTTTTGCATAAAAATTAGTAAAAGCATGTACTGTAGTGTGACTTGCAGCACGGGCAACGCTTCATTTATTGATGTATATTTGATTCATTCATGTTTTTAAAAGTGCAAAAAGATAATGTATTTTGTTGTATGTATATGCTGAGCCGTACATTTAGATGTTTAGATGTATGAGCTGAGCACACACATCTAGGACGATCTAGGTGCAAAGTCTAAAGCGCAGGGCGCAAAAGCATTAACGCATGTCCGAATCCACTTTTGCTATTTTAAGGATGGAAAAATCCACTTTGCGCCATGGTGTATGGTCTAACAGGGTTGAGCTTATTCTCTTAATGAGTTATGGGTGTGTTTTGAGAATAAACCAATCAGAGTCTCATCTTCCATTCCCTTTAGGAGTCAGTGCAGTGTTTATACACATTTTTACTACTGAAATTCCAGTTTCCCAACAATTTCAGATAAATTTTTATCACTTAATGTTTTATATTTTGTGTAGATACACATGGTAAAAATAAAAATGCATATTCAAATGTAAGAGATTCGGGGGTGCAGTAGGTAGCATGTTCGCCTCACAGCAAGAAAGTCGCTGGTTCGAGTCTTGGCTGGATCAGTTGGCATTTTTGTGTGGAGTTTGCATGTTCTCCCCGTGTTCGCATGGGTTTCCCCCACAAGTCCAAAGACATGTTGTAGAGGTGAATTGTCTGTAGTGTTTGTGTGTGTATGAATGTTTCTCAGTGATGGATTGCAGCTGGTAGGGCATCCACTGGGAAAACGTGCTGGATAAGTTGGCGGTTCATTCCGTTGTGGTGACCACTGATTAATAAAGGGACTAAGTCAAAAAGATAATAAATGAATGAATGAATATTCAAGTGTATTACAGCATATCAAATGTAGATTATATTTACTTTTATATTATTCACTTTGCGACGCAGTGGCGCAGTAGGTAGTGCTGTCGCCTCACAGCAAGAAGGTCACTGGTTCGAGGCTCGGCTCGGCTTAGTTGGCGTCTCTATGTGGAGTTTGCATGTTCTTCCTGCGCTTGCTTGGGTTTCCTCTGGGTGCTCCGGTTGCCCCCACAGTTCAACGACATGCGGTACAGGTCAGGGCTTGAAATTAAATTTAAGTCGCACCCACCAATTATAAGCACCGTTACTACAAGTTTAATACAAACAGATTTATTGCATCTGAAATCAACAGTAATCAAACTAACAAGCAAAAAAAAAAAAAAAAAAAAAAAATATATATATATATATATATATATATATATATATATATATATATATATATATATATATATATATATATATATATATATGCAAGCGTGAGGAAAATATGTCTCAACGAAATCCCGTTATCCAAAGAAAATACATTTTTATAACAGAACTGAGTGACCAAAAGCATAAACGGAGCGCTCACCAGAAGCTCTCGTGCTAAATGTGGCAAACAGTTACCTGAAAACTCCATCCCACTGACTTAAAGCCAACGGAAGTATTTTATCCACTCTTGGAAAAGTGTAGATGGTGGATTAACATTCAGCACATGATCACTAGTAAGATGTGTTATTATTTGTAAATAGGTGTTTTCTAAAACAAAATCTGCCAGTGTTATCTTCGTTCTCATCTTCAGCGATTTAGTTTTTCGCGGTAGTAGTCATCCCAAGCAAGAAGGCAGTGATTGACAGCTGATATTAACCAATCATTCGCGTTCAGTGCTAGAGCAGTGGTGGGCCAATAAGAAGAGCGCGAAGGCGGGGCAAGCATTACGGACTTGGCTTTTACTGCAGCAAGCCAACATGACAACTGTTTTAAACCATTCGCGAGCACTGCGTTTCGTGTTTAAGTGCGGACAAAGAGCTTAGAGATGCATTCTGTGTGTCTCCCGAATCCGCGCATGTGGTGAACATTTTGCAGTAAAAACTGGTCGCACACAACAATTTTTAGCACTCGCACAAGTGCTCCCCAAATTTATTTTGAGGTCGCATAAATAAAATTTCGGGCGCATATGCGACTATAATGGTCGCAATTTCGAGCCCTGCAGGTGAATTGGGTAGGCTAAATTGTCCGAAGTGTATAAGTGTGTGTACGAATGAGAGTTGTTTCTGGACACAACACTCAACATGTTTCCTGAATTACGGTGAAAGCGAGTAAAAGAGAGGCAAAGCTGAAACTGCGAGTTACCCCACGCAGGAAGAGTCAAAACGTTTTGGGTTCATTGGTTTTTCCAAAACTTTTCCAGGCCTGGATAATGCCTTGTCAAAACTCAATTACTTTTCCAGATTTTTCATGAATCCTGGACGTGTGTTTGAATCCTGGACGTGTGTTTGTGTGTGAAAACGATGCCTGGCCTCTATACACTTACTTTATGCCAAACTGAACCTGAATAATAGTTTTCCAAATTGTATCATTGATAAATTGACAGGAAAATTCAAACGTGACGAATCAGGGTGTAATATATCCATACACTCACAAACAAAATGGCTATTGTTTCTTCTGATCCAATTAAAAACAGTTGTCATACTTTCCAGAACTTTCTGAACACCAGAGCCAATTAGTATGAAGGTGTGTGATGGGCCCAGAGCAGAACGTCACCATTACAGTTATTGATCATTGTTTCCCCCTCAGCCATCACACGTTCCCCGAGGGGTGATTACTCTGCTTTATGATTTATTTACACTCTCTCCCCTCAGCATGGAGCCATAATGAGCCTGTCATCTCTCTCTCTCTCTCTGGGCACGACACACTCCTCACTCACCATGTGTTACCTCTAGAGCCGCACAATTCACTGAACCCACCTTCATTTACCTGAGGGAAACAAAGGTAAAAACTTTTTGAATCGCACTGTGTTATTGTTCACAAATTCCACCGACAGAGGAAAGCAAATTACTGTGATCAAGGAGTCACGGATTTTAAATTGCGAGTTTACGCCTAGGGCAAAGAGGGTTGAGAGATTAATTGCTGGAATGAGCTAAACAATTCCTAATAATAGGTTTGGGGTCTTCAATCCAATGAGCTTGTGTTTAAATCATTAAGCCTCCTGGTAAATGAAGATGAGACTTGATGGCACTCTCAAGAGCACTAACATTTAGTAGTCGAGATTGGGAGCCTCTAAGGTGCTTAAATTGGGCCTCATTTCCATTTTTAGAAACACTAAAACATTCTATTTAGACTTTTGCTTTAAGGTAGTGCTTTTATAAATGACATGGTGTAAATGAGTTGGTATGTTAAACTGTATTATTTATGAAAATGTGTTAGTACAGTAAAATAGTCTTAACATCACTTAATATATGTTGGATCTCATGTAAATAAATCGATATCAAATATATTATCTTTTATACGTGAAATACTTAACAGCATGTCAGTGGTGTTTAGTTATGGTAGTGTTGGTGGCAATTTTAATTCTATTGAATATTCTATCCTATTTTTTATAGTGTTGTTTAACAGAGAGAAGATTAAAAAATAGATTCAAAATTATGTCTTGTCTTGTTGCCATGATGACAGTACATAATATTTTACTAAGCTATTAATTATTCATCATTATTAGTATATGTCAAGTCACCAAGTTGATTACCCACCAGACATCGCATGTGCCATTGAACCAACTACAAATCCCATCATGCCCTGCAGTCACACACCAGTTTTAGCTCACCTCCTGATTACACACACGACTGCAGTTCATCACCACTGATTACATGGACTAGACCCCATTCACACATACATCCAGTGCTGAGTCTTGTTTCCCTGTAGTGAGCATTTCTAAGCATTTCCTGGACTGTCTGGCTGTGTTTTGACTAGGGATACTCTGATGGATCGGCTGAAGATCGGTATCGGCCGATAATCACATTTTATAACTTGATCGGTACTTGCCAATCGGGCCAATCTCATGAACCGATCGCAGGTGTTTTGAATGAGATAAAATACCCCGGAATTAATGGAGATGAGAGTGAAGTAGCAAGAGAACAGATTGCGTGAGGCACTGTGATGTTTTAAGATTAATATTTGTTGGGTTAGATGAATAGCACAGTAAAGATATCTTAAGCGTACATCCCTGTCTCTCTCATCAAGCGATCGGGCTGCTGTTAAGCTGTTCGGAGCATAAGAGCTGCGGTCACAGACGTGCTAGTTGGAGAGCAAATATTGGAATGGCCTTGCATGTATTTAGGCTTTTTTACATGTATAAAAATGGAAAGTTAGACTATTTAATCTAATATTTTTTGTAAAGCTGCTTCTGACCATGACATGTCCACACAAAATGGTTACAAGAGACATGTTTAAGGTATTTTATGGAACGTCCTTAATTTATTCTCTTAGGTAAGAAGAGATCTCCACTTTCATAGTGTCATACTTAGAGGGGAAATGTGCTTTATGCATTATAAAGCTTGAAGCATCAGAACCGATACTCTGTATTGGCTGATCACCAGGACAATCGGTACTTGTTTGGCTGCAAAAATCCTGATCGGAGCATCCCTAGTTTTGACCCTTGTTTGTTTGTACCCTTGTAGCTAATAAAAAAGTACAGTTCTCAAGGAAGTTAATAACATTGACCATAGCAGTTTTAATACTTTTCAGCCAAACTAAAAGAAATGATTTTCACCAGAAGAAAAATATAATAGCAAATACGCTGAAATATTTTCTTCATCTGTTAAATATCACTTAATGTATATAATTTAACTCTATAGTTAAATCACTTAAATATGACTCTAATAATTTTGCCTTTAACTGTAGTTGTCTGTTACAAATGACTTACAATCATCAACATAATGTCTAAAGAGGATCTGATAATGCAGTGCTAATTTCACCATTCACAGACTTTATTCTCGTATTTACTCAAAGCATCCTTTTTTAACCATTGGTCACCTATTACTTACAAACTCGTACTACAAAATGTCAAAAACACACCAAGGGATGCAAGTCTTCGGAAGTCACAAGACTGCTTTGAGTGAGGAAATAAAATATGTAATTTAATTTTGTTACTCACTAGCAATCTTCACCTCCAGTGAGCTGTTAACTTAAGAACGGCTGTGACCAGTTCATTAAGTCATAAACTGACCCCAAAACCAGTCAGAGAATAAATCATCCCTCTAAACTCACCAACTCAATGATCCTTTCGTAACATTTCTCAACTTAATTTCATGAATTTTTTGAAGCCTAATAGCTGTGATCAATGTGTTTATATGGAGAAGACCTACACAAAGAGTCTTGCACGGAAGGAAGTCATGCATTTCTTTCATTTTTTCCTCTTGGTGAACTTACCACTTTAAATACTCCAGTAAGATAATTAGCTGCATCTCGAACTCTCGACAAGCTTGCAAATGCAACATCCCAATAAAATGTGTAATAAGCTCACTGGACTGTAACAAGTAGCATATGCTAAGTGACTTCCGTGCCATATTGCTAAATGGGGATGTTTGCCAGTTTTTGCAGGATTTTTTAGACTTTTCTTTTTAATTAGCGGACTGTTTTCTAACATCGAGAAAAAAGCTGGCAAATCATATAAAACAGTTGTGCACAAGCAGAACATGGTGGAGATTTTTCCACCATGAGTTTAGTAAAGCTTGCTCTTGTTTTTAGACATTACTGTTTGTGTTTGTACGGTGACTCATTCTAGAAAGTGAAAAGGTTGCTGTTGCTTATTTTATAATTATTAATGGCTACCTATTATCCCTGTAGTAGGCACAATCCATCCAGTGGACACTCTTTATTGCTTCTCTTAATAAGAAACCATTTGTTTATTGGATCGGTGTAATCAAATTATCACCTTTGCGTGTGCAGCAGAGAGAGTATGATATAATGTGGAGACTTTGGGTTATTTTCTAGATATTGGTATTATAAACAACCTCATTTGAAGAAAATCGTCATGCAAAACAAGCACAGATGTTGACCTTTCTAAGCCACGTTCGCTGGTGTACCTTTCAGTCCTGTTGGACTGTCGACGGCAGGGCACAGTATTGCGCACACAAGTGCCGGTGGCAGGATCAACACTCTCTACGATGACGAAAGGCCGTTCCTCCAGCGTGGCCACGGTCAGATGCCGGTTGTCTGACACGGGCTCCAAGAAGCTGCCATAACGAGGCCATACAGGATAACGCATCTGCAAAATTCCTCCCTCGTAGCTTCCCACCTGTGGATGGGTTTAGAAGAGGTTTTAATGTGGATTAACCTTTATAAATTCCAAACAAGGCAAAGGTTAAGACAGAAATGTGCTCATTATCAGCCCCTTTTACACATACAGTATATACTGGTAAATTTAATTACAGTAATTATAACAGACCACTTACATAAAATGTAGGGATGCATGATATATCGGTGGCCATATCAATATCAGCCGATAAATGCTATTTTTAAGGTTATCGTTATTGGTCCGTTATTGGCAAAATGAACGCATTGCTTGCGTTTACTTGTTTGTTAATTAAATCTCATTTTGGTATTTAAGCTATTATTTTTATGCAACATCAAGTTGCATGTTAAGTTGCTATGTGAAGAAAAATAAAGAATTTATTTTTGTGAAATTGTTAATATATAGTTTAATTCAGACTTATTAGCCCCCCTTTGATTTCTTTTCTTTTTTTTTTTTTTATATTTCCCAAATGTTTAACAGAGCAAGGAAATGTTCACAGTATGTCTGATAATATTTTTTCTTTTGGAAAAAGTATTTTTGTTTTATTTCACCTAGAAAAAAAACATTTTTAATAAGTTTTTTTTTTTTACATTTTAAGATTAAAATATTAGCCCTTTTAAGCTATATTTTTTTAAAATAGCCTAGAGAACAAACCATCTATATACAATAACTTACCTAATTACTCTAACCTGTCTAGTTAACCTAATTAACCTAGCCAAGCCTTTAAATGCCACTTTAAGCTGTATAGAAGTGTCTTGAAAAATATCTAATAAAATATCCTTTACTGTCATAACGGCATAGAAAAAATAAATCAGTTAATAGAAATGACTAAAACTAAAATTACTAAAACTATTATGTTTAGAAATGTGTTGAAGAAATCGTCTCTCCGTTAAACAGAAATTGGGGAAAAAATAAACAGAGGGGCTAATAATCCAGGGGGGTTTAATAATTCTGACTTTAACATTTGGTCTATATCAGGGGTGGCCATATCTGTTCCTGGAGAGCCACCTACCTGCAGATTTCAGTTGCAACCCATTTCAAACACACCTGCCTGTAATTATCACATGGTGTTCAGGTCCTAATTAATTGGTTCAGGTGTGTTTGATATGGGTAGCAACTGAAATCTGCAGGAAGGTGGCTCTCCAGGAAAAGGGTTGGCCACCCCTGGTCTATATAATCACCTTGCAATTCTGAAACAGAGTAAGCCATTAAGTTTATAAGATCAGTTTAAACTTTTATGAATTTTTAAAAATAAAATCAGCTGTTCACTGTATACAAATATAACATTCTGAAAAATTTATATTTATCGGCTAATATATCATTTATCTGCCTCCTTATCTGAAGAGTTATCGGTTATTGATATAGGCAAAAAAATCCATATCAGTGCATCCCTAATAAAATGCATATGAATATAAGTTTTGACTCTTTGACAACTACACTCAACACATTGCTGGGTTGTTATATCAAGTAACCCAACATTGATATATCAGTTCATGACAGCTTTATTTGTTAGAGAAAAATACACATTAGTACAATGATGACTGACAGATGGACAAAAACAGCCCTCATAATAAGGTGATTCAGGCCAGTACATATTTTGAGCTTTTCTTTACATTATACCAGTTGTTTGTATTAGTTTTAATCAGCAAAGATTTTAAAGCAAAAAGCATGACTCAATTTTTTATATAGGTAAATAAAAGGTCTTTTAAGCAACTGAAAAATATATTAAAAGAAATGTAAATAGTTTTTTTGCAAAATTTTGGTCATGTTGATAAATTAAATGTTTTCTTTTTTTTTACAATAATGCGTAAATTAATGCAATAAAGTTTGCGGTCACACTACATTAAGTGGCCTTAACTACTTTGTAATTCACCATTTGATACAATATATTCATTATGTACTTTTTACTGTAAGTACATAGACATTTGTACATTAAATTTAATTCATGTTTGTGGTTACACTTTTAAACCTTAACCACAACCCAAATCAAAAACTAGCTTTAACGCCTACAATTCTCAAGATAACCCTTCCTAAACCTCACCACAACTCAAACATATTAGAAATAAATACTAGTGTTTTTTTCAGAATAAAATGTAGTTACACAGTAAATCCAGTCTTATGTGTATTAAATGCTAATGCATTGTGGTTAAAGTCACCCGACATAATATTGGTTTCTTCAAGTTTTATTATATCCGCCTAGATTTTGGATATGTAGGCAAAAAATGTACGGCAACCGTACATACTGTACCCCCCACCTGACAGAAGTGAAAAATGTTCCAAAGTCCCATTCGCAGTGTCCACCTCATGGGTATGATGTTTGTATTTATCATCCGCTGTTCAATCCAATATATTGTTCGTTTGTCGTGCCATCAGAATGATGTATAATCAAATATCAGCAGATTTCTTATGTTATTCTCTTTTATTGCTCTTATTTTTTTAAGGTTTCCCTCTGAATTTGTAATAATGGTTTGAATTTATACTACTCCGGTAATGAAGGTGTTGCACAAAGCCGTAAATCTCCCAGGGCTCAGAGGCTCATGGGGAATCTTTACAGAGCTGTTTGTAGACTGTGGAAAAGCCCTATTATCCAGAGAGAGCTCAACCCACTGGTCCAGCTCAGCTTAAAAGGAGACTATGGAGAGACGGTCTCAGCGCCACCTGCCAAGAATTCCCAAATTTTCCCAAGAATGCATGCGTCACGGGTAAATACCAAGGGAGGGTGATGTAGGAACCTGCTGTCCATCTCTGTGACCCTCTTTAAGGGTGCATGAGAAAAGAACACACACTCCAATCCAATAGCTGGAGTTGTTTTTACTGTACATGGCTGTTCTTTAAAAGGTTTGACAAAGTGCACAAAGTATACTATCTGCAAGTTTTCCTGCATCGTATCTTTTGACCAAAATGTAAGAGCTCAACAAGATTGCACTGTTGCATATCCTTTTACAACAAAAGACAGGAAAGCTCAGGGAAGTGTTGCCACTAATTGTGCAGCAGCTGTTTGACAGCCTTTCCCAAATGCAGCAGAGGCTTTTCGGATTGGGAATTGTAATCCATGTTTGGTTATGGTATTAGCTGTGAGGGGAAGTGAGCGTGATAAGCCTCGGCAACAGGGATTTATTGAAGAATCATTCATAAACTTCAGCAGAACAAATAGATTCGATCTCCAGACTCCGGGTATGGATAACATGCCAACCTGGTGGCACGTCACATCTGATCATTAACATTGACGACAAGACCAATAACAAACATTTTATTTGCACATTTATTGAGCACTGCGCTAAAGAATGAATCCAGACAAAGCCCAGCAGTTATTTCTGTCTATATCTGTTTTAGTGAGCACTTTCAGACCAGCGACTGAAATAGGCCGTGAAGTGAAAGTGAGAGGTGTAGTAATTCAGCAGAATATAATGGCTGTAATAGCAGGGTATTCTATTCTTGTTCTATGGCACAAACCAGATTTCATTCTGAGGAGATGTCTGCTATTTGGAATAGCCTATTTTGTCGCTGCCTTTAGCATGCCTGGGATACTTGAGCAGAGATTTTCAAAAGCTGTTGTCTGTTCAAATACTAAACCAAATCATGTGCTTCAACTACAACAGCATTTTGTCTATTGCAGTGTTTGAAAATGGACTGCGGGTCTGTTCTGGAAAGGTTGTGGATGGGATGGGGGGGGAGTCAAGCACTTTTCGCCCAATTGACTTCTATTCACACGTATGCGAATGCTGCAAACCGTAAAACGCAAGAAAACGAAAGTTTTGCATATCGCTGCAGGGTTCAACGCTAAGATTTTTTTCTACTGGTTCTGATTTTTACTTGCCCTGCCAAAATTTTCACTGGCCCCACCAAAAAAAGAGAAGTTAATAGCTATTTGACTGTGCGTGTGTGCGTGTATGTATGTATATATATATATATATATATATATATATATATATATATATATATATAAATATATATATATATATATATATATATATATATATATATATATATATATACATACACACACACACACACACACAGTTGATTTCAGAATTATTAGTCCCCCTAAATTATTAGCCCCCCTGTTTATTTTTTCCCCAATTTCTATTTAACAGAGAACAGATTTTCTCAGCACATGTCTAAACATAACAATAACTCATCTCTAATAACTGATTTATTTTATCTTTGCCATGATGACAGGAAATAATTTTTGACTAGATATTCTTCAAGACACTTCTATACAGCTTAAAGTGACATTTAAAGGCTTTACTAGGGTTATTAGGTTAACTAGGCAGGTTGTGGTAATTAGGCAAGTTATTGTATAATTATAGTTTGTTCTGTAGACAGTCTGAAAAACAATTAGCTTAAGAGGCTAATAAATTTGACCTTAAAATGGTTCATAAAAAAAACTGCTTTTATTCTAGCCAAAATAAAACAAATAAGATTTTGTTCAGAGGAAAAAATATTATCAGACATACTATCAACATTTCTTTGCTCTGTTAAACATGATTTAGGAAATATTTTAAAAAGAAAAAAAAACAACAACAAAAGGGGGTTTAGTAACTCTGTATATTTATTTACAGTAATTTTAAAAATGTTTTTTATGGAAAATTATTCAGTTCATCAAGGCTATATTTATAAATGTAAAAAATGTTTAATTGTTAAATATTTATCAACAATTTAAATAACTGCTTTGTTATTGTATGTAGTTTCAAATAAAATCATAACTCCAGTCCAGACATTATTGATTTTATTACTATTACCATTAATAAATATAATAATAATTAATATTAGTGATTTCTGAAGGATCATGTGACTGGAGTAATGAAGCTGAAATTTCATCTTTAAAATCACTGGAATAAAGGAATAAATTAAATGATAAACTACTTTTAAACAGTTATTTTATAGTGCAACCTTTCACAATTTGTATTTATGATGAAATAATTGCAGCCTTGGTGAGCAGAAGAAGCTTATTTTAACATATTTAATCATACTGACCCCAAACTTTTGACCAGTTGTGTATAGAATATTTTATAAGTGAAAATGTGCACTTTAATTTTAACAACACACAGACATCGTCACCAAATACAAATCGAGGTCAGACTTTCTCATACAGAGCCTCATTTCAATTTCAAGTTTTGTAGATATCTATCTATTGAATTAATCAATCTATTAAAGAAACGTTAACTATAATTCTGTATTTTAGGCTTAAATTATAGAGAGACTTAGCAGATGAACCGAGACTGCATCAGATCGCGAAGCAGATCAATGTTGATTTTCTTTCGAGCTGTCAGTGCAGAAATGAACAAAACAACTGGCCTAACACAACATATTGAAAGATTAAAACATGGAAAAAAAGATCAGATATTAACTTCGGTCAATTGTCCTAACGGATAAAGAGAGATCAGGCTGGATAAACAGCTCTCGGTAATATTTCAGCATGCTTTCACTTTCGCATTTACCGGTAAGAATGACATCTTGCCCTGCTCATCATTTTCTCTTCATATAGCCGTATATATGGCTATTACACAATCATAATACACTGTGATATAGCCTGGGTCGTTAGTTCGTTGCATTGTTTTGTTTTCTCGCTACAATCGATCCGCTCAATAGGACAGAGACCGTCTCATTCAGGCGATCTTGGACTGATTGATTTGGCGCGGATGCGAGCGCAGCTGCTGGATATATGTCAAAAAACCGCGCTAACGGGGGAAACGAGACAGATTCCGAAACAAACGTCTATGTGTAAAACCACCGTAAGATTGTATTTGCACACAATTGACAGACAGTCGCAGCACGCAGCTCTGGCTCAATCTGGCAGGCAAAAAGGCAGCACTGGCCCGATCGGGCCAGTAACATTCTGTACACTGGCCCGAGTGTCTCGCACGCTGGCCCCGGGCCATCGGGCAGTCCTTATTGTCGAGCCCTGCGCTGTGTTCCAAAGTTCATGCTTGGTAAATTTTTACCTGCAATTTCATATCATGTGAATGCATGAGACCAATAGAAGATCAAAATGTGACCTCTATGTATAGAAATTTAAAATATAGGGTATATGTCAGTGTCAGATCATCTTTTTTTATCCCGCCCCACAGAATTGTACGACAACATTTTTTCATGCTTAAATTCTAGTGTGAATGCAGATTAATGGCCCGTTTCCACTGAGTGGTAAGGTACAGTTCAGTAGGCTTTTATGGCCGTTTCCACTTTCAAAGTTACTAATAAGCGAACCGTACCATAACAAAAGGATAGACCCGCTAGACCCGCAGCTGAACGCTATTGGTTTACAGAAAAAAACGTCACTAGCGTGTACTAAAGCCAGTAGAATGAAAACAAAGAGAACCACCATTTTTAAATAGACAACTGAGACATAACCCGAGCTTAAACAAACCTTGACCTCATCCTGATGAACAGCCACAAAGCCAAGAACAACAAAATCTGCTGTGCTGCTATTTATGTATTACAAGGCCGTCTAAAAGCATGAGTTGTTTTCACTTTCTCCATGACTGTCTTTATTTGAAATAACAAACTTTGTAATAACGTGTGCATGATTATTGAAGTGCTTCTGACATCTGATCCTTTCAGAAACGGACAAACGAGAGAGTGACGTGCAAAAAACAAAGGACAAGTGAAAAAAATGAATGAGCAAATGATTCTTTCAGCAACATAAAACATGAAAAAGCTGCCATGTTTAACTATTATCATCACCTTTTGGACTATTATGAACACGGAATGAGGGCTGCACGGTGGTGCAGTGGGTAGCACATTCGACTCACAGCAAGAATGTTGCTGGTTCGAGCCTTGGCTGGGTCAGTTGGCGTTTCTGTGTGTAGAAACGTGTTTGCATGTTCTCCCTTTGTTCGCAAGGGTTTCCTCTGGGTGCTCCGGTTTCCCCCACAAGTCTAAAAACTTGCGGTATAGGAGAATTGGGTAAGCTAAATTGTCCGTAGTGTATGTGTGTGTATGGATGTTTCCCAGTGATGGCTTGCAACTGGAAGGGCATCTGCTGCGTAAAAAAATATGCTGGATAAGTTGGCGGTTCGTTCCGCTGTGTTGACCCCAGATTAAGAAAAGGACTAAGCCGAAGAAAAAATTAATGAAAGAAGAACTCGGAATGAAAGAATTCTTTTCTAACTGAGGTTACATGTGCTGGTGAAGATACAGATGAGAGGTTTGCACTGACTGTGGGATATGTGTTGCATGTTGTTTTTTAAACCAAATAAGGACTAAATGTATGCTATGTGTAGTTTTTTCTGTAATAGGTAAAATATTGGAGACTGTAAGGGGCTGTATGTGTTCATATATGTTGCATTTATTTATTTATTTTATATAATTGCAGATGTTACAGTAGGCTATTTCATTGATATGCAGTTATAATCAAATCTTGTTCATAGAAAAGTTAGTAATGAACATTTATTTCAGTATTTTTGTGTATAAAGCATCTGTTTTGTGAGAACTGTTTCTCATATCATATGCAAACGACCTGTAAAGCTTTATTTTGACATTTACTCGAGCGAGAATGACATTGACTAAAACTTTCCATTGGTACTCTGGTAGTCCAAAAATCTTCAGTACTTTTTGCTTATGGTGCATAATTGAGTGCAAATGCTGCATTCACACCTGCACAAATAAACCACATCAAACAGGAAAATGACCTCTAGTGCTATTCAACCAAAAAAAATTTAAGTATGAAAGCACTCTAGGGACTGAAACCACCATTAGAACAATGTTAAATGCTTAAACAAATTCAAAAAAAACATAAAAACCAAATGGTTAGATTACATGGTTAAAATATTGTATTACTTTTTAAGGGAGTCATGAATTAAGAATCTAACAACACAGGCTCATTGTGAAAACCAACCCCTGTATACATTTCTGAAAAGTGCAAGTTATGTAGCCAGAGCTACTTAGGGCTGCATTTTGTTTTTAAAATAAATGCTATGGGGCAGTATGATGTCACCGACGGTATCTGTTGTTTTTTTTTTTTCGCTACCAGCTGACCGCTTAACTCTGTGTGGATGGCTTTTCCGCTGTTACCAGTTTGCCTAGTGGCTCGGCGCATACATTGGCGGACTTGAGATGCAGAGAAGAGTTGACCGTGACAATGGGGTTCAAGTCCGCTGAAGAACGGTTCCAGAAAGCGGGTAGGACAAAACCAAAAGGCAAAAAAAAAGCAAGTAAATAACAGGGTGAGAACGTGGTAAGATCTAAAAATGTGGTAAAAATAATATGGCCGCGAGGGCTTTTGTTTTTCTGGATTGCTTTTGAAGACACTGTCAGTTGGGTTTAGGCAAGGCAGTGCATGGGTTAATCAGTTTTTTTTAAAACAATATTGGATGGGTTTAGGTTAGGGGGCCTGTGGGGATATCGGTTGCTTGGTCAGTGGGTCAGACAGCGGCATCTGGTAGATTTACACAAGAACAGTAGCTGCGAATGCTACTCACGAGAGAAATTAGAGATCTGAAAAAGCTTACACAGTGGCCTTGGGTGAATTAGCAAAAACAAAAACTGCAAAAAAAATAAATAAAAAAATAATCTCCTGGGACGTATTCTGCGCTGTCCAGAAATGTATACAGGAGTACGTGTCCATAATGAGCCTGGGTTGGAAACTACAGTACACACGTATCATTCAAAATATATGGAAATGAATCAGATTATTCAGAAGATGCCACTGGCTTTGGCTTTGTTGACTTTTGCACAGTAAATATGTTTCATACCGCAAAATATCTGGGTCCTGAAGGAAAACCAATCTCCGAACATTTCCTTCAAAACCACCCCCTAATTGCACTGATGCACAAAGACGTTTTACATTTTAGTTGTGCTCAGACTGATCTGCGTCATTAGGGCTTTGTCTGTTTTGAATACACCATCTCTGTGTCTCAGTGCTGTCAATACGTCTGTACTTTAAAAAACAGGGAAGCAATGATTCATAGCGCTAATGACTTCAGCACACAACATGAGCAGGGTGTGCACAGCATGGGAAAGTGAAGCGGTGCAGAGAGTGTCAATGGGAGCATGAGAAGGGCTACAGAGCAAGGTGACCAGATATAGATAAACTGTTATGTCTCACAGAGGGGGGGTCAGTTGAGCCGTGAAGGCCAGAGGCTAGGAGTTCAACCAGGAGACTGAATTCAAAAGAAATCTATCAACTTCCCAAAAATAACACCAGCTGCCCCCCAACACATTAATCTACTTGTTAACAGAAGTACGAATTACTCCCATTAATTGCACAGTTTATTTGCACACACCGTCTGCATTGTTTTAATGCTCAATTTACTAAAGGAATTATGCAAATTAGCAAACACACCTGCAAAATCATTGATGCTGAATGCTATTTGCATGTGGCACTGAGCAGAGGAGGCTTGAAAAATCAAGATGGGATGGTTTAACAGTGTAGTATAGCTTCACCACTGTGATACAGACGTCTTGTTGACACTGCGTGGCTGGATATATGCCCAGCTATAATCATTTTCTCCATCGTTTGATGAATTACTGCTGTCATGATCAATAGGACATGTACTAAAACATCTCTTTTAAATTAAATTCCCACGTACAGCCATTAACGGCACAAAGTTAATTCTGTTGTGCCAAAAGCAATGGTTTTTTGTGAATAAGGCACAATGTATAATGAGCCTAATTTGCACAGAAAGAGGGCTTGTTTGAGCGGAAAAGAATGACAGTTATCTCCTTTAAATATTTAATTTAAATTGCAGCACATTTAGCAGTCTGTTAAGCAGAAATACCAGACACAAAAGTGGTGCAAAAATTCAGTGTAGCGATTCCTATTTTCAGAGCGAGGTTATAAGGTTCTTTCAAACTATTTGCTATTAACAAGACTGAGATATTGAGTGCTTTTTTTTCCCCTGGTCTCAGATGACAACACACATCTTCTAATATCCGTATCCTCTAATCCACCTAGAGGAGGGCATGATGACCGGATGTAAATTTGGATGTCAGTTTGATCTCTATTTATTCCTCTAATCTCTTTTTGTAGTCAGGTGGTGTTCACACATTGCCAGGCGGCCTACACATGTCGCTATCACAGAGGCCAAAGTGCTGGAGGGCTGGCCATGTGAGGAAGAACGGGCTGTTTCAGAGAGCCAAGTGTAATTGCATCATGAACCGGTGCTGAAGGAGCTTCTGAAGCTGGCTTTTATGATTCTTTAATCTTAATGTGAAAACATAGGATCAACAGAAGCTAAAAATAGCTTTATACTTAAATGCTTAATGTATAAAATTAGATTAATAAAAAAGAATGAAATGTAAAGCCAGTTTACTAATATATTTGCAGTTTAAGGGCCAGATATACTAATACAGTGTAAACCATGGATGTGATTTTAATGGTAAAAACAAAAACAAAAAATCTACAGAAAAAAATCTGTATCCTGCTTAACAGTAAGTTTATACATTTATATATAAATTATATGAGGTAAATAACCAATTATTTACTTTAGCAGAATTCCCTGTATGACACTTTCCTTTTTTTATAAGTTTTTTTTTCTCATCAGTAGTGTTACATTGCTTCTAATTTTGAGAAATAATATTTATTTCATTACTTTAGTTTCTTGCGTGTTTATGTGATGGTGGTTAGTAGCTGTGTTAATGACATGGATTCTTTTTATATGAGTGTGTTTCTCTGCTTGTGGATAAGCTGTTTATGATGAGCATTGGTTCATTATGTGACTTTCTCATCACCACATGCTTTTTGTTGTGTTTTTGTCTGTCACAAGGGTACGATGTGTAGATGTTATTACTTTAAACACTATAAATTCATGTAATATAGTTTCAAAATTAATGAAATGTAGTTTAACATAAAATGTAGAAATGTATCTGATGGTTTCTACCATATTCTTTTAAAAATATGATAACAGCTGCTTTTTTAAGTAAATGTTACATGTTTTTTCAGTGTAGGGCAAATGTACATTGGTGTACAATTCTATTAAGGTGTTGATTGGAGTGAAAGTGCAAATGAATGAACACATAGCAAATTAATGAACATAGACCATGGCAGCACTTTTAATGATGTAGAAAAGTACCCATTTGCTCAGGATGTTAAAACAATGACACAAAATACAAGTAAATTGACTACTGCAACCCTTGATTATGCTTTTTTTTCTAATTCTGTCCTCTTATAAATCTGCCTATGTTGTGTCTAAATAAGTCTCCATATGGGCGACATGGTGCTTCACAGCAAGAAGGTTCGAGCCTCGGCTGGGTCAGTTGCCGTTTCTGTGTGGAGTTTGCATGTTCTTCCCGTGTTCGTGTGGGTTTCCTCTGGGTGCTCCGGTTTCCCGGTTTACCCCACAAGTCCAAAGACATGCGGTACAGGTAAATTGTGTAAGCTAAATTGTCCGTAGTGTATGTGTGTAAATGTGAGTGTGTATGGATGTTTCCCAGTGATGGGTTGCAGCTGGAAGGGCACTCGCTGCGTAAAATAAATGAATTCTATTGCTAGTATAGTTATATATACTGTATATATATATATATATATATATATATATATATATATATATATATATATATATATATATAAAGCTACTGAAATAAACAGGGGATGTTTGTTCCACCTACACATTTTGTTAGAGGTCATTTTAATATTAAATCAAAAACCAAAAATCAACTGATTGTCTGTGATCATAAAAAGTGGTAAAGAAATAGTTATTGTATGTTCACATATACGGGGAATTTGTTTTCGTGACAGAGCTTCTACAGTGCAACAGAATTACAGAGACAGGACAAAAACAGATAATAAATATTTATAATTTTATAAATATAAAATAATAATATTTATTAAATATAAAATAATTTATATAAATTTATATATTTATTAAATATAATTAATATTTAATACTTTTTAAAATAGTAAATGCTACTTACTTATATTTTTGAAATATATTTTTTATCTGTAATGTATTCATTTAGCAGACACTTTTATCCAACATGACTTGGAAATGAATTGCCATTGCCAGATATAGTTGGTGATTATAACATTGTTGACTATTACACTTTAAGTTGATTTAAAAGTTTTGTCAAGTTAGAATAAAGTCTGTTTGTGTAATACTAATTCTCTATTACATCACAATGTCATATGAATTGCAGTATCATCACTGCATAGATAACAATTTTAGCACCTTATTTTAGCATCCTATTTCAGATAAATGTGAAATGTTTATTTCTGACAGTATCTGTTAAACTTAATAAATATTAATATTTTAATACTATTTAAATTTATTTTAGATGCATATGAACAGAGATAGTTGCTAGACACTGCCAAAAATGAAATGCAGTAGCCATAGCTGGTTATTTTAGCTTATTTGTGCTCATTATTTTTCAGCATCTGCTTCTGCTGGTGTTGCACAGGAATATTAATAAAACTAATTTAATTACACAGAGAAATGATAAAAACAATACCAATATTATCTCCCTTTTTTGGAAAACATTATTCAGTGAAACAAAACTTTGTAAGAGATATGTTTATGTCTACATTTATATTCTGACCTGAAATATATAAAACAATACGTGATCATACCAAATTTTAAAGTTTAAAAAATATACATTTTTCAAATCCTTAAAAAAATGTTTAACTGTTTTACATAACTAGTGGTTTATAGGATAGTGGCAAAGTATAACGATAAAAAATGTACAGTTAGCATTTGGGCACTGCACAGTGCATATATGATTCTTGTTCTACATATGCTTGACTAGATTTTAGTGTATATTTTCGTCTTTGACCTATATGCAATAAGGTCAGCCATATAAATAACTGTTCATGCCTTTTGACCGACATTTTTGTTTGTAAATCCAGACAGTTGGTTTTTAGAATCAAATGAGCCTTTGCACTGGTGCAACTGGAATTGTGGGTAACACTTTACAATCAGGTTGTATTAGTTAATCATTTACTAGCATGAACAATGAATTTATTTCAGTATTTATTCATGTTAGTTAAGGAAAATACAGTTGTTCATCATTAATTCCAAATTAGGCTCATTCTGAAAACGTACCACTATATACATTTTTGGAGAGCGCCATATATACCCCAGGAGCTGTTTTTTTGCGGTTTTTGTTTTCGCGAATCCACCAGAGACCACTCTGTACGCTTTTTCAGATCTCAAATTTCTCTCATGAGTGCCATTCGTGCCTGCTGTTCTCACATAAATCCACCAGAGGCCACTGTCAACTGACTGTCGACTCACTGAATGACTGACTGACTGACTGACCGATCGACTGACCCACCCTCCAACGATTGACCCATCCACCCACTTCCCTAAATCTAACCGACAGTTTTTAAAAGCATTCCAGAAAAGAAAAGCCCTCACCTTTTTTTTACCATGTTTTCAGATTTTACCACAGTCTCACCCTGTTATTTACTTGTTTATTTTATTTTTTGGCTTCGGTTTTTGCATTACCAGCTTTATGGAACCGTTCTTTGCTGGACTCAAACCCTATCGTCATGGTAAACATCTCTCTGCCACTCAAATCTGCAGACATACATGGCGAGCTAATAACAAACTGGTAACAGCAGGAAAGATGTCCATACAGAGGTAAGCTGTCAGCTGGTAAGCGCAAAAAGGAACGGCGTCATAACGCTCCGTATTGTTCATTTTAAAGACGAAATGCAGCCATACATACCACTGGCACCATAATTCACAATCTCCAGAAATGTATATAGGGCTACGTTTTCAGAACGAGCCTATGTTGATTGATTTATGTTAACGCATAGTGCATTAACTAATGTTAACAAATATGAATTTGGATTTTAATCAGGCATTATTAATTGTTGAACTATGATTTATAAATGCTGTACAAGCACATACCTAGTTCATGTTAATAAATACATTAACTAGTGAAACCTTATAATAAAGTGTAGCACAACCATTTAAAAGTTTGGGGTTTTAGTTCCAAAATGTTGAATTATTCAAGATTTTTATCTTTTTATTATTAATATGATGATGTTGCAAACAGACCATAAAAATGTGTGTATTTCTATGCATTCAATTCTTTATTCTTGGCACACTAGTGTTATCCTCTACCCACCAGTGCCACAGTGCAATTACAGTACTTGAAATGGAGTCATTATAATATCTGTAGTCTTACTACATTATAATAGATGTTCCATAAATAGACAGATGTGACTTCCAACCACTTACTTCTATAAGGAATAGATACATCACTGGAAAATCAATCTTTAAACATTATTGCTGTTGCTATTGTTACTTCTACTTATAAAACTTACCTTGTCCCAGTGGTTCTCTCGATCCAGAGCAATGATCACCATGGAAGGATTAGTGAGATAGCCATCGGAGTTGAAGGACAGATCCTTATGCTCCCATGACACATTCAGCATATGCCTGTAGATCAAATTAACAGCTTTAAGCGAGTAAACCGTAAAATAAAGAAGTTGATTTGAATGTTAAGCATTTGCACAATTGCCTGGATTTGATCCATCTCTGAAATGAGACAGAAGACAGCAGAGAAAGGAGGACAAAAATACAAGCCAATCATTTTTTTCCCCACTGAGTCGAATGAATATAAATCAGAGCGTGCAGACACTAATACATTTACAGTATTCATTCTCTCTCTATTTAATCCTCTTTGTCTCGTAGACCTGAACATTTTTGTTAAACGAATTGTTCACTTATTGGAGCAGCCGCGGGTGGAGCAGAACATGAGGCAGGATTTAACTTAGTCATTCGATTTTGCTGATGCAAAGTGCATTATACAGACATCATTGATAATTCATAATGAATAAAGTCATGCCATGACTAACAACTAACAGACAGAAATAAAAAAACTTCACAGGAGTTCACAAATACACCACTCTATATCCACCTTATCTACTAGATTTATTGCTCAATTGCGAACAATAATGAACTAATAAAGGATCACTTCACCCAGTGACTAAAATTCTGTTATTAATTACTCACTCTCATGTCATTCCAAGATATTCTATAGATTAAATCTGAGAACATCCTCCATAGAAAGCAATGGTCCAGAAAAAACCCCAAAATATTATTGAAAACATTTAATCTATCTTCAGTGGTTCAACTGTAATCACAAGACAAACCAACAATAATTTTGTGTGCCAAAGAACCTGTAAATATGACTTTGTTCAACTATATCTTCTCTCCTGCAAAAGGTCAGGGTGTTTGATTACTTTAGACAATACAATGCATTTGTCATTAGAGTCAGCAATACAACACACAAGCATTGCAATGCCCATAGTAAACATATACCCTGAAACACTGATGAGGAAACATGCGTGACCAAAGTCATTTTCAGCCTTTTTGTTGCACAAAAGTGTTCTTGGATCTTCATATGATTATAGTTGAACCACTAAAGTAACAAGGAATGTTTTGAAAATATAATGTTTTTTCTGAATTCTGAATGTCTCTGGACCGTTGCTGTCTTTGGAGGATGAAAGAGCTCTTAGATTTCATCGAAAATATATTATTTTGTGTTCCGAAGATAAACAAAAGTTTCAGGGGATCAGAACAACATAAGGGTGAGTAATTAATAACAGAATTCTAATTGTTGTGCAAACTAACCCTTTAAATCCAACCCAGGCTCATTATTGATACCTACCCCTGCTGTATACATTTCTAAACAGCACGAAATACGTCCTAGGAGTGTTTACTTTTTCTGCAGTTTTTGCTTTTGCAAATCAACAAAGAGGCCGCTGTGCGCCCTTTTTTAGATCTCAAATTTCTCTTGCGAGTGCCATTCGCGCATGATGTTCTCGCGTAAATCCACCAGAAGCCACTGTCGACTGACTGACAGATCAACCCAACTAACCCTTCCCTAAACCCAACCTATAGTGTTTTCAAATCATCGATTGACCCGATCACCCTCTTCCCTAAACCCAATCGACAGAGTTTTTAAAAGCAATATAGAAAAAGAAAAGCCCTCACAATTTTTTAACACGTTTTCATATCTTACCACATTCTCACCCTATTATTTATTTGTTCATTTTATTTTTTCCTTTTTGTTTTACTTGCTTTCTGGAAACGTTCTTCACTGGACTCAAACCCCGTCTATGTGGAAAACTTTACATTGCATCTCAGGTCTGCCATGTACGCGACAAGCTACAGGGCAAACTAGTAACAGCAGAAAAGCTGTCCACATGGAGGTAGGCGGTCAGCTGGTAGTGTAAAATGAAACAGTGTTATACCACCCTGTAACATTCGTTTTAAAGACAAAATGCAGCATAACTCTGGCTACTTAATTCACGCTCTCCAGAAATGTACACGGGGTGCTTTTTAATAATGAGCCTGTGTTTAAAAGCCAGTAATGTTAGAGAGATTCACTAACTATAAAATAAAGAAAATGTTACACTTTTTTCCCAGCCTCACTTTGATTTAAATCTGATGAATGCTTGTCTGTAGAAAAACACGGTTTTATGGTGTCCATTCAATGTATAGAACTGCCAGTAATGGAGTTTGGTTACACTCCCAGTGAGTACATTTAGTGTGTAGCAGGAAAACTGTAAAATAAGTTTTAACAAAGTTTAAGATTTATTAAGTCTTTAATGATCCAACATTACATAAACATTTTCAAAAATCAATACAGGTATACTATTTAAATTCAAGACATCTAAAGCCATACTTCATACTACAAATGTAATATTATTCATCAGTAATCTTCCCTTTATTAT
This sequence comes from Danio rerio, assembly GCF_052040795.2. Classification (NCBI taxonomy): domain Eukaryota; kingdom Metazoa; phylum Chordata; class Actinopteri; order Cypriniformes; family Danionidae; genus Danio; species Danio rerio. The sequence continues at coordinate 34,308,304 of NC_141032.1, forward strand.
AGAGATTTGACCACTGAGTCAGTTGAAATTCGTGAACAAATCAGTCTGATCCATGAACAATTTCTTAATAACAAAAGTTTAATCAGATATTTGTTCACAAGTAACTGGCCCACTATATACAGTCAGAATGATTAGCCCCCCCTTGAATTTTTTCTTCTTTTTAAAATATTTCCTAAATTATATTTAACAGAGCAAGAACATTTTTACAGTATGTCTGATAATATTTTCTTCTGAAGAAAGACTTATTTGTTTTATTTTGGCTAGAAAAAAAGCAGTTATACATTTTTTAACACCAGCTTAAGGACAAAAGTATTAGCCCCTTTAGGCTGTATTTTTTTCCGAGAGTCTACAGAATCGACCATCGTTATACAATAACTTGCCTAATTATCCTAACCTGCCTAGTTAACCTAATTAACCTAGTTAAGCCTTTAAATGTAATTTTAAGCTGTATAGAAGTGTCTTGAAGAATATCTAGACAAGTATTATTTACTGGCAAAGATAAAATAAATCAGTTATTAGAAATGAGTTATTAAAACAATTTTTTAGATGAATTTTGTTAAAAAAAAAATCTGCTCTCTGTTAAACAGAAATTGGGGAAAAAATAAACAGGGTGCGAATAATTCTGACTTCAACTATATATATATATATATATATATTTTATATATATATATTACAGAAATAAGGTTTTTCCAAGACAGTATGCTTTCTTGCCACCTGATAAATCCTTTTATACTGCCCAACTAGTGACACGTTTGAAAAGAAGTCCCATGTCCTGCCTCAAAGCCGGATCTTTAAAGATTTCTAAACTGTCTTCTGACAGACGCTCTTTTTAATGGCAGAGAAATGGGCAGACACCTGAACAGCGCAGAAACCGGGGAACATTCCGGATGGAGGACCCAGTCACTCATGTGTCTCTGAAACGCTTGATCACAGAAAGCTCGCAGAGGCAATTGGAGCACTATTTAATGAGGACGGCGACTCCCAGGTGAACGGCAGATTTAACAAGGAAATCTGGAGAATCTCCCAGTCTCATTACAAGACGAAGACGGCAAGAAAAAGCGCAAGAATGCAATGTTTTGTCTGGGAATCTGTTTACGATGAAATCTCCTGTGGCCAACTAAGATTTGAGAATTAAAAACGGCAGGATTTTGGGGATTTGTAAATTTGCAGCCCACGCTTTGGTGTTAAAATTTATGTGATCAACATGCTTGACAAAAAAATAAAATAAATAAATAAAAAATAGGGCAATGCAGGCCAAGGGAGGACTAAATATACGACAGCTTCATAAAACATAACTGGCAGCCAGAGTACTCAAGATATTCCAGAGGGAGTTCTATAATTTCTATGATTTCTTTTCAGGACATGATGTTAATGCAGATCAATAAGTTACAATAATGAGCTAATTTAACTATTACTAAATAAAAGCACACTTAGTACACATTTATGTTTTAACACATTTATATCAACGTCAAACTGACTTCATAGTTCATTTGGAATTATTATGTTTTAATAAACATACTTTGTTATTAATTTGTACAGACATACAAAAACTCATATAAAGTACTTTATAATTTGAGCTAAATTGTTATTCAATGTTATGTTAAATAAAAGTATTTTAAGTTTAATCCATTACGTTTTTTAGAAGTTTAAATTTGATTTTATATATAGATTTAAATGTCATTTAGAATTTGTTGTTTTAGTAATTAGTAATTTAGTTTTTAGCATTTTTATTAAAATTTGTTTTTTAAATAAATTTTAGTTTGGTATTAAATTTAGTTTTAGCAATGTTTTTATTTAAACTAAATATTTTTCTTGCCAACTAAGTTAAATAAAAAAAAATCACTGTAGTTAACTGTAATAAACCTGATAAATTACTAGAATAATTACTCCTTAATAAATATGTACTCCCATAAATATGTAATAAAATGGTTAAAAACACTTCAAGTTAATGTAATGTGCATTTATATAGCACATTTATGGTGTATGTCAGGGCTATTCAATTAGTTTATCATGGGGGCTAGTTTATGAAAATCATCCCAAATGAGGGGCCTTTGAGATATGACTTGCAATATAAGTGATGACACAACAGCATATAAAAGGTTTTGCTCCTTAAGACACAAAAGTAGTATTTTGCTACATTGAGATGTTAATATATTGTATTTTGAAACTACATATTATCAGTGCATTGTACAATAGCCTTTTTAAAAAAATTTTTTTACAAACATTCAAATGTTGTATTTCAAAGCAGAACAAAAGCAGTGCACTGCTTAAGTAGGCTTCTTCTACATTCAGACATATGTTATATTTTGAACTGCATAACAATTATGGACGCAACAATTATAGATTTTGGTTGTACGATTATATATAGCCTGAAGAATAATCATGGTTTCACGGTTATCACATCTAATAAGTATTAGTAAGTTTTTATATTAAACGTTGTTATCATCTGTGTTCATACATAATCATTTTAATAATTTGTAAAAATCCATCTAACATATTTTGTTTAGATTGCATTGAAGGCCACGCACAACTCCCACCGCTACGACGTGAGATGTTTTCTACTCAATGCGTCTGGAAGGGGCGAGCGCATCCCTCAGCTTGCGCATGTGTATTGGCATATATTCTCACATTGGAAATAACGACCTTGCACATGGCAAAGACACGATATGTGAATGGGCCGCTGCTATAGTAATCCCCTGTGCGTGCATATTAAACTTGGTGTATAAGCTCGGAACTTTAAACTAGCACACAGGTGGCATAACTTTGTTTAACTGCAGCAGATTCATTCTGTGCAACAGAACCGTGGCGTTGAGAAGCTTTTAAGATTAAGTATCCAAATGTTTTCGGCTACTCGCACCACTCATCTCAGGTGACTCATGCTCTGCGCAGCTTTCAACTGCAGCTTGTGCTGTATTGAACAGACGCACGTCACTTCATAACTGTAGTGGCTGTTTTTTGACTGAACTAAATTCATTTTTGAGTCTTGGTCACACTATTTGGGGGGCCGGAACAAATTGCCTTGGGGGCCAAGTTCTGTCTGCAGGCCGCTAATTGAATAGCCTGGTGTATGTCTATACACCCAAAGCGCTTCACAATCATGAGGGGGTCTCTCCACACCACCACCAGTGTGCAGCATCCACTTGGATGATGTGACGGCAGCCACAAGACAACAGCGCCAGTGCGCTCACCCAACACCAGGTGGAGCGGAAAGACAGATATAAAGAGATAGAGCCAATTTGGTGGATGGGGATGAATGGGAGGCCATGATGGGTAAGGGCCGATAAAGGGATTTTGGCCAGGACACCAGGGTTACACCCCCACTCTTTACGAGAAGTGCTGTGGGATTTTTATAGAGTCAGGACCTCAGTTTATCATTTCATCCATCTCACCATTGGAAGTGTATTGTCTCCTTTACTATACTGGGGCATCAGGACTCACACAGATCGCAGGTTGAGCACCCCCTACTAGCATCACTAACACCACTTCCAACAGCAACCTAGTTTGCTCATGTGTTCACCCATCCAGGTACTGACCAGGCTCAGCCCTGCATACCTTCAGTGTACTTGATGTATTTAAAATCAATATGAAAATGAAAACTACCATACATTTTCTGCTAGTTTTTATCATAATGTAAGTGTATGAATACAATAGATTTAGTTCATACTTAAGTATATTACTTTAAAGTATATTTTGCTTATATTATTTCTCTTGTGTAAAAATGTTCACCTAAAAGCAAAGATTTTTTAAAGAAAAATAAATAAATGGGTAAATTAAAATGGCAAAAGTATTTTTGTTTCAGCTAAAAAAACATCAATTGCATCCAAAATAAAAGTTTATTTGGACATAATGTATGTGTTTGTATTATATATTTCTATTTTGTATATGTAGAACACATCAATGCATCAAAACAAAACTATACAAAAATATAATTAAATGTATATCTAATTTTTATCATATACAAATTTATTTTAAATCCAAATATAAAAACATTTCCTCAAATATACGCATGCATGTGTTTATTTGTATACAAAATACTATACACAATACATACAGAATTATTATGTCAAAACAAACTTCTATTTTGGATGTGATTAATTGCAATTATTCTTTGCGCAGAACAATCAAACAAAAAAATTCTTTAATGTTTTATGGCAGAAAAAAGATCTTAGATGCCCTGTGGTGAATAAATGAACACCAGATGTTGATTTTTGGGTCATCGAGATCTCTTTAACACAGCATTCAGCAAAAAACCTTACCTGAAGAGAGAATTGTTGGCATATGATTTGACAGGACTACTGCAGTCACTGTGACCCTCGGGAATGAATCCTCTGTGCTTGTGAAAACTGTGCACCCCTTTCACTATGATTGCCACTCCTTCGCGAACCCTCTGGCGCAGTGTTTTCCTCCAGCGGTCTGTGATAATACTGATGACGCCCACTGGGAAGCTGGCTGGAGGGGCCGCTTCAGGGTTGCCCACAGCCAGACTAGGGACGATCCAGATGTATCCAGGCCCCAAAAGCCCCACATCAGAGGCCATCCTAAACAAATACTGTGCTTCTTCGTGGGAACAGTACACTAGATACACCTGAGAGTCCACTTGTTGTAGAAGTCGACGTGTGCGGATGTCATTTGCGCCCACCGACATCTCGAAACTCAGCACATCTTGCAGCTCCCACAGGAAGTAGCTTGTGTCCGTGAATGAGCGAATGTAGTCCACAAAGGTCTCATAGCCGGGATACAGGCTTGTGATCACCACAAAGTTGCCCCAGTTGTACTCCTCCATCACTTTGAACATTGCATTTATCTGCTGATCTATAGAAGCTCCCATTTGAAGAAAGGTGGAACCGTCCGCCTGTAGAAACCAGATTGAGAATATTTAGTCTGTGTGAAATCGAAATTTAGAAAGACTACTTTATTAACGCACATTGTTATTCTTTAGGTGAACAATTAATCAGTTTAAAATAATAGTTTTCTATTGATATCAGATTGACGGCAATTTTCTTATTGCCCCACCCCAACTCAATATACGTTTTTTGGTAGGAAGTACATCAACATACTGAAATTATGGTGTGAAATTATCAACTTCTGGTTATGACAGACTTTTCATTCTTTTTTTCAGTTTATTTTATTATGAAGAGATGAGATATTTTGTTTTGTTATTTTTGTTTTTGACTATTAAATCTATTTGCCTTAGTAATGTTGGTAAATTAAAGTGGTTAAAGTAAAAACAAAATCTTAATATTCCTAAATGTATTGTTTAAAAATATTCAATAATTATTGATATTGAATGATATGAAACTTGATATGGTGATATTTTTTTTTTGCAATATTGCCTAGCCCTAATACAAATATTATATTATTGTAATTATTGAGACAGGGATGTAGCCAGCAATTTTGGGCCCTCTGCACAAAAGTTTTCGGTGGAAGGGCCCTATGAACTCTGTTCCCTTTTTCGCCTCACTCGAAGCTAAAGATTTCTTTTGGTGCATTTTGCTCGTTGGCACTTTTTTTCTATTGCCGGAAACTCCTGTACACCATTATGGTTAGTTCAAGAAAAAGTACATACAATCCAAAAAGTTAACAGCATCTGAGCTCACAGCTAGTCTGTTTTAAAGGTTTATCAGTTTAAAATAAACTTCCCTATGGAAAAAAAATAACCAAGGTATTTAATATATTATGTTTGTATATAAGGACAGCAATACATTTGATAAAATATATGCAATAATTAAAAGCAATAAACCAAATAACTAAACACAAAGACATGCACGCTCATTTACAATCAACAAGCTAATGATAATTGGGATCAGATGTGAAAGTGAATGTGAAGTCATGCTGTCATTGAAAGCAATTTAAAAGTAATTTTAATGATGTGGAGTAACTAAAAGTAGCAACAATACAAATGGTGTTATGATCTCAGCTGTTTTTAAAGTGAAACCTTTTTCTTCTCATATTATACTGTTTGACAGAAGAGCGAGCTGCAGTAAAAATAGCATATGCATACCTCATAAATTTGATTTATTTAAACTGTTTTACCAAAATTAATAATACATTTCAAAATATAAAGTGGATGTTTTAAAAGAGTCTATATATAATCCGATTCAGTTAGTTCAAACAGAAGTCAATCACAATTTCAAGTTTTGAGCCAGAGAAATGGATTGATTTATAGATTGCTATTATTTAATCTATAAAATCAATATTATGTGTCAAAATATTTTATTGCAGTTATCTATTTTAATACAAATTTTTAAGATGACTATTTTAAAAGGGTTGCTTAAATGTTGATGACATTAAATTAATACAATATAAATGCAAATGCATATCAAAAAAACACTTTATTTTCTAAAATAAAATATTTTCAAGACTAATAATGAAGATTAAGAGATAAGCACAATACATATAAAAATGACAATGCTTTTAAAATAATGTAAATAATTTTATTATTATTTTGAATTGTACAGTATAAGAATTTGTAAACTTGGTTAAAAAATTATATATATATATATATATATATATATATATATATATATATATATATATATATATATATATATACTGTATATATATATAAATATATATATATATATATATATATATATATATATATATATATATATATATATATATATATATATATATATATATATATAAAACAAATGTATGTTTTAAATAGCCAATGAGGCACTTTTGATGAGATCCATAATTCACGTAGTATAATTTCACAGCATTTCACTGTAATTCACATTAAATCAGCCCAATCATTTTTCACCATTTCTGTATGACAATGTGCTGAATGCGCAATATCCACAGAAATCCCATCATGGAACATAACACTTTCTCACACCATTGAAATAACATGTATTACTGAGCAACATTAACCTTGAACATGTTCCAAAGTATAAGATACGAGAATTGGATTTACAACGCAAAGACAATTCACTACACTATTGATCCTATCTGTACCACAGCCACGCGTAGCAGACTTGATTTATTGCCTGACTTTCAACCATTATTCCTCTTTCTGTAATCCTATCGAATAGATTTACAGTTGACACCTAATACTTGTTTATCCACACAGCTGTTCGATATCATCTCTGAAAAAAAATATGCATGATTACATTTGCATAGAAAAAATGTGCAAATCATCCCACTTGCTGCCAACATCAAGCCACAAGTGTGCTGATAAATTTTTTTTAAAAATGCCGTTTTAATTCCACTTGCACTTAGTGAGCTTCAAAAAAGCAAGCGTCCTAATGCCCTACACTGCCAAGTGCATTTACTTCCAGCACACAGCATAAGATGACTCAAAGGTACAGGAGGAGGTGGTGTCCAATTAAGTTCCAAAGTGAGAAAAATGGGTGTGGAGGTCTGGGAGTGTCAGGAGCCCAGAGACATTTTCCCAAGACTCCTCTCTGACTAGAGCTTTCCCTTTTCCCTGACAGACTGATCCGGCGTCCTTCAAATAACTTCTGTGGTTAAAGTAGGCTACTTCTTGGAGAGAGAGGGGGCTTGCCAATGTCAGGTGCTCTGGGCCTCACCGGTCCTCCTTCTCTGCCAGTTTTCTTTTTTTAAGTTTTACAATCACCCAGCCTCAGCTCTCCAGCGTTTAGCACTCTTGAGTCTGGGCAAGACTATTTCGAAGTCAAAGTATTGCAGTCAAAATGCATTTTATGTCTGAAAGTAATTTGAGGTCAAGCAGCATTCCTTAAGGACTATGGTAATAGGTATTACATGTACAGTCTGGCCATGAATGTAGTCCCATGAGTTTTAATGGGTGCCAAACACCACCGGCAAACTATGACCTTAAAGATAGCATGATAGCATGAAAAGGAAGTGTGACATATTGAGATGCATATAAGGGGATTTTCTAGACTTTTTGGCACCAAAGGTGAAATTACTATTATTCACCCTCAACCTTACACAGTAAACATATTACATAGCAAATCCCCATAGTTCTTACATAGTTAAAAAACTGGGAGTAATTTTTACTTTGATCTGAATTTTAAAAATAACAGATTCAATGGGGGAAATAAGTACACGACGTCACAGGACACGTCACCATTTTTCTCAGAAAACAAATCTCTAAATGGGCTGTTGACTTAAAAACTTTACCAGATGTTGGTAACAAACAAATAAAACTAAACTAATTAGTTTACAAATTAAGTTATGTGTAAAAACAAGAAATGGCACAGGGAAAAGGTATTGAACACATGAAGAAAGGGAGGAGTAGAAAGGCAGTGAAAGCCCAGACAGCAGCTAAAATCTCTCAGTAGGTATTCAGAAACCCTCTTGTCTTCGTCATTGTAAATTAATATTAGCTGCTTTAGTCCAACATCTACATTAACAGGATGATGAAGATGAAACCAGAGTGGACATTTCAGCAAGACAATGATCCAAAACACGGCCAAAGAAACTCTCAAATGCTTTCAGAGAAAGAAAAACAACCTGTAGAATGCCCCAGCCAATCAACTGACTCAAATCCAATACAAATAGAAATTAAAGATCAAATTTGACAGATGAAACCCACAGAACCATCAGAAGTGTTTACACTCTGTTGAAGTCTTTGAAAAAAGCACACTTGAGCAATTCATGTGACTTCACTCTCCATATGGCATCTTTAGCTACCATCACCAATAAAGCCTTTTATTATTAAATATGTTTCAGTTGTTCAGTACTTTCTCCTTGTGTCATCCCATTGTTATTACACATAACTATTAGCCTTATGTTTTATTGTTATGTTTGTATTGTTTGGGTTTTTACCAAAATCAGGTTCAATTCCATGTCAACAGCTCCATTAGAAATATTATTCCCAGGAACAAAACATGATGTGTTTAATGCTTATTTCCACCACTGTAAGTGCAGTGGTGAAGAGTAGTTTCTTCCAAGTGAAACCAGCTTTCATTTAATGATTTGGAGATTGTTTATGCATTTATTCCAGATTAGACTACTCTAATGGTCTATCCTCTACTCTCTATATCAGGGGTTTTCAAAGTGTGAGGCCAGAGCATGTCAGGGGAGGCGCAGGAAAAAATATTATATAATAAAAATGTAATTATTAAGTTTAATTATTATATGTATTTTTAAAAATTTTTTTTAAACGTTTTAATTAAACAAAGCTAAAAAAAAAATATGTCAAAAATAAGAAAACCTTTTTTACCCAGAAGGCCATAGCTGTGAATTCGCTTATGTTTGGCAAGCCCGCCAATACAGGTATATGCCTGCTAACAATGGATCGGTTTCTGAGACCCCCCGATTTAAAGCCTTCAAGTTCAGGGCTTAAACCCAAAAGACGACGATATGATGATCAGTATTTGAGTTTAGGATTTACGTGGACAGGACCAGCTGATGAACCACGACCTTTATGTGTGGTTTGTCAAGATATTTTGGCTAATGACAGCATGAGACCCGCTAAACTTCGCAGACACCTTGAAACCAAGCATGATGAGGTAGCAGGAAAACCTCCAGAATTTGTGTGTGTGTGTGTGTGTGTGTGTGTGTGTGTGTGTGTGTGTGTGTGTGTGTGTGTGTGTGTGCGCGTGTGTGTGCGTGTTTGGAAAGAGGGGACGCCAATGGATAAGTTGTGTCAAAAGGGAGGTCTTAGACTTTGAAAAACCCTGCTCTATATTCTACCCTCTATATGGGTCTTAATCAGTCTTCATTATATAATTTGCAATTGGTTTAAAATTGTTCCTGACACTGCACCAGGAAGAGGAATTGTTTGTTTTGGTGTGCTATTTCAAAACATACCCCATACCGATCATGTGTTAAATCAGCTGGCTTTTTGTCATTTATGTTTTTTTAAGTTTCTAAGCATGTGCAGATTTACATTATGAAAGGGTTAGGGTTAGTATAAGTATAAATGCATGGCTATGTGCAAGGCAGGTGCAGTGGGTCACTCCAATTACTAGACGCAGAAGTATAAACCAGCATTTAGATGCGTTTTTGTCCATGACCACAAGTGGATAAGACTAAATACTGGTGTAAAAAGTTTGTTTAAGTTGTGATTTTAGAGTCTGCCAGTGTGTTATACAGTCACCAAGACTCAGCTCTCCAGTGATTAGCACTCGTGAGCCTAGGCAAGACCATTTCAAAGTCAAGCTGTCTCAGTCAAAAGGCATTTTATGTTTGAAAAAACCTGCAGTCAAGCAGTAAAATGGCATGATTCCTTAAGGACTATGGTAATAGGTATTACATGTTCACTTTGGGCATGAACTTAGTCCCATGAGTTTTAATGGGTGACACACATACTTAGCCAACTATGACCTTAAAAGATGGCGTGAAATGGAAAAATGAAATGAAACGTCTTCTTGAATGAGAAGAAGTGTAAAGGGGAACTCAAACTTGTCCACTGGATATTGATGAGTCCATTTGATGGATGTGGTTTGCTATTGGTCAATCTCATGTGAGTAACAGGTTTTCCATGTGTATAAATATCACCAACATTGCATATTCCACATAATATATATCTCTCTTCAATATTTCCTCTTATTTCATCACACTTTACATGATTCTCACAGGCATGCTTTTTACGATGGTCTCCTTAAGACATTCTTTTGACCATAACTGAATTTGCATTTACATGTAAACCAGCAGTTATCAGAATTAAAAGACAGAATACTTAATATCTGCTTACACTTCCTTTTGATGGTTCTCCAATTAACTATAATAAATCAGTATAAGTATATGTAATATAATATGTAATATAATCAGTTCTAATGAATTTGAATATTGAATGTTAATGGCATGGTGACTATAAAAGTATAACGTTCATCTAAATATAGTTTCTATTATTTAATATTATTTTCAGGAGGACAAAAAAACTAAAATTACTAAATAAATGTAATCACTTACCAACCATGCAATCAAGTGCAAAAGTGATATTTTAAGCTTACTTTATTTATTGGGAAAGCGCTTGGCCATTGACAAAGTGTGCCATGCTTCTGGGATTTTATGAAAAATCCCATACCAGATGTTTGCAACCTCCAGTTCAATCCCTCATGCTAGACCAAATAATCAGGAGCAGCTTATTCAATTGCATGGGATTTACATGAGCAGTATACATTGGTTTGTCTTCGTGAACAGATTTGAACAAAGCAGAACAGGCTGTCGCATGTCCCAGACTCCGCCCACCACATGCCTATACATCAGGAATCACATAATCTTATCATATTTGTATGATATGATATACATGCATTTTCAAAGGAGATTAAACACATAATCCACAATCTGGAAGTGTGTTTGTTTAGAGTCCCATGAAATATGGCTCATAGCTTTATCCAAAAAATTAAAAAAAATATGGCAGTTTTAATTTTTTTATTTTACTGATATTTTAAATATACTCAGTGATGAGTTTATAGGTACACTGTATAGGTACATTGCATCAGATTTGACTCCATTTTGATTTCAGAATGACCTTAATTCCTTGCAAATGTCTAACAAGATGCTGCAAACATTTCCCTGAGATTTTGGTCCAATTTTTGATAGCTCATCTGTGCATTTAGAGATGCTCTTCAGCAGATCTTAGTTAAATCAAGTGATTATTTGAGCCTTTGTTGCTTTTCTATCAACCCGAACCACTCTAGTTATTCTCCTTTGACCTCTGGCATCAAAATGACCTTTTTGCTCACTCAACTGCTGGACATCGCTGGATTTAATTCTTGGGAAAGCCTGGAAATAAGTTTCTATGACCATTTCTTTAGATCCCACAACCAAATTGTATTTCTTTTCCATTCTGAAGCTCAGTTTGATCTTCAACAGATCATCTTGATCATGTCCATATGCCTTAATGCATTGAATTGCTGCCTTGTGAGTTGCTGATTAGGTATATTTACATTAACGAGCAGACAAAGAGGCAATATTGTCAGTTATAAAGAGTTAGTTTTATAGAAATATTGTAGTGTGATGTTCAACATATTAAAACATAAAAGAGAACTGCAAATAATAAATATGATGAGATTGTCTTTAGGTTTTCCTTCAGTGCTCTGTAATAAAAACAAGACCATGGTCACTGGACTCTCGCAGAAGTGCTTTTTCCAATGATCTCCTTCAAACATTCTTTTGACCATAACTATTTGCATTTACATGTAAACTCGCAGTTATCAGAGTACTTATAGACAGAATACTTAGGCCCAGTCCCAATTCTACCCCTTAGCTCTTCCTCTCACCCCTTGTTTAGCGTGTTCACGTGAAGGGGTTGGGGTGTCCCAATATTCCTTAGCTTATAGGCGTAGAGCTAAGGGGAAGGGGTAGATAGCCCTCCAAATGGAGATTTTCCAGGACCACACTCGAATCCAAGGGTTAAGGAAATTTCCCAGAATACACCAGCCAAAACAACAGTATAGCTGCACCCGGAAGTAAGAAAATCCACAAATTAGTATTTTTTGTCATAATTACAAATTTTTACAACAAACCAGCTTATGTTTTAATACATTCATAACCGCATTTGTGTTTTACCATCATGCTTAAAAAAAATTAATTAAAAAAACGCTAAAATGAAACCATTACATTTTACTATCTATAACTCATAATAATAACTCCTGACACTCTATGACACTCGGAATATCCTGTCAGAAAAGTCTAGTGGCTGGGAATTAGCTTTTTCAGTGTTTTTTTTTTCAGTGTCTGCTATAATGTTAATGTTGTTTTTGTGTGTTTACATAGATAAATTTGGCCACTGTGTAAATGCACAGTATAGTTACCATCTTAGATGGTTACCATCTTTAATGGTTAGATCATTATTATAACATAATTTATGCCTTCAGTATTGAAGATAAATACCAAAAAATAACACAACTGGAATAACTACAGCAGTTGCTATCGTCTGATCTCATATGAAGCAAGAGATCGTGATGACATATGATGACGTGTGCAGGTGCTGTAGTGATGTCCCATTTCTTAGGGGTAAATTTTGAAGCCCTTCTGCTTCACCCTCGGTTTTAAGGGCCAAGGGGAAGGGGTAGGGGTAAAAAAAAAAATAGATTGGTCATCAGGCCTTAATTTCTGCTAACATTTCCTTTTGATGGCTCTCCAATTAACTATAATTAATCAAATTTATATAGTCAATTCTAATAAATTAGAATGTAAATGTTGATGCATGGTGACTATAAAGGTATTTATATAAAATCATAGTTTGCTTTATCACAAATACCAAAATTAAAAATATTTATAAAAAAATATTCACTTTATGGTTTTCGAAAATATTACAACGCTTTGTAAACGTTCATTATTACCATTTGATTGAGAGTAGTCTTTGACATTTCGCTTGGACCCGGAAGCTGCTTTGCGTGATGTCACACTTAAAAAGCAGATAAAACTAACTCATTCTGACATTATTACCTGTTCACCTGCTCTTTGATGTAAATATATCTAATAAGGCAGCAAAGCCTGTCTGAAAAATAACTTTGTTTTTTTTTTCTCCAGAAAATATTATTAAATAATAAAAAACTATATATAGATAAACTTTAACTCACTTAAAACATTATAGCATAAATGATAAATATGATGAGATTCTCTTTAGGTTTTCCTTCAGTGCTCTTTAATATAAATAAGTCCATGGTCACTGGACTGTTCAAATTATTCTGCATCTATATATTTCACGCTGCTTGGTTTAAAAAAAAAAAAACTCCGGAAAAATGATTCCCTGCTGAAACGCTTCAGTTTAATCCAAGTTCTTACACAATTATCTAACAACTGCATATTTTTGGCTTTCTGTTCCACTTTACACATCTTATCGAGCTTTTTTTCCGCACACTGTGCACATCTGAAAGGCATTTAAAAATGACAGCTGGGTAGGAAGAAGTCTTCCACTCACTAGCTGGTATTGAAGATACTCATCTGCCCCATTAAATCAAGGACTATTGTGTTTCTCATTTAAAGATATACATCTTTTGACAGTCTCCACGTTTAATGACTATTTTACTGTATTAAAAGCATTTTTTGGATTTCAGATATATCAGATGCTGCAAAATCCACTCATTGTGTAAAAAATTCACACAACTGCATGCGTCTCAGTAATTCTTGTTCAATACAACCAGTTCAGCCAAATTATTCACTCACCCATATGTTGTTACAAAGCTATGACTGTTTTCTTCTGCACAGATGGGATTATGAAGGTTTCTCAAAAGTAAAAACCAAGACATTTTTATGACTGTTCAAACTGTTTTCTTTATAATTTCTTTCCCACTTTAAATTGGGTAATCTTAACTACTATGTGCTTACTTATTTAAATGAAAGGGGACATATTATGACTCTTTAACAAAATGTAAGTATCTGATGTCCCTATGTATGTGAAGTTTCAGCTCAAAATGCACCACAAAAAATGTTTTATAAAATTATTTTAGGCTTTGATCCAAATGATGCCATTTTGGAGACAAATTCATTTTAAAATTCAAATGAGATTGTGCATCTAGCCCACTTTTCAAAAGAGAACGGGGCTAAAAAGGCAGATTCAAAACAGGACTAATCTTATCTGGAAAAAACTAAAATTGTCAAAAGAACTGCATCAGAAGGTAGTCTATGGAGAGGGTGTTCATTTGTGTATCCTAAAACTTGACATAGATAATGCCTCATAGTTGCTGACTGTTACGAACCGTACACTGTATTTTATGCTAGTATGTCCTTTCTGTCTCTCTTTTTCTCCCTGACCTGTCATTTTCACATTTAGGTACCGTCTATATTCGGAACACTATTGGCTAACAGGACTGCCAATCATAATCAACCCTGTGACGACTCGTATTCTCTCTGCCAATCACGATCAGTGCAGAGACCTTTAAATCTGAAGCGGTAACGGAAAGAGATCAGCTGCTGTTGTTTGACGTTTGGCTGTTGTCTGTTTTGTGGTGTTCGTATGTTTTTAGCTTGGTACTATAGCAGACTTTGAGTAGACCTGTTAGAGCGATCTGTTGTTAAAGTTCAGTCGTATGTTATATCTGAGTTTATGACAGATGTCATGTGTCTTAGACATTTTAGCCCGCTAAAGCTCCATCCTAAACTTGCAGACAAGGGAGTCCTGGAACAGTATAGTTTGTCATGTGACATACATACTGTACCATGCATGCCAGATTATTGATGTATAGACACACTAGTTAGCGAGTGTGATAATTGGTATTTTTGGTTTTTAAGTTAGAGTAAGTTCAGGGCACATTTGCGCTGAAGACTTTTTTCTTTTAATATTGTTATTTTCTTATTTAGAGGATTAGGAAGAGAGATTAAGGGGATATTTTGGTTATATTTTTAACTTTCAGTTCGCTCTTCCATTTGTCTTGGTTTTATTTAAATTTATTACTTTATTATTGTTTCTATATATCGTAGATATATGGTTTGTTGGAGCAATAAATCTTTTGCTGTGCTAATTTGTTGTTCTGTGTTTCTCTTGCCCCTTTAACCTTGGTTTATTCTTTTGGTCATCTCAATTTTACTCCTTTTTAATTCCCTAGACATATTTCCATTAAAAGTCAGAACCCTCACATTATCTTCAGCTCAAGCTTACGACTCGAAAAACCTTAAAGGCAGGCAGCTGCTTTTCACTCAGGGCTGTCTATGCTAATAAGGGAGAGATCATCATTAATATGCAAGAAAGTCCCCCTTCGATAACATGTACAAAGGGAGAATGTCACTGAAACAGACTGTTCTTTTGCAGACTGTTTTATGAAGTGTGTTTAAAAAAAATAATATTAATTAATTTTCACAATTAGAAGTGGACTATATTCACACATTGTTGCCACACAACTGTGTTTAAACACCTTATAACCTTTAACCATTTGGTAGAATGCATTAATAGTGTCATGTTTTTACATTGTTCTTTAATTGCATTTGTTATTCTTTAAATGTACCTGCCTGTAATTACATTTGCAATTTATTTCTGTATATTTACAGTTATAATGACACTGTTAAACCCTTAAAACTATCCATACCACCAGACCTGTATCTCAAACCAGTAGCACCAACAAGTGTTTTACAATGCAATATGAACACAATAAGTGTATTATACTTATTTTCTGATGTAAGTACACAGTAGTTAAGGCCACTTAAAATCAAGTGGGTCCAGCTTTTCCAATAGCATATAGGATCGTTATTTTTACTAAGGACGACCACCAGACGTTCAATAAATGCACACAAAACATCTTCAATGCACCAGCTCTACAAAATATTTACATTTAACTGCTGTAATTTTGTGTAATTTCTTGACGTTTTTCAGAAGTTTTTACATCTCAGTAATCAGTGGAAAATGGGGCACAACTGTTGGGCGCTGGTTATACATCATAAAACCTATTGATTTCCACACCTCACAAAATCCTTTTTCCACGCAACTGTTCAATAGCGTATCATTGCAGGGAGCTTGCTAGGAAAACACACAAACCACATGCACATGCTAACATTTTGTCAACCTCTCAGCAGTTATTTTAGACTCACTGTGTCTAATAAGAACTGCGAGAACAGCGTCTTTGAAATTACTTTACAGATACCCCTGATTAAGTCTTGATTTGATATTTGAATGCACATATGATGGGTTTCTTTCATGCTGTGATGGATATCTGCTTTGTCTGAGTTGTATCTGTACTTTTCATTCAGATAAACAGGCTCACAACCATGAAGGCTAAGATGCACTGTATGCTGACATACATATTGAAACTTGCTTTATTTTGAACCACAAGATAAATAAATTTAGGTTTATACTGTAAGATTTATATACTTATATTATATACATTATTTTCTGTGTGATTGTTGTCATTAAATTCAGCATGTGAAATTATGTAACATGTTTTTATGATTTTGTTTTGTGTATTATTTTAGGTAAATCACTCATATTTTGGCTAATTCAAATAATGTAACTGATAAAAAATACAAAAAACCTTTCAATATTTTAAAGGAATTTTCCTCACTATAAATTTAAAATAAAAACTAAAATACAAATAAACATTACATAAACTAAAATCTATATATTTAATATTAATACATATTCATAAAGATTGATATAATAATTAAAATGTTGGCGACGCAGTGGCGCAGTAGGTAGTGCTGTCGCCTCACAGCAAGAAGGTTGCTGGGTCGCTGGTTCGAGCCTCGGCTGGGTCAGTTGGCGTTTCTATGCGGAGTTTGCATGTTCTCCCTGCTTTCGCATGGGTTTCCTCCGGGTGCTCCGGTTTCCCCCACAGTCCAAAGAAATGCGGTACAGGGGAATTCGGTAGGCTAAATTGTCCGTAGTGTATGAGTGTGTGTGTGTGTGAATGAGTGTGTGTGGATGTTTCCCAGAGATGGGTTGCAGCTGGCTGGGCATCCTGGATGCCCGTGCTGGATATTTGGCGGTTTATTCTGCTGTGGCGAACCCGGATTAATAAAGGGACTAAGCCGAAAATAAAATGAATGAAATAAAACTAAATTAATTTAAACAACTAACAAATAATTCACACATAAATTCGTTTTTTTTTTTTTCACACAAAACTTTTAGCTGCTACTCACATTTACAAAATATTTGGTTGTATTGAAAACAATGTAATAAGAAACAGAAAAATAAACAGATGAATATATTAATCAATTTTTTATTTATTAATATCTTTATTATTTAATTAAAAAAAAAATTGGTATATGTGTTTAATTGTTTGTCTGTATGTTTTATTTTGTTTTTTACTGTTTGTCAATTTGTATTTCTTTATTTACAATTCATTTTTTTAAATACATTCAGGACTTGACATTATTTTATTTTTATTTTTATCACCAGCCACTGTGGCTAGTAGTCTTTCAACATTATTAGCCACTCTCCATTTTCACTAGCCACAATTTTGTTGTTAGGAAAATATATTTTACATGCATAAATTTGACTTTGGCATGCTAAAATTACTTGATTTAGATTTTGTGTTTGTGTCCATCATTCATTTTACTTTTTTGTATGTTGTGTATGACCTTGCTCAATGAGCATGAGCAAATATGTTGTACTTGTATGGTGTTGCATTGCAATTAGTTCTAATTTCACATAACTTTTCAGGGCTCAACATTAAGGGTTTACCACTTTTTTTCTCTGGCAACACCAAAAAATAAATAAATAAATAAATGCTTATTTTTAGCTACAAATTTTAAATAATAATAATAAAAAAATGATAAAATATTGGTGTATATATGTGCTTTTTATTCAACAAAAATTTTCTTTAAAAAAAAATGGCATTTTAAAAATAATTATCATCATGTATCTAAGAGTATGCACAGTAATCTGTCCAGGCTAAAGGTTCCAGATCACCAGTTAACTATACATAAATGGGAAGTTAATATCCTGTTAAAGCAATGTTATTGTGAAGGATGATAATTAAACCATAAAAAATAACTGTAAGCAAAAGAAAGCAGGTGAAAACAGCATGTACAGTACAATAATAAAAGGATGATTGCGTGCACACAGTTAACTTTAGGCTCATTCATAATTTTTTCAAAGAATGGTTAAAGTGAAAGCGGCAACCGGTGCTGCTTACAAAAAATCTGGAGCTCTTGAAAGCAACAGGACTGTGAGTGTATGAGCATCTCTTTTTTGTCCAGTCTAGTTCAATGAGAGCACATGTTGCGTTTGCAGGCAATGTTGCTTCGTGAAAGAAAATAGGGGCGCGCACTCTGTGCTGTCTGCATGATACTAAAACCCTCGTCAGTGATTGAAGAGAGCCTGTGTCTCAATGTGCATGTGATCATCCTCTTATTTGGTATTCAACTACTTTCTTTTGCTCAAGGGAACATTTATTTTTTTCAGTCATGCTGCTTCTCGAAGAACTACAATTTCACATGTTCACACTCACAGATACTTGACTAAATAGAATATGCGTATTTGGCATGCTGTCCGGGGAGAAGAAAAGACACCCTAACTTGTGTTATTCTTCTTATCAGGATAGAGCAGTGTTTAGCCCTGCTCCAGAATGATCCCCCTCAGATTTAATTAGGTATCGGGATTAATAGTGTGGAGTTGGGGTGGTGGAGGGATGCTGAAGTGAAGAGAAAGGAGGTTTACATGTTTGACTATTTATAGGGGTTTGGTCTTGAGCTGACTGGATAATAGTATGATTGTCTGTGATGAATAAGCCTTGTCAAAGACTGACCGTGCTCCTCTCGAAATATGTTTATGAAACGTCACTTAAAATTATTTTCAACCAGCCAAAGTGGCTAGTGGGAGCGGCTCTCTAGCCCACCACAGCTGAAATCTAACCGCATTTGGCAGGTCAGCGGGTGTTAATGTCAAGCCCTGCATACATTGTATGTTTACAAAAGCTTTATAAATGATTTACACAGAGATTTGTATTGCTCATGTTTCATTCTGTGTGCATTTTGAAATAATAAAAAAAGAATTAATAAATGGTCTTTTTCTAAAACTTTCTTCCTTTCAACTGACTGATCTCTAAGATCTCCCACTGACATCCTTTCAAACACTTACTTTATGTGGGATGACCACCGCTGAACCTCCACTGATGCCTACGATGGGGATGGACGTCTGAGAGGAAACAAAGTCTAAGATTTGAGCCACGGCCTCAGAGTCCACGTCGTCTTCAAACACCACGCCGTGAAGGCTCTCCGCCGCCATAGTCTGACAGAGACGTGTGAGTAAAGCTCGGGGGTTTGTGTCGTTCACCAGCACGGTGATGGGGTTCACTTCTAGCGGCATGTCAAGGAAGTTTTCTGGACTCAGACGGCCCTTGATCTCACTGTGATGAGCCGAGCCGCTGAAAACCACAGCCACGTTGACCGAAGGTGGGCCAAAGAATGGACGTCCCCGGCAGCGAGGCACTACATTGAGTAACAGATGAAAAAAGAAGAGGAGCTGAAGAGAGGGACCCAAACACCCTCGAGGAGTGGCCATTTCAGCCTCCTAGAGCCTGCAAGACAGAGAAAACAATTGTTACTTTTTTGTATAATGTCTGACAAGTGTTCTTACTATATTACACGACACAGGTTTCAATTACAAAAGAAATAATTCTAATGCATTGTGTCTTTTTATTTACATAAAATTAGCATTCAAAAAGAGGTTTGTGAAATGTTGCCAACTCCTCCTGTACTCAAAAATGCAAATTTGTGAATACAAGAACAACATGCACATTCACACTACATGTTCAATATACAGCTGAAGTCAAAATTATTAGGCCTTCTGTAAATGTGTTTTTTTTTTTCAAATATTTCCCAAATGATGTTTAACCGTATTTCCTATAATATTTTTTCTTCTGGAGAAAGTCTTATTTGTTTTAGTTCAGTTAGAATAAAAGCAGTTTTTCATAAACAAAAAAAAAAAAACAAAAAAAAAAAACATTTTAAGTAATTGCCAAAATTATTGGCCCCCATAAGCAATATTTTTTTCAATTCGATACAATGACTTGCCTAATTAACCTAATTAACTAGCCTAGTTAACTGAATTAACCTATTTAAGCCTTTAAATTGCACTTTAAGCTTGAAAAATATCTAGTAAAATATTATTTACTGTCATATTGGCAAAGATAAAAGAAATCAGTTATTAGAAATTAGTTATTAAAAGTTTTATGTTTAGAAATATGTTGAAAAAAATATGCTCTCCGTTTTTGTGAGAAAAATATACAGGAGGGCTAATAATTCTGACTTCAACTGTATGTAACAATCTGCAAGTGGAGGGCATGTCTTAAAGCTTCACTGGAGGGCATTATACACCGTCCTATTGTTTTTCACCTGGACTTAATTTCCCATAACTCTGTGCGCTAATTACACACCCACGCCTGTCTCACATTATCCAGACTATTTAAGCCACACACCCTCTGCACACATCCTTTGCAAAGTGTTCTCTTTGCTTGGCTAATACAGTTGAAGTCAGAATTATTAAACCCCCTGAAGTATTAGCCCACCTGTTTATTTTTTTCCCCAATTTCTGTTTAACGGTGAGAAAAAAAATTTCAACACATTTCTAAACATAATAGACAATTAAAAACTGCTTTTAATCTAGGCTAAATAAAACAAATAAGACTTCCTCTATGTGACCAAATATTATTAGACATACTGTGAAAATTCTCTTGCTCTGTTAAACACTATTTGAGAAATATTTTAAAATAGAAAAAAAAATTCAAAGGGGAGCAAATAATTCTGACCTCAAGTGTAATTTCAACTGTTTTCTTGTTTTTATTGTTGTTCCCCT
Organism: Danio rerio; assembly: GCF_052040795.2. NCBI lineage: Eukaryota > Metazoa > Chordata > Actinopteri > Cypriniformes > Danionidae > Danio > Danio rerio. Next base: position 34,329,416 of record NC_141032.1, read on the forward strand.
GCCTGTTTTGATCTTGGACAGTCACTTGGGCAGCCTGCCCTGACCGTTGGCCTGTTTGTTGACCTTGCCTGTTTTGACAAGCCTTATTTATAACAAACTGCATTTGGATCAGCAGCTCTGTCATCACACACTGTACTAAACTATACAGACATGCTTGTGCTTGAATACTTGGCAACCAAAATTAAAGACTACAATAGTGCTGATGTTTTGAGGGTTTGTTAGGATCCATGTGAATGGGAAACATTTTGACCAAGTTGCTGTCAGTAAACAAAACATTTTTAAAAAGCAGTACATGTCATGTAAACATGTGCGGGTATAATTTATATTTTATTATTTTATAATTTATAATTTATTAATGCATAATTTATAGGTTTTTAAAAAGTGTTTACTGCCATCCCACATAGAAATCTGATATATGGCAATTTATGAACATATACTCATATACATTTTTTATGTCAAACATATTTCAAACTATTGCAAAAATTGCTTTCATGTGTATTTTTTTAACTATTTGAATGTTCAGTGTTCATATAAGTTGCATATTGGACATATACTTTATACAAATGAAATCCATATCTTGTATGTCATATATGATTTGCATACATTTAAATGTACATGTATGAATATTTCTATATGGGACTAGTCAGAAATAACTTTAAGAAAACTTCTCCACACTTTATAGTGTACATTTAAAGATTAAATAATTATATTTTATTATAGTTTAAATATTTGAGACGCAGAGTGCTGAGATGGGATTTAAAACTATGAGTGTACAGTTTTGTTAATTGTATGTCTGATTGGATTAAAGATTAAAAACCCTTTTTACATGTACTTCTGTTGTTTAAATTGAGCAAAAGTGACAGTATATATTTCCTCTAATTGTCTGCTATAACCACTGTTGATATTCCACCCTGCCCAATTATTGTTTTATTTAGGGAGCTTCCACCCGGCCACACTTTACCCTCTCACTTTGTAGCCTTCTTAACCCATCTGGCTAGGCGATTAGTTCTTCTGAACCTGAAGAGCCCTTACCCTACTTCTCACACTTGTTGGATAAGAAATGTTCATTTTATGAAGTTAGAGAAAATTAGGTACTCTCTTCACACACCTAGCACTATTTTCATTAAATTGTGGTAGCCCCTTAGCAAACATTGTCCAAAATCTTCAGCTTGACACTGCTCCTTCTGATTGAGTCCCCACTCCCCAACTCAGTACTGGATACTAGTTCTGGTCAGCACATGGCAGACTTGTTTTTTTCTGTAGGTAAAATTGCACTATTGTTTCTTTTTATTTGTTTTTTATTATTTTATTTATTTTATTTTATTGCTCAAAATACTCTTCAGTGTTTTTGCTTATTGTTACATGTTTATGTTGTCCTTTTTGTATTGTGGTAAACAACGTATGAATAAAACAGTATTAAAAAGTGACAGTAAATACAATGCTGTTCTTCTAAACTTTATTCAAACAATACTAAACTAAAACTCTGCTTTGTTGTAGTAACACTGAATTACATTTTAAATTATTTTTACAATGAAAACAGTCACTACATTCAAAAAAATGTAAACTGAAATAACACCTCAAATTAATGCAACCTTACTAAGTACACAAAAAAACTACTTTAAAGAGCACTACAGACCTTAAACTTCAGATCCACAGTGTATATTTACATTATTTTAATATTTTTATCTGTTTAGACTTGCAAATGAGTGACAAGCAGCAGTGATTATTGAGTAATATTGATTTCTGTGCATTCAGGCATGACAAGATGAAATTAGGACACAGTGTTGCGGCGCTGTGAACAAGAGCAATAAATAAAAAGCACTGTTGCAGAAATACCTCTGTTCAATGTTTTATAAACAGGATATGCACATTTAATATGCCGCAAGTGTTATCCACACAAGTCAGTCATTTCACAAATTTACAAACCAAATATTTGTGTTAAAAAGTAAGTGAATACTTGAACACACTAACTACATGTGAATTATGCGATTTAATCATTCAAGCTGAAATATTTGTGTATTCAGTAGCCAGATTTTAAAATAAAACCCAAGTTATTCAACTTCGCTTTGCTATATACGAACAGCACGCACACAATATGGTCAGATTGTCTCATGTAGCGAACATACAAGTGTGCTGTAATGTATAGTAATCCTGTGTTTAAAAAGCGTTCACGTGGTCTGAATGGCTATTTCTGTCGTCCATAATCTGGGATTGCATGTGTTCTGGTCACAGTGTGCATGCGCCATTGTGACACAACAGGCCATTAGCAAGCTGAGTGGGAGGTTTACAATGAGTCCAGCAGGGAATCACATCTAAAGTCAGCTCTCAACACTTCGCAGGGGCCGGTCCCTGATCTCGCAACCTGCAGATGGTGCGAGTCATTAATAAAGCTCACCTTTAGTGCGAAAAAAGACAAATGCGTGTTTAGCTTTTTCAATTCACACCACTGCAAGTCTGTGAAGCACGGATATCTATAGTGCATAGGTCTATAGCATTTGTTCATCTCGATCTTACAAGTGACTTTAAAGTGTTGTAATTTCAAGAAACAGGCCCTTAGGGGCTACCTCAGGTCAAGTGCATTACTGGTAACTGTGGGGATGGAGCATGATAGTGATCTCAATAACTCTCCGGGTTTCTGGGTCGCAGCTGCTTGGAAATGAACCAGCAACCTTTGTGCTGCCAGAGCTGAACTTATTTAACTGTTATTGCCCCAGTATAGTTCAAGCAAAATCAAAGAACAAACTCATGTGATGGCATTTTGAACAAAATCAGGCCAAATTAAATTTTATTTGGGGAGTTTGAAACAGCTTGAAAACTTTCTGGAAGCTTTCTTGAATGAACAACCTCTCATTGGTCAGTGGCAATTAAGAAGTTTTGTATCTCCACTTTTTTTGTTGTTGTTGTAGATAAGTCCCTGTCTTAATAATTAATTGACTAAATAGTTCTTTCAAATAATTTATTAAGAGGCTGATTCATTTAAAAAACTAAGCAATTGTGTGTCTTAATGAATGGATTACTGAATCACTAGCTATTTCTATGCAAATGTATTTGTTGTATAAAAAACAATGCATTAAAATTGCATTATTGCACATACTGTAAAAAACAGTCATAAGATTTTGTCTCAACAGATGTGATTGTATATGTGGAGTAACCAATGCGATCTTTATCAAATCATCTCTTTTTTATAATTCAGAAAATTCTAACTCTCTTTGGTAACACTTTATTTAAAGAGGTGTCCATAAGACTTGTAGGTGTTTATGAAACCTTTAGAACCATGACATAATTGTATTATGACATATTTATAACTGCTAACCCATACCCCAACAAACTGACATAAACAAATACATCACAATCGGTCTTTATCATTGTCATGACCACTTGATATTACCAAAACAACATAATGGGCTCTATTTTAATGATCTAGGCGCAGTCTAAAGGGCATGGTGCAAAAGCATTAAGTGCGGATCTACTTTTGCTATTTTAAGGACGGAAAAATACAGTCTGCGCACTGGCACATGATCTAACAGGGTTGTGCTCATTCTCTTAATGGGTGATGGGTGGTTTTTGAGTATAACATGCATTAAACAAATGAGTCTCATCTCCCATTCCCTTTAAGAGTCCGTTGCGTCACGCCATGGAGCATTTGCTATTTACATGGTGGACTTTGTAAGTAAAAAAACTAAATGCTTATCTAGCAAGAAAACAGTTAAACAGACCATTTGCAGCGCAAGGATAAAGAACGAGCCTCCTCCATTCGGCCTCTTTACTTTACTTTTACTCTTAACTTTTTTCCTTTACTTTCGTAGATAAGGAATAGGTGAAAACTCACTCCACTGAAGACATCCATTAGCCTACATATTTAATTTAGTTTGTTAAGCGCAAAGATATGTTTCAAAACTGTTTCTAAATTCAGTTCTGATTTCCAGCAAATGAATAAATGAACAATAATAACTAAATGTGTTATGTCCAAACACATGTCCTATGTTCTTATGCCCCAAAACACCTTATCTCCAAAACACCTAGCATTATACAAAAGCAAGTTGACAGGAATATAATGAAAGCCCTCCGAGGTGAAGAAGGCATGGAGGCAGTGGTTTTTATATTTATGTTGAAAATATTTTTTTTGTAACATTTTAATTATTTTCACATGTAAAGATATTTGTGTATTGCTGTAAATCCTGTGTGTATTAAGCAATATGTAAGCATTTGGACCTGCATAGGCACTCAATTAACAAGCTCTACTTTAGACCAGCTTATAGTTGGTTTATGGAGTGGTCTATTTCAGTTTCTCAAATTATCAACGCGCCAGCAATGCGCCTTAACGCACAACCTTTTCAGACCAGCACACCCATGAGTCAACAAAGTGTTGCAAATAAATTTGCTATTTAAACAACATGCCGCAAAACATGAAAATTAGGGTTGTGCTGGTCTGAAAATAGCAACAAATATAGCCATACACTTCCTGCGCTGGGTGTATGATAGGCCCCAATGTGTCATAAATCTGTCATAAACATGATTTTCATGAAGCCAGTAAAATTTTGTTATTGATATTTTTCTGTTTCCTTTTTCAGTGGAACAAACTGTATGTCATTACAATGTCTCACTAAATGTGCAAATACTCTGTCAAATAATTTTAAGAGCATTATTAATATCTAATGACATTTTAATGACAAATTCAGCCTTTACCATTGTAGTTGAGGTAAAAAATATTAATGATGCTGTTATAAAATTTATGACATATTTATATATTTGTCTATGTTAAGTTGTCATAACATACAACATCATCTTTGCTATTAAAATGCCATAACTGAGTGAATGACACTTAATGACAGTTGTCATAACCATGCATAAAATATCATTCACATTCATATGTCATGTCATGATTATAAAGACATTTATATTATAAACACTCCTTTAAGAAAAGTGTTTCCAATTATTTTCTATAATAACCTCCTATATTTGTCTGTGCTCTGAAACATAACACATCCAGCCCTAAACTCAAAATAACAACTTTCATTTTTATCATACATATATATTGATAAAAGGTTTGCCAGATTTCCCACTGTCACAACCCAACATCAGCACCAGTAGCTCAAACATGTTGGCGGGAAATCTGTCAGAAGCTGTGCTGTTGTGTTATCACTTCTTTACCATACCTGCGAATGCAGCACTTTTTTTTGTGTTTTGATGATTCTGCATCGACTGCGTGAGTTGATGACAATCCCATGCTTTATTAAGACAAGAAAGTGTTGAAGTGTATGAACCACCACCACCCGTGTCTAAAAGTGCCTGCTCAAGCTGGATGTGTGTGTCTGGAATAAAGGCTGGTGGGTAGTTTTAATGGAATTCACGAATACATTTGTTTTATAAACTTCCGTTGTGACATATACCTCGCATGCATCATACATGTGCAATTGAATGTAACTACTAGAATGCCAATAAAGCTGTTTACATGTAACGTGAAATCAGGGTAATGGGCAAAAAAACTACTTATTCTGATAGGATTTTGCTTAAGCCGTTGTGACCTTTAATCAATGAAAAAATGGATCTAATGTGTTTACATGACATCAAACATATCAGCTTATTTAACATAATTGGTTTAAGAATGTACGTGCACTCACTGATATTTAATATTCTGTTATCAAGAGGAAAGTGTACAACAAGTATTTACATATTTATCTAAAGCTGCAGTGTTTGGTACAATTCATCTTTGGTTCAGGTTTTGCTTGGCTTGGTTTGCATGCTTAAAATGGGTTTGCACTGTTTAAAATGGGTGAGATCATAGCTTTTTTATCATGCAAAAATGAACATTTACAAAGATACAATATGAATAAAGAGACAAAAAGGTTACATAAATAAAACTCCAGAAAATGAAGTTTAAATGATTTACACCAAGAACCCAAAAGTGTTCCCAATCTATATCACCAATTACATTATCCCAAAAACCTATGCAAACAGGTAAAGAGATCTGAGAACTATTATTAACTAAGCAGAAATCTTTGTTTGACATAGAACTGAGAAGAGTTTGGTCAACAAAATATAATCTGTCAAAAATAAAATAATCTAAAGAACATTTAGCCAGGTTTGACTAAAGGTATACACAATTAGGAATTGCACCAAAAACAATGTATTCTTTGGGGGGAACTGGAAAAGAAAACTGATGCAGAAATTCTTCATATGAGAAAGGGATACCAGTCATCCAAGAGCTCACTAACATGAGATCGGCGCACCGTCTCTACTACCATCACAGTAAATTTGAAATAAACAAAAAACACAAACCAGTCCACAAAACAGAGGCAATGAATGTAATAGTGTTCTAGAGCAGTAGTTTTCAAAGTGGGGGTTGGGACCCCCCAGCGGGTCACGAGACAATGAGGGGGGTTGCTTGGTCATTTCCAAAATTCATTCATTCATTCATTTTCTTTTCGACTTAGTCCCTTTATTAAACTACGGTTGCTACAGAGGAATGAACCACCTATTTATCCAGCATATGTTTTGCGCTGCGGATGCCCTTCCAGCTGCAATCCATCACTGGAAAACATCCACACACACTCAATCACACACATACACTACAGATAATTTTAGCTAACCCAATTCAATTATACAACATGTTTTTGGATTTGTGGGGGAAACCGAAGCACCCGGAGGAAACCCACACAGACACTAGAGAATATGCAAACTCCACACAGAAGTGCCAACTGACCCAGCCGAGGCTCTAACCAGTGACCTTCTTGCTGTGAGGCGACAGCGCTACCCACTGCGCCACTGCGTTTCCTCCGGGTGATTCGGTTTCCCCCACAGTCCAAAGACATGTGGTACAGGTGAATTGGGTAGGCTAAATTGTCCGCAGTGTATGTGTGTGAATGAGTGTGTATGGATGGGATGGGATGGGTTGCGGCTGGAAGGGCATCCGCTGCATAAAAGCATGTGCTGGATTAGTTGGCGATTTATTCCGCTGTGGCGACCCTGGATTAATAAAGGGACTAAGTCGAAAAGAAAATGAATGAATGAATAAAACTTACATGCAAACAAAAAGCCATCAGCCTTTCGATTTTTTGGACATGGATGATGATCTCCAAGTGTCGTTCTCAATTAATAGACTTGGGCCTATTGGTACTGCATGTGTTCATCATTGTGTGCAAGGTTTATATATTTATAACCATCTCAGAGAATATTTGGGGTCGTGAATCACTGGCATTGTTATTTTGGGGGTCGTGGGCTGGAAAGCTTAGGAACCCCTGTTCTAGGGCAGTGACTGCTGCCAGCTATTTAAATATTGTGCGTTTGTTGTTTTGTGCCACAAATCCAGCTTTAGTGATGATTTTCTCTGACCAGTCGGTGATCAGCAGTGTATTTATCATGTTTTGGTAAATGTTTGGCTTGCTTGGAACCTCACCCAAGGTGATACTAAAAAAGGTACCAGGTACAAGGGAAGTCGAGATCCGATCATGTGATGGGAAATTAGGCCCGATCACGCAGTTTCAGACTCGATCAAAAATGGACGTTACCTACCGATCAGGACTCAAACCAGAAAGCGTGAGTATGTCTGCAGTCTGGAGGTATTATGAAGTTGATGACCACAACATTGCCATAGTGTGAGATATGTAAACTTGGGATTGCCTATCAGGTATTTTGAGTTAAGGTGCTGTTTGTTTTTATGTTAGATTTTCTGCAGATTTACTGTTGCACTAAAGTCCAAAAGTGAAGAATTGGTGTTATTTATTACTTGATTGTTCAAGCTACCTCACAGAAGTGCTCTGTTTGTTAACAGAGTTGTTGATTGTTCAAATAAGGTGAAGTAAAAAAAAATAAGGAACATTCTCGATCTGTTTCTTCACTCTTCTTTATTCTTTTTTATGTATTATAAAATTATCGGATTGGGTTTCGGTATCGGTAGATACTTAAAATCAAATGATTACTCGAGGGCAAAAAAAACCTGATCGGGACATCCCTACCAGGTACTATGTACAGAATGCAGTATAAAAGCCCCCAAACCATAACATGCAACTCTGTACTATTCAGTGGAACAGCATCTGAAAGTACTAGTCACAAAGGTGCTGTAGGGTTTTTACCGCACAGGCACTTCTTTCTACCCTTAAGCGAAGAGTGAAAAGATCTTTGCTATGACTAAATCAGGGCCTTTAGGCTTAACTTCTAAGTGTGTTACAGCACACACAAGTAAATCTGGCTTGTAAAACAGAGCAAGGACTTTCTTCTCAACAGCAAACTAAATCAGCATCTGATGAGACACACTTGAATTAGAATCTTAAAGGTTAGACCCATCCATCCATGCCAGCAACTTACAAGTGTGACACCACAGCCTATTAAACTATCAGAGCTAGCTGTTGGACCATGGACTGTAATTACTATGCATGATAAATGTTACACTCGTGTACCTTAAAATGCTTCTATGAACACATCTGGCTGCTAATAAACCTAATTGCCATGTTAAGGGTATGTTTTTTTTTTTTTTTTAATGTGAGTATTTGGTGGTCCGCTTCATGATTTGTACTGTTTTGCTACAGACTTCGTTAGCCGTGTTTCTTACCAAAATAGATCCACAACAACTTTCTGCACAAGTGGTAGACATATGGTGAAGTAAGAAAGGAGATGCGCATTTCAATTGCAAAAGCAACACAATTAAACACAAGGCTTGCCATGAGAGACCCCAGATGCTCAGAAAGAGTTAAAGCCGTCATGGTCTCTGTCCTCGCTCAATTTTTTTTTTCTCCTTCCCTGTCTGCTTTAAAAAAATCCTTATTTAAAAACCCTGTTCAAACTCCACTCAATACAGGCAAAGCATCAATGAGCAAATTTGTATGCTCGTAACTCAATGAAATCCTCACACTTACCCGAGCAGAGTTAACATGGCAACAGCTGGAGTTTCAAGAGAACACAATAGATAGGGGTAAAAAAAAGTGTTTTTCATTTCAAAAATACACATTCATCTGCACTTCTGGTGCTATGGAGTCCCTTAATACACACTCCAATCTCACTAATTTGTCTACTGTGTCCAACAGTGGAAATCATTTCCATCCTGCAGTATGTCACTTGATGTTTTCTGTTTAAGCCTGAAAATGGTTATAGTATACATTGATAATGGTTTACTGTTATCTTTTTTATTTTGTTGTTCTTTTGTTATTTACAGTCCAATGTGGGTAAATTTGACTAAAAACAAAAAGGTGTTATCTACTTCAAACATTTTACAAAAGTTAAGCTGCATGTCAAACATTGAAAAAAAGTAACACTATATTTTGATGGTCCATTTAAGTATTAGTAGACTGTCTGCTTAATATCTGTTGATACTGCTCCTTCAACAGACATTTAACTCATTATAAGAAACTTTGTAAGTACATTAACTTACACTAACCTCAACCCTAACCCCAACTTAACTCTACTTATAATATATTGAGAATTAGTTGCAATGTAACTTAAATTCAACAAATGGGCCATCAAAATAAAGTGTGACCGAATAAAATTGCTAAGACATATTATGTATATGATAAAAAATATATATTGTTCACAATTAATTTCATTACCTTTTCTTAGCTTTCCTATTTGTTCCAGGGTTATAAATAAAACTACCAAACCTACATTTTACTTAATTATTTTATTTCAGCTAGTTGTATCTAAATTTGTATAAAATTAATAAAAATGTAAAGGATTACACTGTAAAGCTGCAGGGTACCACACAATTCCTTCATGTTATCCCAACACAAATTGTTTGTTACATTAATCATTTTTACAATTTAAGTAGATTGAATATGAAACAATGGCACAGTGGCTTAGTGGTTAGCACTGTCACCTCACAGCAAGAAGGTCGCTGGTTCAAGTCCCAAGGCAACAGTAACTCAAATAACCACTCGTTACAACCGAGGTATGCAGAAGAGCATCTCTGACCGCACAACACGTCCAACCTTGAGGCAGATGGGCTACTGCAGCAGAAGACCACACTGAGTGCCACTCTTGCCAGTTAAGAACAGGAAACTGAGGCTACATTTCGCACAGGCTCACCAAAATTGGACAACGAAAATTGGAAAAACGTTGCCTGGTCTGATGAGTCTTAGTTTTTGTTGCAACATTCGGATGGTAGGATCAGAATTTGGCATCAACAACATGAAAGCATGGATCCATCCTCCCTTGTATAAACGGTTCAGACAGCTGGCGGTGGTGTAATGGTGTAGGGTATATTTTCTTGGCTAACTTTGGGCCCATTAGTGCCAACTGAGCATCATGTCAATGCCACAGCCTACCTACTGAGCATTGTTGCTGACCACATCTATCCCTTTATAACCACAGTTGGTTATAACTTCCAGCAGGATAACACCATGTTATAAAGTGCAAATCATCTCAGACTGGTTTCTTGAACATGACAATGAGTTTACTGTACTCGAATGGCCTCCACAGTCACCAGATCTCAATCCAATAGAGCACCTTTGAGATGTGGTGGATTGGGAGATTTATGGATGTGCAGCCAACAAATCTGCAGCAACTGCAGGATGATATTATGTCAATTTGGACCAAAATCTCTGAGGAATATTTCCAGTACCTTGTAGAATCTGTCACGAAGGATTAAGGCAGTTCTGAGAGCAAAAGGGGGTCCAACCCAGTACTAGTAAGGTGTACCTAAAAAAGTGGCTGGTAAGTGTAAGTGAATTGAATGAACTAAATTGACCGTTGTGTATTGTTTGAGTATGTGAATGTGAGAGTGTGTGTTTCCCAGTACTGGGTTGCAGCTGTAAGGGCATGCCCTGCGTAAAACATATGCTAGAATAGCTGGCGGTTCATTACGCTGTAGCGAACCCGGATATTTAATGGACTAAGGTAAGGGAAAATTAATGAATGAATGAATGAACATAAAACAATCAAGTTGTCCTCAAAAACCTTAAGACTTGTGTTCTTTAAACTCAATTTAAATAAGTAGTTTAAACAAGCAGCAAAAATCTTTTTTGACTGTATTATGAATTCTAAACATAAAAAACATACTGTACATAATAAATGTGTTTATTTAATGTATTTTTAAAAAGGGAAAGTTCATTTAAAACAATAAATACTAAAATTGTTTAGAATTATTTGACTTTTTTCATTAATAAAATATAAAAATAAATATAAATATATTAATAGAAATAGTTTTTGTATAATTAAGAATGTTCATATTTTAAGAAATAAAATCTATACCAAAAGGACTAAACTAAAAGTTTCAGAGACACTTTTAATGTGACCTTAATATTACAAAGACTTGGAAAAAAGTTTAAATCTGTTCATTTTAATAACGATCAACCCATGGGAAGTAAGTGCCAATAGATGAAGAAACACCCCTATATTGGATGTCTTCAGACTGTGTGTTCACTGGTCTACTGCACGTGACACCGAACAGCAGTGAGACACCTGCAGTCTTGCTTTGATGACAGCAAATGACACACACACACACACTCAGGCTGCTGCTGCACGATAATATATTCTCACTCCCGTTTTTTTTTTCAGTCTGTTAGATCTGCTGTTGATGTGATCTTCTCATGTCCTTTTCAAGTCCTCAGATCTCTTCTAAAATGGACACTTTGATATGTGTTTGACCACAGATCCTATGGACAATCACATCACACAGCTAGCGCATGTGCTCTTATTTCAAACAAAACTACAAAAGACGGAAAATGAAAGAGTTCATCGATGTCAGACGGAAAAAAAACAGCTGCCATTCTTTCCAGTCCACACCATTTCTGGACTAGAGTTTCTACTCTTAGCACTTGAGTAAAAGCACACAAAAAGTTCCAGCGTTCTCTTGTGAAAAAGATACAAAGAGCGATCGTGCAGGTCTGTGGTAAAAGCACAGGGGTGCATGTGTTACTGTAAGGCACTTCTTTGATTCACGGCATTACACGTAAACACGACCCAACGCAAAATTTAATCTGCACCTTGCATGTAGATAATCGCAGATAGAAATATTTTCAAAGTAAAACACCAGCTGTGGGTGCCAGCTGTCCACACAGCGTCTGATGGGTGAAGCTGATTAAAGCACAATGGCTTTATTTTACATCTACAACCTGCACTGTCAAGATTTGACCCTAAACCAAACTGTAATTTAAATGTACAGAAATATAAAACAACTTATACAGAAGAATATGCAACACAATCTTGTAAAGTGCTCTAGAAAAGTGTTATATAAATTTTAAGAATTATTATTATTATTAATCTATACATTTGAATATAAAACTACCCATAAAAATAGTCACAGAAGAGTTTCTTCATTGCAAAATATATCTCCATAAACAATTAATTTGTGATTAAATGTCTGCCAAATTACAAAAAGATATATACAGTAGGTTTATCTCCCATTCGGCACAACTTTAAATGGTTGTAGAGTGGGATTTGTTCCAAGTACAAATGACACATTTACTGAACTGATCGCATTTGTGGTTAAACTGACATCTGTGACCATCAAAAACGACAATCAAAGAGCTGTAAAAACATACATGGCCTGTCATGCACAGCAGCCAGATGGTGTGTTATATTAGCACTGAATTAACATCTTGTGTGTTCTGTCAATGTATGCCTCTGAGGTAAAATCCTGCCACAAACGATAATGTTAGCAAGTTAAAGCTGATTTACATTTGGAGTTACACTATTGTGGCTTTTTATAGTAACAAATTTCTCACTTGAGTGATGTTAGTTCGCACAAAGATAATTTATAGTCTCAATGTTGCTGTAATGTGATACAAGAGCCTCCTGCTATTGAGTTGGTCTTCATTTGTGATTCACAGAGCATAAGTTTGCCTTTTGAGTTTTGGCCACAGAGGTTACGACAAAATCCCTCCCGTACAGATGTTACCAGCTGTTTTATCTACAGCTTGAGCAGTCACTAAGCAATGAACCACAGATGCAAATATGGTACACAAATATTACGAGCTATTTAAAAGACGCTTAAGGAGTTTCATATATTGCCCACCCATCATACATAAAAGTTGTTATGAAAATGCAAGTATACCAAAACCGGTTTAAAATGTTTTAGGGTCTGATTCAATTTTTAATTTAGAACAAAACTGATTCATGTGCATAAAGTGTCAAAAAATGTGATGAAAATAACATTTTAATATAATGCTAAAATATTGGTACCTGATCATTAACTGTAACATGTTAAAATAAAACACCACAATTTTTCTGATTTTCAATCATTTTCTTTCGGCTTAGTTCCTTTATTTATCAGTGGTCAAACAGCAGAATAAACTGCCAACTTATCCAGCATATGTTTTATGCAGCGGATGCCCTTTCAGCCGCAGACACGTATTGGGAAACACCTATTTACACTCATTTACACACATACACCTCGGCCAATTTCATTAATTTATTCATTTTTATTTGGCTTTTTTCCTTTATTAATAAGGGGTCGCCACAGCAGAATGACCTGCCAACTTGTCCAGCTTATGTTTAACACAGCTGCTGCCCTTCCAGCCACAACCCAGTACTGGTAAATCTCCATTCATGCACATACACCTCGGCCAATTATATTCATTAATTTTCCTTCGGCTGAATGAACCGCCAACTTATCCAACATATGTTTTATGGCTCATTCAGCTATTTTGTAGCTACCTGTAGCGCTGGGTGACAACCTGCTGCAAACGCAGATCTGTGTAGGTATATGCAGCACGAATACAACCGGCCTCTGAGCAAGCTGAGAGAGGATCACGTGAGCTCTACTGGTGCTCCTATTGGCTGTAGCTCAAGAAAGTCACTCTTCGTTTGCATAAAGTTGAAGGATTCTCAACTTTGTCGAGTTGCTTGACACGCCCACCTGGTCGCCAACAGTTGCTGTCACTCGCATAGATGGAGGTTGCAGGAAGTCACTCGTTCTCTGTTGAAACGAATGGTGGCATGTCGCTTTGCCACTGCGAGTCACTGGCAAAATAGTCTAGTTTTTCCTTTCGATATAAGATTATTTTACTTGTTTTAAGGAAAAACTCACTTAATTTTGACATATTATTTCCTAAAACAAGACAATATGTTTTGCTTGTCTAGAAAATAATTCTTGATTTAAGAATTTTTAGATATTTGGACTAAGTTTTACTCAGCGGATGTCTTTCCAGCTGCAACCCAGTACTGGGCAACATCCATACACTTTCATTCAAACACATACACTACTAGCTTATTCAATTCACCTATAGCGCATGTCTTTGGACTGTGGGGGAAACTGGAGAACCCAGAGGAAATCCACTTCAAAAAATGCTTTTCTTATTTAGATTTTTTTGTCTGGTTTATAAAACAAATATCTAAATAAATTCTTAAATAAGAAAGCATTTTCTAGACGAGCAAAACATATTGTCTTGTTTTAAGAAATAATACACCAAAATTAGGTGAGTTTTTCCTTAAAACAAGCAAAATAATCTACCAATGGGGTGAGCAAAATAATCTAGTTTTTCCTTTCGACATAAGATTATTTAGCTTGTTTTAAGGAAATACTCACTTTATTTTGACATATTATTTCCTAAAACAAGACAATATGTTTTGCTAGTCTAGAAAATGATTCTTGATTTAAGAATTTTTAGATATTTGGACTAGAAACCAGACAAAAAATCTAAATAAAAGCATTTTATGCAGTGTCCACACAGAAAGGCCAACTGACCCTGACTAAAACCAGCTACCTACTTGCTGTAACCATTGAGCCACCGTATGAGCCAGCCCTTATGCTGACCTATAAAAATAAATAAACATATAAATATATATAAATAAAACTATAATAACGGATTAAACTAAATTGTGTTACATTTTTTGTATGATTTTAAACTCTTGCTGACAATTAAACTACAATTAATAGTTTAATTAACAAATAATAGTATTTTGGGGCTCCTCTGTTATCCTTTATATGCCATCAAATGATTATTGTTCAATATTTGACATAATTGTTATGACATATTAACTTACATAAAATTTTATTTGATAAAGTTTCACATTAATCTCAGTGCATGTCATCTGTAAATCAAGGTAATGTGCTCTAATGTAAAATCTGTTTATCATAAAAGTTTCAATTAAATAAATCGGCGCATACTAATGTGTGGAAAATGAACAAAATCTAAAGCTGTATTACACTTTTATTGTTTTGACCCCTTTTGTCTTTGACCCAAATTTGATCAGTTTACAGTGAAGACTCATGATCCTATTTTAAAAGCAGATCACATGTTTGCTGCTTATTTAGTATTCAACACAAACCCTCCGCAAGCTGTATACATTTTTAACAGTGATCCAAGGTGAGAGAGCTCAAATGTCATGGTCAGAACACATATTAGTATTTCCCAGATCTGCATTTATTAACTGACTCTTCTTAACTTGAAATCACCTGTTCAGCCATAGTCCTACAGGTTTCAGAGTCTGCTATAAAACAACACAAATAAAAAAAACACAAAATGACATTGAGATACAGATGCTTGTATCACCACTGCCAGCATTTGTGACCTGAGTGGTGGCGCAGACGGAATCGGATGTTAATAGTGATGTATTAGTCACACTCCAAACAGTTGTGATTGGACATTAACGGATGAGCTTTTCGCCAACAATCAGCGGTTCAGTCTTATGAATGCTAAGAGGGTCCGAAGTGTCTGTGATAAATAAATCACAATAACATGTAAGACCTTTCGAGAGGGCTCTTGTTTTCCCTTGAGATGAAACCACACACCGACAGCATACCTATGAAGAGATTATCAGAGATGATACCTGAGTGGCAAATAACTCAAGATGTTTTTGAACGCACTTTCAAATATCTCTCTCTTTCTACCATTTGGTTTGAATTATAATGACACATTTAAATAAATAAGCAGATATTATCTATGATAAGCTTCATTTTGACAGTGTCACACATACAGGGAAAATAATTAGCAAGGAAAACAAATCATAAGACAGGCAGATCATCAGTTTGACCTTGGTCAGTCTCCCATCTCCAATATGTATTTAAATACTTGAATACCCTCCAAGCATGATTACAGAGCTCACCAGTATTTGCCACTACTTCACTACACATTCACAGAGTTTAGGATTAAAAACAGGTGTCTTTTAACCCAATTATCCAGGAATGACCCAGTTTTCCTCTTTCTCCTGTCTTAACACAATTTAAATATGTCTGCGAGCAGATTTATGCACGCCCAATGCCTAAAAAAAGTCCCAGAGCAAGGTATGTGTGTCAGAAATCATTCAGGTCTCTGGAATCCCATTCACTCTTGTCAGTTACGCTTTCGAGGACTGTTTCTGCACTCGGTGTGCGAGCAGCCACGAGAGAGAGAGGAAGAGAGCGGCGCTCCACCTGTTAACTACGGCAGCTTTAGCCCGGCAGGCATTCCCCCGCCACGCATGCAAGACCCAGAGACGGAAAGCTGCACAGAGGTCGAGTGTTATCTGTGAATTGAATGAAAGGGAGTTTCTCTTACCTGTGCCGGCTGGATGCATCCGAGCCCGAGCCCAAGCTGTACATTCTTCAGCCGTGCGTCTCCGCCTCCCGCTTGTCTTCTCGCCTTTGCTTCCTCTCACCTCCTTTTTGGCCTTTTCGATCTTTCGCACCGTCTCGCTCTTACTTGTGTGGCAGCTGAAGACCCTGCTGTGGTGATGGCATTTCTCTCCCCTTCTCTCTCTCTCTCGCTCTTCCAGGCAAAGAGGGTCAAACTGGAGATGGTGTCGGTGGAAGAATTAGCGAGAAAAAGAGAGACAAGTGTCCAAAAAAAGAGGAGAAACAGCTGCTTCGCCGGCTCGTGACGCTGATGAGAGACAGCTGGAGAGTTGCAGTTGTGATCTCTGACTGAGGAAAGGTGTGAAGGCAGGTGGGGAGACGCGTGGCGGTGACTCCCGATTGTGCGAGATGGTGTCTTACTTTGTAAATCTCAAAGCAAAAAAGCTCACGTGGATCTTGTTTACCTGTGCCTGAAGTTTGTGTGTGAACCGGAAGCTGGAAAGAAGTACGTTTTTACAAGATTTTTGACATGGAGCAGCCCTTCATTTTCTATCAAACTGCTCATCCGTAGCCTCCGCCTGCTCCATCACGACCAACCTAGTTCCTCAACCTTGGGGAATAATCATGATGAAATGAGAAGGATGCTGGGAAGCTGATTAAAATAGATTCGAATGAAAGATTGGAGCTGTGTGACCTTTTTCGTCTCTGGACTTGTTGGTCTGCTGATTTTGAGGAGGAAGTCCATGAAGATGCTTCTCGATTATTCGAAACCCAGATTGCTTATCTTCTGAATCTTTTGTATCCACAGGTGGGCGTAGACACGGAATCCGAAAAGTTTAGAGCCATTGTCATTTTTGGCTGAGAAGAGCGTGAAACCAATCCGGAGTAAATACATGCGTAGAAGCAAATTCAGAAATGATGTTTGTCCAGTTTGTTGAGCAGATGTGCTGAGCGTCTCATCTGTTTGATGTGATCTGCCTTCTGCTCTCCAGACCACAGAACAAGCTTCTGATACCTAATCATGATGCTGTACAGATTTATCCTGCCTCCCCCTCCTCATTCTCTCATGCTTTTATTCTCTCTCTCTCTCGCTCTCCTCCTCTTTCTCTCTCTCTCTCTTTCAATGCTGAGTCCCTTCTCACCCCTGTCCTGTCCTGTTTGTTCTCTCTACCTCTATTACTCCTGCTTCTGTCTGTCTTTTCCCACCGTCTTTGTTATTATCCTCCTGCTTGCAATTTAAATGTTCTTTCATTTCAAGCTATTCTGCTGTCCTGTCGTTCAGACGAGCAGGTCCGACAGACAAGTTCCTTAGTCCTGTTGATTCTCTGTCTCTGACACTTCAAGTGTCCTTCAACCTTGACTGTCCTTCAATTTTATTCTGTTTTGTCAGACGGCTATTGCTAAATCTAGCCACGTCCTCCACACAAATGTTTGTTTTTCATTTCTTTTTTTTGTAGTACTAAGCAAATTACATTGTGTATCCTCTAATCCCAACCCTACCTTTATGCAAACCTCTCTAGCTTTATAGAAGGACATTATTTATTTCTTTAACAAGCTTTCTTCCCATAGGACCATTAGAAATTTTGTTAAAATAAACTGAATATATGAGTTAATATATTTATATTATCTTATAAATATAGTATACAGTTTACATTTTCATATCAGTAAGGTTGTTTTCATGAAATTAATACTTTTACCAAATATGCAATAAACTATCATGATAATGATGAATTTAAAGTCACAGTAAACAATGAATCCTCAAAAAACATCAGTGGCTATGTTTACATGGACATCAGTAATCAAATTATTTGCCTTTATCTGAATAAGACCATAATATGATTAAGGTGTTTACATGAGTTGATGTTTCTTTTATGATCTCGTTTTACATGTTACAGCACTTAATTTGATTAACATCATTGTGTCACATAGCTATCTACATTTCATTTCATCCAGAGTTTCATGTAATTTTGGGTGTTTTTTTTTTTAATTTGTTGACTTTAACTGCAATTTGGCACTCATTCTGGAACATTTCATGCATGCCACCATGACAAATGAGATATTGGATGTGCCTATGAATTGCTGGAAGACTGTAGCTTTAAAGGAATTTGATACCACACACTAGCGCTGGGGCGACGCAGTGGCGCAGTAGGTAGTGCTGTCGCCTCACAGCAAGAAGGTCACTGGGTTGCTGGTTCGAGCCTCGGCTCAGCTGGCATTTCTGTGTGGAGTTTGCATGTTATCCCTGCGTTCGCGTGGATTTCCTCCCGGTGCTCCGTTTTCCCCCACAGTCCAAAGATTTGCAGTACAGGTGAATTGAGTAAGCTAAATTGTCCGTAGTGTATGAGTGTGTGTGTGAATGAGTGAGTGTGGATGTTTCCCAGAGATGGGTTGTGGCTGGAAGGGCATACGGTGCGTAAAAACGTGCTGGATAAGTTGGCGGTTCATTCTGCTGCGGTGACCCCAGATTAATAAAGGGACTAATCCGACAAGAAAATAAATGAATGACACTAGGGCTGTGCAATTAATCGAAAATCCGGTTTTGATTTCGATTTTGGCTTCTAATGATAATGAAAAAACATTAATCAAGATAAACGATTATTGCATCATATACTGCCCCTTTTCCAGTTGTCCACATTTGTTGCTCTGCAAAGCTCAGTTCCACGTGAAAATGACTAAAAGCATTTACTGTAAAGTAACTTTTGCTTTTAATTTTTAATAATATATATATATGACACACTCAGAATGTTTATGCATTTAACCCATCCAAGTCCACACAGAACAGTGAACACAAACCCGGAGAAGTGGGCAGCCATCCCTCCAACCACCTACAATCCCTTCAGGTGCCGGGGACGAACTCAGGTGCCGGGGACTGACCATTGAATCACAAATACAACTCTCTGACTTTGTTATTGTTATATAACTATTAAACTATAAACTATTAACTACTAAACGATTAAAATTACAAGCATAACCATATGTTCACACATATCGCCCATTACATTATTAGAACTAAATATGTACATCTATGTTCATTCATTTATTCATTCATTTTACTTCAGCTTAGTCCCTTTATTCATCAGGGGTCGCCACAATTGAATGAACCGCCAACTTATCCAGCATATGTTTTACGCAGCGGATGCCCTTCCAGCTGCAGCCCATCACTGAGAAACAACCATACATGCTCATTTACACACATACACTGCGAACAATTTTAGTTTGCCCAGTTCACCTGTACCGCATGTTTTTGGACTGTGGGGGAAACTTGAGCACCCAGAGGAAACCCACTCGAACAAGGAGAAAACATGCAAACTCCACACAGAAATGCCAACTGACCCAGCCGAGGCTCGAACCAGTGACCTTCTTACTGTAAGGCGATCATGGTTCCCACTATGCCACCATGATGCCATACATACATGCTAACAAATATTAAATATTAAACTATTAAAAAAACAAATAGGTAAAAATATGCTAACACATGTTAATTGACATTATAGAGTAATTTAGTAATCAAAGATATTAGAATTGTCAAATATGATCAAACGTATTCTCATATATCAACTATCAATTAATATATGTGTTATATATGTTAATTTATATGTTAATTAATGTATAATATATGTTCATTTATTGCCATATATGAGATTTCCATAAGGATTGGCCAGCAAAAACACGCAAGTTGTGAGAAATCAAGATACATTTTTTAACAGGTCAATATACTGTTTTTGCTTTGTTCTATGCAACAGTATTTTAGCATCTAATAACTGGGTTCTAGTCTGGAGAAGTCAGCAAAGGAACTACCCTAATCATTTTTATATGGAATTCTATCCTTTAGGGGTGACACGATGAAGTGGTTAGCAGTGGAAGCCTTTCCAACTGCAACCCATCATTAGGAAACATCCATACACACCCATTCACACACATTTACTACGGACAATTTAGCTTACCCAATTAACCTGTACCACATGTCTTTGATCTTGTGTGAAAAACCAGGGCAACCAGAGAAAACCCACGCAAGCGCGGAGAGAAAATGCAAACTACACACAGAAGCGCCAACTGACCCAGCCGGGCTCGAACCAGCTACCTTCTTGCTATGAGGCAATCATGCTACCCACTGTGCCACCATGCATACCATATTGCCTATATATTGCATGTATTTTAAGATATTTAAAAACAGAATTCATCATTTACTTTAACTAACAATAGCCATATCACAGATTTTATTGTATTTTTAAATTCAATGCACCCAGATAGCTAATTAAACCGAATCGATAGCATAATAAACGTAACCTAACCGAACCGTGAGACCAGTGTAGGTTCACTTTACACTGTTTACATTTATATTTCTTTCTTTAGCAGACACTTTTATCCAAAGTAATTTACAAAAGCCTTACAGTTAAGAAGTAAAAAATAAGCGATTCACCCTGAGGGGAAAAAAGGCTGTTCAGACAGAACACTAGAGCAGAGATGAAAGTGAGAAATAGTTAAATAACCTTTCGGTCTTAAGAGTGAGTATATTAAAAGATTCAATCAAGTCGTCACGGAGCAGATACATCTTTAGACACACAGATTTGTTCTTAGAAAGGCAGGACAGAAATATAACGTACCGCGGAATATGTGGGTATGTTTTTTAAAGAACAAAATGTCCAACTGGAAAAAGTTAATTTTAAACTTTAAATTAGTTGAAAGATGAAAGCTGGAAATCAATTTTAAGATTTGATTTGGTTTCATTTCATTAGTTAAAAAAAACTTACTGGAGTTTAATTCATCTGACGCAGCAAATTAAACTTTCCACCTGTGAAAAGACAGAACGATTCCAGTCGTCTACTATAACACATAATAAAAGATAAAAACATGCTGCTTTTCCTATTCATGAGAGCCTTAATCTCAAAATCCTGGTGTGAAGTAGATTACTAATAATATGCGTGTTAAATATCCGTTCTGTAAAGTGGGCACAGCTTCTCGTACTTTAATAGCAGACATATTTTAAACATGATGTCTTTTGCAGCTGTGTAACATGTGCAAAGCTAAATATATACTATACAATTTTAAAATACGATCAGCCGGTATGCTGTCATGAAACACAAATGTGTTTTATTCACCCTGAGTTCATCTTTTTTTCTTCCTTTTTATGTCCCGGCTTTAAAGATCTCCTGTCTCCTCTCATTTTCCATCAGCTCAAAAGAAACTTTTTAAATTGCCTAATTCGCTTTGTGCACATGGCAGCTTTTAAGAACTAAAAATATCACGGTGCTATTTCAGAACAGGCCAGGTGATGCGACATACTGAGGAACCAGATTCTTTAAACATGCTTCATCTGAACTGTACAAACTTTTTTTCCTATGGGTGTGTGAGTGTGCATTTGACACATTGAAAGTCTTTGAGGAGACAAATGAATTTAAACACATGCTGGACATATAAATTAAAAAAATAAATACCTGATGCTTAATGTCTTCTGGCAGGGTGTGACAGCGGAGGTTCGTGGGAAGCTCATTTCTACCTTAGAGTAAAAAATAAAACTTGGTTTAAGTTTAAGAAATAAGGTTACAGTCAGACAAAGTTATACAAGTAAGATTTACAGTCACACTTTGAGATATAATATCACAATTAAGACTGCAAGGTATATTGTTTCAGCATCGATATTGCACTGTGCGCATCCACAATAGTCACATCACAGGATGTGCGATGTTGAGATTATAATTAATTAAAAATCACAGTTCATTAGACATGATTTGTTGAGTCACTGTGAATTTCAATAAATAATCTATTACTGTGTTTTTTTTTGGGAAACACTTTCTTTTGATGGTCCACTTGTGTATTAGTACTGTCTGCTTAATATTAATTGATACTGCTCCTTGAACAAACAATTAACTGACTATAAGAAACTTTGCAAGTACATGTCAACTTACACTAACCTTAACCCTCACTCCAACCTCAAAGTCTACTTATAATATTATGAAAATAAGTTGGCATGCAGATGCAATAAAACTTAAATTCAACAAACGGAACATCAAAATAAAGTGTGATCTTTTTTTTTTTACTCAGATGTGTTTTTACGGCCCATGACTGTAAGATTTAAAACAAATTCAGACCATTTGGGAACAAGAACTTATAAAGTTTGTCGCTTAAGAAAGATTGATTGTGTTTAATTATTTGCCAAATGAAGACTATACAGTGTTATTTTTGATTTGATAATTGAATTTTTTTTACCTCAATGTTGTAATATTCCGCCAAAAACCATAAAGCACTGTTTATTTTGTTCTTATGTGTTTTAATTTTTTTATTTCATTTTGATATATATTTTTAGATATTTTATGCAGATAAACTTTCCTACAAAATCATCCAAATCTATTTAATAATGTAAATTCTTCTCAAACAGTTCCTAAAGTCATATTGTAAAATTATGTTTCATCCAAAATATCCAACCCAAGCTCATTCTGGGAACGTAGCCCCGCGGACGTTTCTGGAGACCGCGATTTACGTAGCCGGAGGTACGTAAAGGCCGCGTTTGGTTTTTTTCGAGCGAACGCCGCGGGGCGGTGTGGCGCCGCTCCGCCCCTCCTCTTCGCGCTCGCCGGCCGACGGCTCGCCTCCGAGTGGAGGGCTTTCCCAACTCAATCAGTTTGTCCGCCTAGCTCACAGCGTTGCGTCGGCGGAGCGGAGGCCCCGGAGGAGGAGCCGGAGCCGGCCGCGGTGGACGACGACCGGGATCGAGTCCGGGGAACAGTGGGTTCCGGACATCAGGTAAGGGCGAGGATTCGAAAACGCGGTCGAAATCCGAAAACGCGGTCGAAATCGAAGACGAGGGCTTTTGCTTTTTTTTTTCCGATCCGGCGGCTTTTCGCGCGAGAACGGCTCCCGTGACGCAAAAAACAAGTTTCCGCCCGAGACGCAAAAAAGCACGCACAGCGGCCTCTCGCGGATCCGCGAAAACAAAAAAACGCTCGAATACGTACCTCCCGAGACGTAAATCGCGGTCCGCAGAAACGTCCGCGGGGCTACGTTTCCACAATGAGCCCGGGTTGAAAATATCTCAATGTCAGTTTTTTCCATCGTGCAGCCCTAAGTGAAATTTCATAAACTAATTTCGAGAGGAGCATGTGAAATGATTGAGTATGACTGGCCGCTCATCTGTAATCAGTAGTAATTCAATCCGAGTTATCCAAGCTTACAATAAATGAATAGTTTTTCCCTTCTGCTCTATCTTCGTTTTAGAAGAATCCCCCCTTCCACCCCATTTCCTCCTTTTCCTCCCTTTTCTAAGGGGAGTTCCTGAGACCTACCTGATCTTGGATCTCCTTATATGCTTATTGATCAGGTGGGAGCCTTGGGCTCAGTTCTCTCCAGGGACAGCATGCCAAACCTGCTATTAACGTTAAGCATATCTAAGTGGGAACTCCTGAATCACAGTTATAAGCATTGCAAAACACACAGTCCCACAGTGAGAAATAAAGTCAAACTGTAAGATGTAAAGCTGCTATTAAATTTGTGAGGCTGAAAATGGCTGGAAATATCCCATATTTTTTAATTACACACATAAAACAAATTATGTTCTTTCAAAATGACATTTTTATGCAATGTTCTAAGCTTGTAATTTTTCCATTCCAAGTGAATATACAGTACTATATATTTTTTTACTGGTTTGTCAGTGTGACGACCAATGAGAAAAGTAAAATGCAAATAGATTTCAGCACATGCTTGACAAAAAAAGAGAATACTTAGTTTTAAATTGTAGCTGATACATGATGTTTTCTGACAGTTTATGACAGCAGTGGTTCGTTGAAGCCCAATTCTGTCTTGGAGAGAAATGTAATTGTTGGATAAAGTTTAAGAAACAAAGTTACACTGCGACAAAGTCACTTTAGGCTTACAGTCACGTCTAAGAAATAAAACTCCAATTATAACAAAATAGGATAAATACAAAGTTACATTTGAAGATTAAAAGTAATATTGGCTGATTGAAAAATGGGGGGGGGTCATTTTTTAATCATGACACATAAAACAAATTGTTTACCTGCAATGTGACTTATTTACTGTATATTCTTTTCTTAAAGTAAGCTCCTGATTTTCCATTCAAGAAAGTGAATGTATACACTCACCTGACACCTAAATGCACAATCAACCAATCACTTTACACTAACTCAAAGCATTAGGCTAGGGTTGAGCGATGTTGACCAATTAGACATTGAACGACGTCTAATGTGAAACACCGCAATGGACGATGACAGGGTCGTCATAGGCAGCTGTGAATTATTTATGAATAATTAATGAATTCATAACAAATTAATTATTTGTAGCCTACCATTTCTTCTATACCTGACCCGCATGGTCTTTGTTTTACCCATAACCAAATCATAAATAAATAAAGATAAATTACGACAAATTAACAGCTCTCAATCACTTTTTCCACAGGACTCTGGCATGAATAGGCAGAGTGATCTGTGTTATTATAATGGCGTCAACAAACTTGGTTGGTAAAAAGGTGCACAACCAACAGGAACCATTCAACAGTATCTGAGGTTTTTGCTAAATTTACTAAGTACAAGTGTGAAAGTGAATGATTAAAGCAGTGTACTGACACTGTGCACGCTCCCTGATAGATTCAAAAGAGTCGTAAGATAGAGACACGATTAATTAAATATCATGTTTAAGAACTATAGTGAGACTCCAGCCGTACATCCATGATAAACATTCCAACGTGTCCAACTGTCCAACTGCTGGAGCTCAGTCAAGCTTGACAGTGTGTGTGTCTGTGTCTGTGTGGGGGGGGTCATGTGATGTGCATTTTCAGCAGTATTCTGAGATCTTTCAGAAATACTAGAATGCCATTTTAAAACTAAGATGTTTTAGTGTAAATGGGACCTAAGTGTGTATTGTTCACGAGCAGGTTGCTGCTGCGATGGGGGCGAGGAAGAGGATTGTGATGCCGGCTCAGCATCTTGATGTCTATCAGCCATTGGCGATGGACAATGGCATTGCCTATCGAACCCTAATTTAGGCTGACCATATTCCATCATTTTTAAGCATGTCCTTATTTAAATGTACAGCTATGCATGTATTATATCGGTGTATTTTTGTTTTGTATATTTGGTAAAGACATATTTCTGCTTACAGAAAATAAAGTGTAATTAACCAACCAAGTTTATGTTCAGTCAGCTTCATTTTCAGCTTTTAGAAGGATGATGCCCCATGTCAGGAAGCTCAAACTGTTTTTTAATGAACAAACTCACTATTAAAACACTACACCAAGCACTATTCACTTTTCAAATGGCTGTAGATGTGCAACAGATGAGCAGCAACTATGTGTATGTATCCCATTATGTAAAATCTCAAAGGATTGTTTCCAGAGTAATGTTTTTCTTTATTTTCTTTGCTATGAAGATTTAGGCAGTAGATTTTAAACAGTGTATGGCCATATATGAATGAACAATTAAATATACAATTAAAGCCAATATATTTAAGTATACTGTATATGTACATATTTGTAATTCAAATAGTTGAAAAAATATATGGAAGCGGGGATTTTTGCAATTTTTTGAAATGGGTAAAAATGTCATTTCTGTAATTCGCACATATTGTCAATATCAGATTTCTATGTGGGACAAAAAGCCAAATGGGGTTCAGTGACCAGTGTTTTGAGTGCTTTTGAATTACTGCATTATTAGATATATATTACATTTTACAACAGTTCTGTCAGGTTCTTGAATCTGATTGGCTGATAGCCATGGGATATCAAAGTAATTTCAGTTTTCGTATAGTCTCTTCACCCTTGTGTATTACTCTGCCACGAGTGGCAAGCAGCCAACATCGTGATATGTTAATTTAAGGATAGATTTAGGTCATTATGTCATATATTATGTCATATATTAGGTCATTAAATTTAATATCTAGCCAGCGTCTAAGGACAACTATATTTTGACGTCCAATAATGACGTCAAATTATGTTGATACTTGATTTTAGGGTGCATTGGAAAGTGACCAAAATTCAACATCTGATTGATGTCATAGTGGTAATGTCCACACAATGTCAAGGTGTAACATAATTAGATATTAATATTTGGTTTATTTTAGGTTGGACGTTGGACATAGACGATGGCCAGATATTGGGCTCTGATGTCAACCCGATTTTCATTTCCAAACAAAATCAAACATCTTCACGTTGTTAGGGTACATTTTCAATATGACATCATGTTGACGTCCTAAACCTGCAGGGAGAGGACTACAGTTTGACAAATATTGCAGCTGTTGGACTACATAATGTACTTGCTTTTTAGGTGAGAATGTAGCTGTTTAGATTGCAACTAGGCAGTTTATTTATAAGGATAGTGCCTTTTTTAAATATTCATAATTTCGGCGTTAGATTCAGCATTTTGGCAGCCAGCCTGCCATACTGAGCAAAGACAGTTGATGTTCCACCACAAGATGGCGACAGAGACCGCATAATAAGTCCTTAAGGGAGAAATACAGAATTTTTCAGCCTACGTTTAAACTCCAGCTGAACAAATCATTACAGAACAGGTAAGTGACAATCTAAGTCGATCTTTTATATTTTTTATTGCTGTATGTATACCATACTAATCTGGTAATGTTTGCTTTGCTCTGGCTTTTTCGGGATTAAATATTGTGATATCGCAATTTCAACAGAGAAATACTGGGAAATCTCTGTAGACTGAGGGCATTTCATGCCGTTCAGCCTTATAATCTTAAAATGTAAGAAAAATCAGAAGTTTTGTCATCACTTTAGACATTACGCTAGAGAATCATTCTAACACTAGCTCTGGTGTTTGTGAACTGACAATGGTTCTGATGGTCAGCTGCAGATTTGTATGAATGGCGGAAGAAAGTAGTTCCTACTACAAAGGGCTTTTGAGACTCTCCGTGTTTGATTTTCTTTTTTATATACACGATTATGTCGTCGAACTGTTGTATAAATGCAATATCAAACTCGTAGCAGTGCGATATGGCTGTATATTGTCACTGGCACTAAGGCACTGCAACCAGTGTGATATTGCTCATATATATATATATATATATATATATATATATATATATATATATATATATATATATATATATATTATATATTATATATTATATATTTATTTATTTATTTTTTTTTTTTCTTGTCGGCTTAGTGCCTTTATTAATCCGGAGTTGCAACAGCGGAATGAACAACCAACTTATCCAGGATGTTTTTACAGCCACAATCCATCTCTGGGAAACATGCACACACACACACACACTCATACACTACGGACAATTTAGCCTACCCAATTCACCTGTACAGCATGTCTTTGGACTGTGGGGGAAACCGGAGCACCCGGAGGAAACCCACGCGAACGCAGGGAGAACATGCAAACACCAGCATGTTTTTACAGCCACTGGCGGGAGAAACGCCAACTGAGCCAGTGACCTTCTTGCTGTGAGGTGACAGCACTACCTACTGCGCCATTGCTTCGCCCTATATATATATATATATATATATATATATATATATATATATATATATATATATATATATATATATATATATATATATATGAGCAGTATCTCACGAGCAGCAGTGTGCTATGGCTGTATATCAGCACTGGTGGGAGGCGTGCGTTGGCATGAGCTACTCGTGTGATATTGCGTTTATAGAACAGTTTGACGGCACAATCTTGTACATAAAAAAGAAAATCAGACACAGAGAGTCTAAAACCTTTTTGTATTAGGAACAACTTTCTTCCGTCATTCATTCACACCTGCAGCTGATGTCAAAACAGCAGAAGCCATAACTAATTCAACAAACATCACTTTAGAGCTAGTGTTTGAATGATTCTCTATAGCCTAATGTGAAGTGGCGCTTCTGGTGTGTGATCCCCTTAAGGTGATGACAAAACAGCAAATTTTGCTCACATTTTAAGATTATAAGGCTAATCGTGACATGAAATGCTATCCGTCTTCAGAGATTTCTCACCAGACTGCTGTTGTGTTTGCGATGAGGAGGGACAAGGCTGAATCCAGCTTCTTATTCGCAGCTTCTTATTGACTCTATCCGGTCCACCTTAAAACCATAAGGCTTTCGTTTTTCAGCTTTTTATTTGCGCTCAAGAGAACACACCGAGCAAGGGGCTTATAATGCGGCTTATAATGCTGTTCATCTTGTGGATAGACAACATCAACCGTTTTTGGCTGCCGACAAGCTCTCAAAAATTGTGAATATTTTAAAATAGGCACTATTCTTGCAAATAATCTGCATGGTTGCAATCTAAACTACAACATTCTTGACTAAAAAAAGCCTCAAAAGTATATTTTGTTGTGTAACAGCAGAAATATTTGTCAAACTGTAGTGTCTGCTTGTTGCTGGCTGTATATGGGCGGAGTAATACACAAAGGGTAAAGAGGCTGTACGAATGCTGATAT
This sequence comes from Danio rerio, assembly GCF_052040795.2. NCBI lineage: Eukaryota > Metazoa > Chordata > Actinopteri > Cypriniformes > Danionidae > Danio > Danio rerio. Next base: position 34,358,241 of record NC_141032.1, read on the forward strand.
TACTTAAATATATCAAGGCTATCAGCCAATCAGATTCGAGATCCAGACAGAACTGTTGTATAAATAAATATAAAAAGGTACATTTAACTTTCTTTAACAATCTATTGAACATTCAGATCTTTTTAACTATGTGAAATTATATGCTCATCTGGTTTTTAACGTATTTTACAATCTACTGAAAAATGCATCTGTGGCATTGATAGTTACCTGGAGCCTGTGTAGTGAAATTCATCTGTGCCTGAAAGTTTTTCCTGAATGTCAATACAGTTGATTGCTCACCTGTGTTGCACCCTGACAGCTTCTGAAAGAAATTAAACTCTGGCAAATTACTGTTGTGCAGTACGCATTCTCATAATAAGGGTCTGTGGTTCAAAGCAATTCAGTCAGCTATATGAGTTAAATAAAGAAAATTCCTTCATCATAGTGCCCTCGCAATTGCCTGAACTGTAATGGGTTATTGAGTTGTTTCGTGAAATATGGATCATGTGTCTAACAACACCAAATCTCTTGCTCTTGCTCTTGTCAAAATGTGGGTTTTTCCTCTGAGGTGTAAATTGAAATGCAGATGCTTTAGGTTCCCTAGGTACAGCTGGTAGCCGTGTCAGATCCTGGCGAGAAAATGTTATGCGGTCAAGTGTCCCCTTAGGGCTCAGGTGGAGGCCGCCTGTCCATCAGGTGTCTTAGCATCAACAGCTAACGTGCCAAAGGCAGAAAACTGCCAGATTTACACTGCATCAGATGGACTGAAGGAGGAAAATAGCAACATTGTGGAAATAAATAAATATTGCCTTGCATATAAATAAACCCAATCTTTCGTCTTTCATCTATGAAATGTGACATTTCAGATTTTTTTTGCTTCGCTGCTGGCTATTTTTAGACAGGCTTTAGTAAGAGAAGCCAAAGAATGAGAGAGAAACGTGCAGCAGGGTTAACTTTGTAGCACAACTCCCCTGAGATTGAGCTGGAAAAAATCAAAGAGTCTTGAATCTGACCGTAAATTTGCTTAAAGCCATATGACAACATCTTACAACAATATTAACTGACTAGACGAGTTTTGATATGACATACATCTGGATAAATCTGGAGATGCTCCTTTCATATGTTCCACATGACAGTGACAACCAGACAGTAAAGTTATTTATAGTATGTGAATATGCAGTTGTTAAAAAAAATGTCATTTGACAATAATAATACACATATGACATATAATAGAGCTGTTCAAATGCATCAGACCTACAGTAGTCTGACATTAAAAATATTTATATTTTGTATGATGGTGTTCAAGTTATGAATAGACAAACTGCCACTAGAAAGTCAATTGGCTTTAATGCTGTTTGTATCCCAACAGTCCTGAATATTTCGAGAGGGGTCTGGATGCAGACCTGATGCAGTGCAATCTGAGCTGCATCCAATGCTTTTTAATGGGCTTACCTAACCCCACCCCTAACCCTACCCCTCACAGTGATGTCACACGCTCTATTTGAGTGCATTGTGTCTGACATTGCATCGCTGAGTGATGCAATCTTAGCTTGCATCATAAAGGCTGCATCCAGATAATGTTGTCTGCCGATTTAAATATTTGAACTTAATAAAGTAAGATGGATTCTAATTGGCTGTTAATATTTTAATCATTCATCAAGAGATGTAAAAATATATTAATAACAGTAAAAAAAAAATTCTTCATCACTGTGGCAAGTGGTTAGCATTGTCACCTCACAGCAAGATTTCTGTGAGGAGTTTGCATGTTCTCCCCATATTCGCATTGGTTTCCTCTGGGTGCTTTGGTTTTCCCTACAGTCCAAAGAAATGCGCTATAAGTGAACTGGATAAACAAAATTGAGTGTGTGTGTGTGTGTAAATGTGAGAGTGAATGGGTGTTTCCCAGTACTGGGAAAAAAAGGGGGAAAAAAAGGGACTAAGCCGAACAAAAATTACTGAATGTTTTTCTGTGCCGTAATTATTAGTTATGGTATAATGTAATCATTAGTTAAGAATGGGCCTGTGAGCTCCAAAAAAGTGAACCTTAAAAGTTGTTTACATTCTTTTTACATGGATTAACAAAAAAAATAAAATAAAATATGGTGTTGACAATGTTACTTTGTAAAGAAATACTGTATAAACATACTGTACTGTTGTCTTTGTTATTGTGACTGTCAAGTATTCATAGATGCAACCCAGGCTCATTCTGAAAACGAACCCCCATTTCGGGAGATACATAATAGGAGCGATTTTTTTTTTGCAGTTTTTGTTTTCACGAATCCATGAGATGTATGCTTTTTGAGATCTCAAATTTCTCTAGCGAGTGTCATTCACACCTGCTGTTTTCTCATAAATCCACCAGAGGCCCCTGTTGACTGTTTGTCCGACTGAATGACTGACCTCCATTCTCTAAACCCAACCAATAGTATTTTAAAAAGCACAGTCTGACCCGCTCACCCACTTCCCTATACCCAACCGACAATTTTTTAAAAAACAATTCAGAAAAAGAAATGCCCTCGCCTGATTTTTACCACGTTTTACCACATTATCACACTGTTATTTACTTGTTTATATTATTTTTTGGATTCTGTTTTTGTCTTTCTAGAAAAGACTCGAACTCCGTCGTCGTGGTCATCTCCTTTTTGAATCTCAAGTCCACTGACGTACATGATGAGCAAACTGGACAAACTGGTAACAGCCAGAGAGCCGTCCACACAGCTGGTAAGCGTGAAAAGGAACAGTGTCATACTGCCCCATATCATTCATTTTAACAATAAAATGCAGCCATACATACTTCTGGCTAAATTATTCATGATCTCCAGAAATGTAAGGCTACGTTAAGCCTATGTTGCAAGATGTCTAAAGACTAAGGAGATAAAAAAAGATAAATGGTGTTGATTATGAAACATTTGCATTTTAAGATCTCTCAAAAGCTGTTGTTTTGTATAAAAAAAAGAGGTTTTTAGTTGCATGAAAGATTTGTGAATATCAAATGGCATCAGCAGTAGCTTTTCTCAGTTTCGCTAAAAATCACCCTATTTACAAGCCATAAAAATGTCTTTAAGTGAAGTTTATTCATAAACTAATTTCGAGAGGATCACGTGCTTATGATTTATCACGGCCGGTCCCGTATTTGCTAATCACTATCTTCCAATCACATGAGCCCTAAGCTACTATAAATAACCACAGTTTTCATCTCATTTTATCTTCGTTTGGAAGAAACCCCCCTCCTCCCCTATTCTCCTCCTTTACCTCTGATTGGGCGGCACGACGGCCCAGTGGTTAGCACTGCGAGCCCCACAGCAAGAACACTGCCGGCCCTGGCCGGTGGGTGTTTCTGTGAGGAGTTTGTATATTCTCCCCGTGTCCGCGTGGGTTTTCCCCGGGTTCTCCGGTTTCCTCCCACCATCCAAAGACATTCAACACAAATAACGATCAAGCATTTGTCTAACCCCTGTGTTCCCTTAGCTACAGCAGTCGGGGAGTTCTGAGATCCACCAAGCTCAGGCTCCCCTCTCGCTCTGCCAACGGGAGGAAGCCCCGGGCTCGAGGATCCCTTGAACTCGGGGCTCTCTCCTGGGACAGCATGCCAAACAAGCTTTTATAAATCATCAGCTAAGTGTGAACTCTTAAAAACAGGTATTATCCTTAACTCCTTCCAAAGTTGAACAATGAACAGCTGCTCTATTCTAGTGAAATTAAAATTCTTATATTCAAGTTTTTTCAACTGTTCCATATACAGTAGTATCAGAAACATCAACAAAAATGCATGTCAAGCTAATTTCAACAAAAAAACAACAATATATTTTCTCGGTTCATGTCTTTCAAGGGAGTGGGAATGAAATCCTGCAAATCGCACCTGCCATCAATCAAACCTCACCAAGAAAAGCCAGCTGATCCTCAGTGGAATCATCTTACTGCCACCTATAGGCCTTGACAAAAGAGAAGCGAGGGATTTCAATTTACCACTCTTGATGTGAATGAGTATAGCTTTAAATGAGTATAGGGCTTTCATTATCCAGAGAGTCATGACAGTCATTACACACACCTCTTCAGACGACAGCACTACAAAACTCTTCTTCCAGTCCAATCTGATTTTCGTTATTAATAGAAAACGACTAATACTGGCACCGTTATTACAGATGTGTGTTTGTTTCATTATCTACTTGTTTTCAAGAATACTCCGGATTTGCATGAGAACTATTTTACATGCACCGTGCATTGCATTGGTTTGATAGAGTTTGTATGTCAACACAAGTGCTCTTCTGTCTGAGTACTTAAGGTACGTGTTATTTCTATTCAGATTCAACCTTTATCAATATCCCCAGAGACATATTTCATGATTATCCTGTCTGAAAGAATTTGCGATGTAGTTCTTCTTCGAAATGACAAAGGGGAGCAAAACTAGAGGTATTCAGGTGGGAGATAAAAGGAAAAATCGACATCTTCGAGAAGCTTGCAAAGTAAAGAAACAAAGATCCCCAGCGGGATTTAACAAAAAATAAAAGATAAAAAAAAACATGCAGGGTTGATCGGAACAGGAAAAAGAGGCTTGAACGTATATTTTGTCCTTATAAATATTTCATAGTCATGCCTGTTCTGCACCCTGTAGGTACACATGCACTACCTGGCGGTCTAGTTTCCAAAAATAGACCCTTTACGTGCTTTGACAACTCCATTAAACCACAGCTGAATTAATTGCAAATGAATTATTAACAGCCAACTGTAACAGAGTTGATACTCTCACTTTAACAAGGACAGTGGTTTTCACAGGGACTGGAAGGACTGAGGGATAGACAACTGGAAAAGCTTAATGACCATAAAGTTTGAAGCAGATCTTTCTGCGCCGGCCAGATGGCAGTCCGCAAAGGTGAGATGAGTTTTGACTCCATATGCGCAGTCACACCTGTAGACGATCTGTCTGTTTTCTTGGTTCACTGTGCTCTCAGTCAGAGTCTGGTGTGAGATATACAGCATCCAAAACACTGTGGCTCAGTGCTTATCTGGCCGCTCGGACAATGTAGCTTGGTGTGAAGGGATATGCAAATCTGCCTGATAAAATCAGCCCTAGATTAGGTCTAATATTTATCAAAGGAAGCAAATTATGTTTTTGACATGAGCTACCATTAAAGGGAAAAGAGAGAGATGCATCATGAATATTTCATAGGGGTGAAAATATTATCTATGAAAAGAAACATGCGAGAACACAGCTAATAAAATAATGGCCTGTTCCAGCTTTCATGGCAGTTTTGTGATAAGCAGAAAAATGGAGATGCATGAAGTAGTTCATGAATATAAAGTTAACTTGCTGTAGCATTAATGCTGTTGCCCTTGCCAACATTGTATGTGTGAAACATATATTTAGATTGTAGACTGAATGACTTTCATGAAGTGTGTCATTTCTGCAGCATTGTCAGAGATACTATCAGAGATACCCCTCCATCACCAATCACCCCCACTACCCGCATCCACTCTTCACCTTTGTCACCATCCCCACCACCACCTCTTCATCTTTGTCACACCCCTACTCTTTACTAGGCATGGGACGTGACCGTTTTCAAGGTATTGAGGTATGAAAAAAGTCAAGGTTTTAAAACTGACAAAATTTTGTGTAATACCGTTCCTAATTTATGTGTAAGATTTTTTATTTAAATTTTTTTTTTGTTTTTTAGAACAGTCACCTCAGCAGAAAAACAATCCAAAAATGCTGTTTTAAATTGTGAAGAAATCTGCGCTTTTAAAACTAATGAAGACAGCAAAAGTTAATAATTAATTTACTATTTAGCCTATTTAGCCTGACATGTCAGGCTTCTTTCCCAGAAATGGGTTGCAGCTGGAAGAGCATCCGCTGTGTAAAACATAAGTTGGTGGTTCATTCCGCACAAATTTGGCGTTACAGCAGCTTTAGCCAACTTCATTTTCCTGTGGCTTAGTCCCTGATTTATCCAACCCAGGCTCATTCTGATTACATACCCCTATATACATTTCTGGAGAGAGCAAAATATGTCCCAGGAGCTTGGTTTTTTTGCAGTTTTTGGTTTTGTGAATCCTCCATAGGCCACTGTGTATGCTTTTAGAGATTTCAAACTTCTCTCACAAGTTTCATTCACAACCGCTGTTCTAGCGTAAATCCACCAGAGGGCTGTCAACTGACTTAATGACCGACCTTCTGACCGATCCCCCCACCCTCCCCTTATGGCAGGCTGATTTTTACCATGTTTTCAGATTTTACCACATGCTCACCCTGTTATTTACTATCTTATTTTTTGGCTTTTGTCTTACCTATAGCTTCCGCAATCGTTCTTCGCAGGACTCAAACCCTGTTGTTGGAGTCATCTACCCTCTGCATCTCAAGTCTGCCAACGGACGTGTCGAGCTACCGGACAAACTGGTAACAGCGAAAAAAGACATGGAGGTAAGTAGACATGAGCTGGTATAAGATTCTGACAGTATGATAATCTTGGATAAAAACATCACAGTTTCACAGTATTGTGATTACTGCTCTAAAATATATATTCTAGTTAAATGTCTTGGTAAAAAAACAATTTTCCCTTTGAAGACAGTATATTTTATTTTCAGAAACATTTAAAATATTTAAAACTTGTCAGGCTAAACAAATTATTGACTTTTGCTGTCTTCATTAGTTTCAAAGGAACAGATTTCTTTACAATTTAAAGCAGCATCTTTGGATATCTTTTCTGAGATACTATTGTCCTAAAAAAATGACAAATCATACACATACCTTAGGAACGATATTGCAAAAATATTTGATGGTTTTAAAGCCTTGACTTTTCCAAATCGCGGTATACCTTGAAAAAGGTTATAGTCCCATGCCTAGAGGTAAGCTGTCAGCTGATAGGCGAGATAATGAACGGAGTCATACCGCCCAGTAGCGTTTCTTTTTGAAGACAAATTGCAGCCATACATAGCTATGGCTTTATAATTCGCGATCTCCAGAAACTTTAATAGGGCTACATTTTCAGAATGAGCCTATGTTGGTATTATCAGGGGTCATCACAGCACAACGAATTGCCAGCTACTCTGGCATATGTGTTACACAGCGAATGCCCTTTCAGCCAGCAACCCAGTACTGGAAAATTGTGTACAAATTATATCTCAGTGATTAATATATATTTCATATTACAGTGTGTTTACACAAGATTATTGTTTAAAAACATAATAAATATATTTTTTGCTCTTAATTTGAATTTTTATATTGATTAAGTTTACTGACTAAAATGAGTTAGATTTTAATTATGTATTATTATAGAAATAATAACAACCAGATTTTTAGATGCACATATTATAAAATGAATTATTGTTATTGCATGACATTTTAAATCAAGATGATCTATGTATAATTTGCATAATTAGCAGTGAAATGTTTTACTAAACAAGTTTCTTGCTTAATAAATGCCTACTTATACTGTTTAAGAATGAAGTCAGAATGTAGGACTAATATTTTTTTAACTAATTAAAAAAAAGTTCTATAAAATTGTATAGATGAGTTTCATTATTTAAAGAGCCCATATTATGGGTTTTTGAAAATTCCCCTCCATGTAGTGTGTAACACAGCTCTAAGTGAAGTGAAGTATCCAGCTAAGGCTTAAATCTGTTAGTGTACAGTGTTTAAAACTGTTGATTCATCTATAAAAGAGTCGACTCATAGTGCTTCAAACGAGTCGCCTTGATACCGATTCATTAGGTGTTTCGCCATGACGTACGAACAAAACCAAGTTATTCACGTGCACGCGCAAACCCGGGAGATTTCAAACCTGAGGCCCCGCCCTCTGACGCAGAAACCCAGACACACACACACAAACACACAGACACCCACAAACACACAAACATGCCGGTCGATTGAAGTCACACTGCAGATGGATATATTGAGTCTCTACCCAAACATGAAACCTCAGCATTATAGCCAAGCAGTTTAAACTACTGGAAACTTCTGGAAACTACATGCTACAAAGAATACTTCATCTGCGTTTGTTAAAGGAAGGATCAGTAAAGAGTAACTTACTGATGGACGTCAGGATGGATTTTTCTTCCTCCATTTCTCAAGTGTAAGTACGTGCGATTAAAGTTGTTGCCTCGTTGACTCCAGCTTGCAAATGTATTTAGTTGTGATTTGTTACTTGTAACCGCGTGTACTGTATCAGGTTAACTGGCTATATTCTCTTATCGCGTGCAAAGTCACGTTAAAAACGCGACGCGTGCTGCTTTGTTAACGGAGCTCCGTGGACGAGGAGTAGTGTGTGTGTCTGTGTGTGCATGCGCTGTCGTCCGGAGGTGTGTGTGTTTGTGTTTTTGTGTGTGTGTGCGCGCGCGCGTTGTCGTCCGGAGCAGGGTTAAGTGCGTGTGTCTGTGTGTGTGTGTGTGTGTGTGTGTGCAATATGTGTGTGTGTGTGTCTGTGAAAAGAGCAGAGTGAGAAGTTAGGAGATCTCCTCAACTGTATTTGGAGTTTTTGCTCAATAAAATAGATCGTCGTCTGAATTTTCAAGTCCATAGTCTGTATTTACATTGACCCACTGGCAGCTAAAATCCACGCCTACACTATCGAGCATGTATGAACTGTGATTACTTTTATATTGCTGATTAGCTGTTTGGCATTTCACTCTCTGACTGAAGGCAGTCGACCAATCGCAAAAGACTGTCATTGGTCCAATCAGCGCAGATTAGCTTCGCGCTAAGGAGGGGTTTGGGAACAAATGAATCACTGGACGATTCATACGGGAGTCGCTGGGATAATTAGGTAAAAATAAATGCAGAATATAAGACCACGAAAGTGTTTGTTGACCTTGCATGCATATTAAACTGTTGTTGGAGACACTTACAACCAAGATATGACCCTATTCCATGTATAATATGGGCTCTTTAAATATTAAATATATTGTTTATAAATTGTTAGAAGGTTCCCTGCATGATTAACATCATTTTAGAGGCAAAACTGATGACACCGAGTAGGTAGCGCTGTCGCCTCACAGCAAGAAGGTCGCTGGTTCGAGCTTCGGCTGGGTCAGTTGGCATTTCTGTATGGAGTTTGCATGTTCTCTCTGTGTTCATGTGGGTTTCCTCCGGGTGCTCCAGTTTTCAAAACAAGTGCGAAGACATGCGCTATATGTGAATTGTGAAAGCTAAATTTTCCATAGTGTATGTGTGTGAATGAGTGTGTATAGGTGTTTCCCAGTGATGGGTTGCAGCCGGAAGGGCATCCGCTGCGTAAAATGTATGATGGATAAGTTAGAACTTTATTCTGCTGTGGTGACCCCTGATTAATAAAGGGACTAAGCCGAAAAGAAAATGAATAAATGAATGAATACATGCAAAACTTACACAGTATTTGACAAATATGTAAATTAATCAAACAGCATTAAAACAAGCTCAACCAGGAAATCTTGAAAAAAATCTCCCAGCCTTATGTCTAGCTGTCTTAAAAATAAAATGTGCATGGTGTTAAAAGCTTTAAAAACACACAATTGCTGAAATGAACTTTTTTGTACTCTTAACTTGTGCAACCTCAAAGCAAAACAAGCTTTAGTTTCAGTTCTTGATTTTAGACAAGATTGTTGGATGACTAAGTAGCCACCATAACTTATGTGCTCATATGTAAACTAGGTTTTACAACATGTTTACATCACAACATACGTCCCAGCATGTACAATTTAATGCATTTTCAACCTTTTTGGCAGCTGACCCTCTTTTAGCTTACTATATGAGGTCGAAGGACATGACAGAAGCCCAACTGACCAGTCCAGAGGGAACTTCTGGTTGTTTATGCATCAAAAAAGCCCCTCATAACTCCTGTCTGACAGGTCCACTAATCCAATGTGTCACTGTATAGGAGCATATGCATGTGCACATGCCTGTTCTCGACCTTCTATTAGCTGTATGGGTCAGCCATTTGTCTTACTGTGACAGGGTCATTCACCCTGTGCCTTGAAGAAAGGCATGTCCTTATCGTTTCATCTTAGGATGATGTTATACTGTATGACCAAATACATGAGCAGGTCAGAAAGTGTCACTGAAAGACTGTATATCCAACTACTATATTTCCCCATTTTATAAATGCATTATAAAAAACTAAGTGAATGTGTATTTATGGTTAATAATAAATTATAATTGGCAATACTAAGTGCAAGAATGGAACTGGACTATTGGATCCAAAGCAAGTACAGTAGCACATAGATGTGTGAAGTATGCCCTCTGCAGGTTGTTTCATAGTCTAAATGCTTTACCAAATCATAGAATACAAAAGTGGCCTATATAGCTGACTTTTTTCCTCAAAAAGTTTGCCTCTAAATTTGTATTTTTCCTGTTTTTATCTGATGTTGGCTAAATATTTTAAATAATATGGTAAGTTAATGGCGAATTTGATCAAAAGATCTGAACAGACTGATTCATATATTTTAATCCATTATATCACGAAAGTGTGTGCTTCAAAACGCTGGGATTTGAATAGAATTCGGTATTTTCTTTAATCCAATCAGGATTATCCTGATCCTATCTGAAATGGTGGATTTTAGGTAGGCCTACTAAATGCAGGCCTAATAAAACTTAAAATTGATTTTAAAAAAGCGAAAGAAAAGCGTTTGCAATAAAAAGCGTTTCTAAAACAGTCAAGAAACCTAAAACATGCATGTAAACATGATACAAATGTAATAAAAAGTCGTACCAACCTTATCCGTGCAAATTTTATGTACATTTATCACGTTTTGACCAAGTGACGCCGTTATTAAGCGCGGGAAGTTTCGCGCGCAATCTGTGAAAGGATATTATTTTAAACGCCTAAATTTAATTCAACCGCCAATAAAGTAGACCCACACTAAAGGACAATTTAGACGATAGTTAATGCACTGACCATTAGGTAATTTAATAATAATAATAATAATAATAATAATAATAATAATAATAATGTTACTTTTATTTTACCAACTTATCTACCACATATTTAGTAGCAGAACCATTGAGCAGAATGCATTCATATATTTTAAGAAACCCCTAAAAGAAAACAAACACTGCTCTCTAGTGGACATATGCTTAACAAAAGACACCAATGCATTGATTTTATCACTGATGTTTATTTAAAACCTGATATGGTAGCATGTTAGAAATTTCTGTTTGCTTGCAGTGTAAATCTGAAACGTAAGCATTGTTTTCATTGTGACAATTGAAGCCACATTTGAATCTCCCACATCTTTGGTGTGTTTTCCATACAAACATATTGTTTAATTACAATATTGGTCACAGATCAAGTGTATCACAATAATTAAGAATTCTAACATCGTAGTATCAAACAAAAATTATATATACACAATACAAAGAGCCGTGTGTCTCAACCTTGACCTTTCTCTCTGAATAAAAGTATTAAAGAAATTAAGCTGGTATTATTTATCAGTAAGGTCCATTTTGAAACTGATAACAAATCAGGAACGCCGTCTGTTTCTCCTGCTGGCTTGGTCCAAGTTCAGTAGCAAAAAAAGAGAGTCCTCCACAGGAAAATGCAGTACCATCAATACATATACAAGACAAAATAACTTGTACGTATATTTAAACAATGCAGAGCATTATAAAGGCTTGGAAACACTTAAAAACAGATCCTCTTTTGTACTTGTGTCCGGCGATCACAATCGGATATGGCCAGGAGGATGTGTTTTGCACAAACCAACATGGTGAACAAGCTCAAGAACACTTACTATATCAAAGAGCCCCTGTTCTGTATCTTGGTTCTTATTTATTGTAAGACTCTGGTGGCTGTGAACACTAGCTCCTTGTTTAATTGCATTGTGAATGTGTACTGTAAATACAGCGACTGCATCAATCTATGAAATCTTGCAGCTCGTCCGTGCGCAGTGCTGGGATGGGCTCAGCGGAGGATAGATGATTTTGGATTTTTTGGTTCCGTTCCGTTTTTTAGCACTGCTAGGTATGACCGAATAGGAACGGCCGTGCATCATCCTGGTGTTGACCAGGCCGTTAGCCATGGAAAAGGACTTCAGATGACTCTTTAAGGCAACAGGAAGGGGAAGTTTGTCCACAAGATGCACTGGAGTGCAGGAAACGATAGAACGGCAGCACAGGTCCTGCAGACTCAACACTGTATGAAAGAAAACAACAGGTTTAGAGTAAAAGCAACATATCAAGGACCATAAAAACATGCTCAGCTCACATGAAAAATACATGACTAAAAATATGGAATGTAAATTATATATATATATATATATATATATATATATATATATATATATATATATATATATATATATATATATATATATATATATATATATGTGTGTGTGTGTGTTTTCAATACTGCTAAAGCTGAGAATTTCATTTACATTTCTGTAACGACCAAGCGACGGCATTATTAAGCTCGGGAAGTTTAACAGGCATTATGTGTTTTTTTTTAAATGGCTACATTTTATTCAACCGCCTATAAAGTAGACCCACACTAAAATGACAATTTAGATGACAGTTAATGCACTCACTGGTCGAATTTAGCTGATTTATTAATAATGCTGTTATTTTTATTTCACCAAAAGACCCCCTAAAAGAAAACAAACACTGCTCTCTAGTGGACACATGCTTAACAAAAGAAACCAATGTCTTGATTTTATCTAAGATGTTTATTGAAAACCTGATATGGTAGCATGTTAGAAATTTCTGTTTGCTTGCAGCTTAAATCTGAAACATTAGTACTGCATGAAACTTAAGGTAATTTAAGGTAAAAGCAACATATTAAGCACCATCAAAACACCCTCAGTTCATAGTCATGGTAAAATATATGGTGCAAGAAACAGATTTTTTTAAATAAAATACTAAAACTCAAAATTCATTGACATACACACCGATTTGAAAGCTTAGCCACAAAACAGAAAATTTAAGGCCCTATTACACCAAGTGAGGTACTATTAGTGCTTACACCAACATGTGATAAATTAACTACATAACTACAATTTTATATTTTAATTTATATGATTAATTTAGTTGATGCGATATGTAATATGTATTTTCACAAATATGCTATTTTTCATTAAGATAAAAACCAATATATAATAATATAATATAATAAATTAGAATAAAAAATCATAATTAAAAAAATATAACAATGTATTATAATATAATATAATATAATATAATATAATATAATATAATATAATATAATATAATATAATATAATATAATATAATATAATAAGTTACTATTTGTTCTCCGGATTTGCTATGAATATTAATGTGTTGTGACTCGTGGGTTAAATGTCTGTTAGTTTGCTGATAATGTTACCTTAAAATCTTCAATATGAATACAATCTTTTAGAGCATTTATGTGTAAAAAAAAAAAAAAACAATAGTTGGCCATGGACATTAATTTAGTTTTGCCTATGTATAGCCTAATATTTTGCTTGATTCTCAAAGTGTCTGTAACTGTTGTTATACATTACAAAACCACAGTTTTAGTCTAAAATCTTCTTGAGTGGTCAGCTTTAAAGAAAACATCCCTTCCATTTTGGATTGGCTTGAGCATGAGTAAATTAAGAGCAAATGTTCATTTTCGTGTGAACTACCCCTTTAGGAAATGTTTGTCTTTCGAGGATGAAGTCATCTAATGGAAGCACAAAGTTGTTTTATCATATTCCTTGACCTTTAAATAATCTCTAGTCTAAATAAACATCTGATGCTTTTATTCCGTAAATGTTTTTATACCACTTGACCTTGTTTCTACAATCCATTTTTCTAGCATGAGCGAAAGCTATGATTATTAAGAGCTGAAATGTGGTGTGGAGGCGGCAAGCCATTACACTGATATTTGAACACTGGGTGTCTCTGATCTGAGCTGTATATAAAGTCTCAAAGCACATCATTTTTCAGGTTTCTCAAGCGTTCCTTTGACCTCTATATATTTGCAGCATTTGTCCAAGAGAGAACAACATGTATGACTGTTGCTTATCTGGTCATTCTCAGAAAAGGCTGTTCCTAAAGATGCTCGCATTAATCTATGACAGTCTTCTTTAATGCATCATCTCATGTCAGAAACATTTATGATGAAGCCTGTTTAATTCCCTGAGAGAACATTTCCAACATTAGAAATAAAATGAGTCAGAAAGAGATGTTGATGGAAGAGTGGAGAAACAAGACAATGATGGTATTGTTGAAAAACAGTGAGGACTGCAGATTTAGCTCTCTTTTATCACTTTTATTACTGTGTTATTCTCTCCGTTTTATTCTCTGTATAATGTCTTAAAATATAATTATATTACTTATATTCATATGACTGTAAATTATTTGCTCATCCAGTTCACCTATAGTTATTCTAATTCAACTATAATGCATGTCTTTGGATAGTGGGGGAAACCGGAGCACCCAGAGGAAACCCACTCGAACACGGGGAGAAGACGCAAACTCCATACAGAAATACCAGCTGGCCCAGCCAGGACTTGAACTGGCGACATCAGATTATTAAAGGGACTAAGCCAAAAAGAAAATGAATGAATAAATAATATAATATAATATAATATAGGGGCTGCACAGTTGGTAGCACAATCGCCTCACAGCAAGAAGGTCGCTGGTTCTAGCACCGGCTGGGTCAGTTGGCATTTCTGTATGGAGTTTGCATGTTCTCTCTGTGTTCATGTGGGTTTCCTCCGGGTGCTCCAGTTTTCAAAACACTCCAAAGACATGCGCTATAGGTGAATTGAATAAGCAAAATTGCCTGTAGTGTATTTGTGTGAAAGAGTGTGTATAGGTGTTTCCCAGTGATGGGTTGCAGCAGGAAGGGCTTCCGCTGCATAAAACATATGCTAGATAAGTTGGTGGTTCATTCCTCTGTGGTGACCCCAGATTAATAAAGGGACTAAGCAGAAAAAAAAAAGAATTAATTAATTTTTAATTGATTTTTTTCACTTTTCTTGGTGTGGTGGATTGATAAGTTATTGGTTCGAGTAAAATTATAATATTTAATATATATTATATTAAGGTCTGATATAATTTCAACCAAATTTCAAATATAAAGATTAGCATTTTTTTTCCCAGAAAATTCCAACTGGCTAGAATAACAAATAGTTTTATTTGTTTCATGGTTATTTGCCTTTCCCCAACATTTAAGGCAGGGGTCTCAAACATAAATTGGCAGGGGCCATATCAGTGACTAACAGTTCATAGGAGGGCCTAGTAAACATTCAAGCAAAACAAAAAAGTGTAACGTTTGAGACCCCTGATTTAAGGTATATACTGTACATTAACCTGTTTTGATTTTCTGCAAAAATGTTCTTAATTGAAATCTGAAGATGCGTTCATAGTTTATAAAATAAAACATTACTATTAATATACACATATTAATGGCAAATCTAGAGAAATAATAACATTAAACATTGTATTTTTTAAAGAGCTATATGTGGTATGTCTGTATGCACCGACATGCATATAAATCAGTCACTGTATATTTCACACATCCGCTCAACATGTGATTTCTCAACTCATATTCAATCGGATATTATGAAAGAGAATGATCTATTTAAGTCATTTTACTTCCTGATTCATTATATAACGCATCAGCGAATACAAAAAATATATAGTTTCCTGAATCATCCATTCTAAAATGTTTTTTAATTGGTGTAATTTGTAAATAGGGGTGGCACTGTGGCTCAGTGGATAGCACTGTCGCCTCACAGCAAGAAGGTTGTTGGTTCGAGTCCCTGCTGAGCCAGATGGCATTTCTGTGTGGAGTTTGCATGCTCTGCCTTTGTTTGTGTGGGTTTCCCCTGGGTGCTCCAGTTTCCCCCACAGTCCAATGCGCTATAAGTGACATGCTCTATAAGTGAACTGAGTAAACAAAATAGATCGTAGTGTATATATATGTGTGTGTGTGTGTGTGTGTGTGTGTGTGTGTGTGTGTGTGTGTGTGTGTGTGTGTGTGTATAAATACGAGCGTGTATGGGCCCAGCTAGCAAAATACACATGGCACTTACATCCAGACCACATGGAATGATGGCACTTAAAAAGGTCTGCTCCTGTTTGCCACTTTAAGCTCACAGCCACATTAGCTAAAGCTTACTATGCAGAATATTCGCAAAAAAAGTGGCCCACATGTTTTAAAATAAAACATTTGCCATATCTTCTCATAATGTCACATTTGCCATATCTTCTCTAGGCCACTTTAGGTTCAAAACCACATTAGACAGAGCTTACTGTGCCAAATATTTGTCAAAAGTGGCCCACATTTGTTATAGGATAACTGGGCCACATTTGCCATATCTTCTCTTGGCCACTTTAGGCTCAAAGCAGCAATAGCCAGAGCTTACTGTGCCGAATATTTGCCAAAAGTGGCCGACATATGTCTTAACATAACTGGGCCACATTTGCACCTACACATGTGAGCCACTTAGGGTTTAGACCCAGATTACCCTTAAATGACTATGCCACATTTTTGCCAACTGCTGCCCAAATTGTCCTCTCTCACTTGGGCCAAATTTACCATTTTCCACAAGGGCCACATTAGACTCAAATTCAGATTATATTTTGCCATAAGTGCCAAAATTTTGCCTTAAATGGCCCAAATATGAGCTTGAATCTTTGGCCCCCTTTTGAAATTGTACATGTGGGCCACTTCAAGCTCACATTTATTTTGTCTAGGTCAAAGAAAGACCACCAGTGCAGCATAACTGCCTAAAGTGGCCCACCTTCTTATGCTATCTGGGAGTGTTTCCCAGTACTGGGTTGTGGCTGAAAGCCCATTCGCTGTGTAAAACATATGCTGGAATAGTGGTTGGTTTATTCTGCTATGACGATCCCTAATAAATAAGGGACTAAGCCAATGGAAAATGAATGAATGTGTAAAATAAACTTGTAGAATATACTGTATTTAAGAGAGATATTGTTATTTGTAGTGGCCGGAGAGTGCATGTCAAAATGTAGAGACAAAGCCTTGTTGATGTAAAAAATAAATGCTCTCTTTAGTTTGTTTGAAGCCTGATAATTGAGGCTTGTTACCTTTATTGGGTCTCCAGAGTCGCTCCATGCCGTGCCTCATGAGCACAATGCGGGCCAGTTCAGTGAAGGACTCAGTGATGTTGAAGTTACAGAGAGGGCTGACCTCAAAAAACGTGACGCCCAATCGCTCCGCAAAGGCCTGCGCATGTTCGGTGGTCACCTGACGCTTATAGGCCAGATGAAGCCTGTTGCCCACCAGGATCTTGGGGACACCTGGTGCATGCTGGGTATTGAAAAAAGAACAAATGAGTGATTATTAAACAATCTTTAGAATAATTTGTTTTATATTTTCATTATCAGTCAAAACTTTGGCATTAGTAAGATTATTTATCTTCATAAAAATGTAAAAATTAAGAAATATTTGTACAATTCAAAATAACTGTTTTCCTTTTAAATATAGTATTTATATATTTTTGAGAAAATCAGACATACGATGAAAGGAACTGCTGGCTACTTCTACAAAACATGGAGTCCTCTTTTAGATCCTTTAAAAAAGCTAAATATTGCTTTCCTTCCCATTATAGATTGATAATTGACTTACACCAGTGATTTTATTGTGCATATTGATTTTGATGACCACATGTTTTTTATTATTATTTTTTATTTTATTTTATTTTATTTACTTTTTATTTTTACTTACTATTTCTTTAAATTAATTTATTTATTTATTTGTATTAGTGTGGCTGTATTTTGTATATACATATTTGATTTAAAGCTAACTTAAGTGTTAAGTCTACCTCAAACACCTTAAGAAATAGTTTAAATAATTTGATTTGTTGTACTTTCATTATCATTTATTATTGGCATCATTATTAATGTTTTCCATCTTCATAGATTTGTGGAAACTCTGATCCATTTTAAAACTTATTAATCTTAAAATATTTTTTTTAATTATCCTTTTGAACAATTTGATTATTATGTCCTTGATGAATAAAAATAAATAAATTTTAATGGCACCGATAACAGTCAGTGTATTACAGTATAAAGTAAAATATAATGCAGCCCAACAGTTTTAAACACAGATGATGATAATAATAATAATAATAATAATAATAATAATAATAATAATAATAATAATAATAATAATAATAATAATAATAATAATAATTCCTGAGCTGCACATCATCATATTTCTGACGGATCATCTGACATTGGATTTTGGATCAATGATGCTTGCTAAAAATTCATCTTTAAATCAAAATTAAATTTACAGGAATATTTTTTGTAACTATATTTAATAGTAATAATTTCCTTATCCTAAACTTTTGGTCTGTAGTGTATATCGAAACAGTCATTTGAAACACCTTGTGCATCCTCAGCCCCCTGCAATTTACACAGATTAGTTACAAAGCCACTGTTAGTGCCATTTAAAAACCTAATGATTATAATCATCACTAGCTGCATAAAACAGCACATTCTGATCTACTCAGTGGTTAGTTACCTTACTTTAAAAAGACAGTAAACACGCTGCCTTAAAAGCAACAAGTTGACCTTACTTTAAAAAATAAGTATGTTTATTGTAACTTGAAAAGGTTAAGTTGACGTAACTTAATTTTTTTTAATTGTGCACATAATTCATTTACTTAATTATATTTAAGGCAGTGGATTTACTTAGTTTCTTTAAGTAAAGCCAACTAATCGCTTTAAAGTCAGTGGGTTTACTACATTTTTTAAAGTAAAGTCATATAATCTGTTTAAAAGCAATGGGTATACTCGCTTTTTTTAAGTAAAGCAAACTAATAGCTTTTTACTATGTATGAAGACACATCTATCTTAGGAACTTCTTAAGCTGATTAGCTTATGTTTTATTCAGATTTTTTATGTAATTGCAAAGCCACTAGTATGATGTCATGTTTGTTTATACCCATAATCACACAGCACTGCACAATTACCATGCTGATTACTGTAATTACAGTCATTTTGGATCTGATTGACCTGATTTTACCTCATCAATCTCTTTAATCCATCTGTCGATGCCGTCGAAAGACCACCGGTTAGTGATGTCATAAACAAGGATGACTCCCTGTGAAAAAAAGATTATTAAACTTGAATGAAAGGTTTTGAATGAAATAAGACACAGATTTATCCTAAAAATTTCAGACTATAGCAAAAATTTTTCAAAGTGTGGTACTGGGAGTTGTATTATTCATCATCTCAGTCAGTATGGGAGTAAATGTGTTGGCAGAGATGTTTACGATGCAGTGTCAATAAAGTATGTGGCTTTGCTCCAGGAGTTGCTGTCATTAGGATATCTGTGTTTGCCAGAACAAGGAAATGTCATATCAACAATACCAGTCCACTACAATTTATAGCATAGCACACTTTCAACAGGAACTGCTGATCTCTGGGTGGGGTGTTTAACTACTGTCTGGGATTTCAGAGATATTCAAAAGCCCATTTCCTAAAGTCTCTTTCCCAAAATGCTCACAGCTTGACAAATGGTTCAAATTAAGCAATACGTATGTTAAAGTACCCGAAAATAAAATTACAAGAATATTTTAAATGATTTAATTTGAAAAAAGCTTATTATTTAATGAGTAATTTTTAATTTAATAATGAATATTTATTTTCAATTTTTTTATTTTTTGAAATGATTTGCATTTAAACAGCATCACTTAAACCTACGAAAATCACTGAAATAAATCACTTAAGCCTACAAAACTCACTTAAACTTACATAAATCACTTAATTAAATCACTTAAACCTACAAAATCACGTAAAATTACATAAATCATCTAAATAAATCACTTAAACTTACAAAAATCACCTAAATAAACCACTTTAACTTAAAAAAATCACCTAAATAAATCACTTTAACTTACAAAAATCACCTAAATAAATCACTTTAACTTACAAAAATCACATACACTTACAAACATCACCTAAACCTACAAAAAACAATTAAATAAATCAAGTAAACCTAAAAAATCACTTAAACTTACACAATATAATTACAAAAAATACTGAACACATTTCATTTGAACTATTTCATTTTAGAATAAATGATTATAATAATTAAATTATTTTTTCTGAATAAATTAAATTAATTTCTTTATTTTTATTCAAATTATTTACACTTAAAACAGCTAATCAGTCATTGGAAAACTTGATCATATTATTATGAACATGATAAAATGAAGTTAATTATTTTTATAAAAATGTAACAATTTTACAAAAATTGCATTTAAATTTTATTTGCATTATTTACATTTGAATGCAATTTAAATGAAGTATATAAAGAAAAAAAACTAAGCAATTTTTTATTTATTTAAATTAAATTTAAAACAGCCACTTATAAACTTGTTGATTAAATAAATTGTGACTGGTGTACAATTTCAATTGCCATTTTTCCCAAAATAACTACAAATAAAAAAACAAATTTGTATTGTTTTAATTATTTACAAAATAACCCATAATAGATCATTTTATTAATGTCCTTTTCAATTCATTTTCATTTAAAGCTTGGATTTTAACAATTGTTGTTGTTGTATATATTTAACATTATAATTGGAACAAACACAAAACAGATAAACTCATATTTCCCCAAAGTCTTTTTATCACTTTTACCATACCTGTGCTCCTCTGGAATAGGAGCGGAATATGGTACAGAATCTGCCTTGTCCTGAGGTGTCCCTTTACAAAACAAAAACAACAAAGAAGACATTGATTTAGTGTCTGTTCTTCAGTGCGTCTGTAGCCATTGTCCTCCTCTCTGCCTGGTGACATGAGGAGCTCTCTGTGGTTGGTGCCAGGGCTGCAGACTTTGAGTAGGAGCAGTGAAATGAATCATTCACCATCCAGGCCTGAGCGCAGCACCAAGATGTGCCAGTCATATTGAGGCGGGTAACGACTCGAGTATCACAAACCCTCTAAAACACTTCGTCTGTCAAGGCCGGAATATCAATTATTGATTCCAGATGCTTGCAAAAAGCTAAGCACTCTTAAAGGGATAGTTCATTCAAAAATTTAAATTAACTCACTATAGTATTTATTTAGTCTACCAATTCTTTCTTTAATCTGTTGAACACAAAAGAAAATACTTTTGACTTCCTTAGTAGAAAAAACAAATACCATGGAAGTCAACAGTTACAGGTTTCCAGCTTTTCTCAAAATATCTTATTTTCTGTTCAACAGTTTCAGATGTTCTCCTTTGTTCCAATGACAAGTTTTCATTATAGAACTATATCAACTGAGATATCTAAGGAATTATTTGATGTGTTTTTTCATAGGTTGTGAACTGGTCAATGTTGTGACTACTATTCAGTAATATTAATAAAGTCATGTGAAGAATGCAGGACACCCAATTGAATTATCTGGTCTTTAGAGGGTCTTAAAATGTGGAAAATAAAACCTCAGATGAACATCAACAACACCACATGACATAGTGTCCTGTTCTTTTATTTATATAAGAAAAATATTACAGAAAACAATGGAAAACCAATTAGTGACAATGTTAGGATATCTTTGTGATTCAATTGTTTGTAGATTCACTTTTTATCAGTAACTATATGAAGAACCTTTCATATGTATTACTGTATGACTTCATCAGTCTCTTGGTAACAATTGTTTTTTTTTTGTCCACTATTTTTTAATCAGTTTATTCAGGTTTGTGGCAATTTTTATAAATGGTACTATGTTTTGAATTATTAGCCCCTCTGTTAATTTTTCCCCTAATTTCTGTTTAACGGAGAGAAGTTTTTTTCAACACATTTCTAAACATAATAGTTTTAATAACTCATTTCTAATCACTGATTTATTTTAGCTTTTAATGTAAATAATATTTTACTAGATATTTTTCAAGACACTCCTATACAGCTTAAAGTGACATTTAAAGGCTTAACTAGGTTAATCAGGCAGGATAGAATAATTAGGCAAATAATTGTATATATATGGTTTGTTCTGTAGACTATCGAAAAAATATACAACTTAAAGGGGCTAATAATATTGACCTTAAAATGTTTTTTTTTTGTAACTGCTTTTATTCTAGCTGAAATAAATAAATAAATAAATAAATAAATAAATAAATAAATAAATAAATAAATAAATAAGACTTTCTCTAGAAGAAAAATAAATATCAGACATACTGTGAAAATTTCCTTGCTCTGTTAAACATCATTTGGAAAATATTTAAAAAAGAAAAAAACATTTCAACTGTATGCTTATTGAATTTTCACAATAATACCAACACAAAACAAGAAGAAAAAAGTAAAAAGAAAACAGAGAGAAATAAATAAATAAATGTTCAGATTATATTTAAAACAGGACTACACATAATAAAACAGATCAAAACATTGCTTATTTTTCAGCTATAGTTACAATATTCTTTTTTTGTATGATAGGGTAAAGACTAGGTTCCAAATGATCCAAATATGGAGTCCAAATGGTACCATGTTAATTAATGAATTGATTATTTTGTTCTTAATACATTTATTTATTCTTATTTATTTTGAGTTCCTTTAAACAAGTGCATTTATCATATTTCTAAGCTGTTTCTGTTGTATTGTACCATCAACACTTCCTGCTAAATTAATGTATTTCTGCTTCCTTCAGAAAAGCACATTATACATATATTACACTAATATTAAATATTAGTATTGAAGGTCTTCAGAAAACATTTTGTTGTGCTGGTTCAAAGTCTCTCCACATTCTGATAGTAACACAATGTAAATGATCTACAGTAAATGTATTAAATTCTGGGTGAGGCTTACGACTAAGAAATGTTTGTCCAATCAAAATATTCGGGCGGAAAATTACAATAGGTAGCCAAAACCATAGAGGTGTCATATGTCAAGCACATGGTCGTAGAAAATCTTGCATGCATAAAATACTACACAATATGGCAAGTTTCGCTTGCTTCACAACTGAAAACATGCTAGATATAATACCATTTATGAATTTATGGTTTTGGAATTGTGCTATTATAAAGTACTATAAAGTTTTCTCATTGTTGAATGGCATGATCTAGTGTTATAAGGTTGTCTATGTTCATCTATTTAGTGTGTGTTCATGACCTTAGGACGGCAGGAAAGGATGTATGTTTTCAATGCTAGTGCTAAAGTTAGCATTTTCTCAGATCTCCCACTGCATCTTTGATAAATAAATAAAAACAGCCAAACATTTAAACAACTCCTAGATATGGCTAGTGGGAGTGACTTGGCTGATTTTTTCAGTGGAGGAGTTTAGTGAGAAGTGCTATAATTAACACAGCTAGACGTTTGGCATGTTTGTGTAATTTTTTGAGGAAGAAAAAACAGGACTTTATTGGCGATTAAAGAGGGCGATCTTTAATCTTGCTTCATGCTTGGTTGCAGTTTAAGAAGATGATAACAGAAAGAAATGAAGCCAAACATAAATGATCAACATGTACAGTATCTGTAGGAGGCGACTCACCACAGTTGAAGCTTAACCCTGCGTCCATCCAGGAGAATGGTAGTAGTCTTGTAGTCGATTCCTGCAATTTAAAATGAAATAAAATGACTTAAATGCTCATTTAAAGCATTTGTTTTAGAACCATGTGCATTGCATTTGTCCCGTAGTTCGGTTTGTTTAGGTACACTGCAAAAAAATGCTTTACTTACTAAAAGTTCTCTTGTTTATAGCCCAAACGTTTAAAAATGTTCAGCTTAAGAAGCATGCTCTAGACCAGGGGTGTCCAAACTCGGTCCTGGAGGGCCGGTGTCCTGCATTGTTTAGCATCCAACTTCCTTCAACATACTTGCGTGGAAGTTTTAGTATACCTAGGAGCTTGATAAGCTGATTCAGGTGTGTTTCATTGGGGTCGGAACTAAAATACGCTGGACACTGGCCCTCCAGCTCTGAGTTTGGGCACCCCTGCTTTAGACCAGGGGTTTTCAAACTGTGGGGCGCGCCCCACCAGGCCCCAATTAAATGGGGCGCAAGACATTGAGGCGTGCCTTGCACTTGAGTAAATTATGAAGGCGATTTTTATGTTCACTAGAGTGAATCTGATTAATGTTAGCTCCACATCTAACTATCAGGCACATATAGAGTTAATTCGTTTGAGTAAAACAAACGCATATAAAATGGAGCGGATGCTTTTTAAAATGAATGATGGTGAATGAAAGTCAAACCGGTGAGCGTCTGACAAACAAGTGCACTTCTGCATCAAATCAGCAGGATGCCCTTCTAGATGTTTCACTAATTTTGAAGACACTGACTATGTTTACATGGACATCTGTAATCTAGTTATTTGCCTTAATAGACAATAATATAATGAAGGTGTTTACGTGAAGTGCTTTCATGTAAGAGTTTCCTGTATTTTTAGATGACTTTAACTGCAGTTCAGCAGTTTCACATTCACTCATGAACATTACCATTTATTTTGAAGTTGAGAGGGGGCACGAGTGAAACTGGGCAAATTTGGGGGGGAGTGTCCTAGAAGTTTGAAAAAGTTTTGCTTTACGGAAAAACTAGAAAATGCTTCTTGATTTAAGAAGTTTTTGATATTTGGACTAAAAGAAGACAAAAACTGTAAGTAAGAAAATCTTTTTTTTGTGTAAATGTAAACATGGCAATTGTATTCAGATCTGGTCCAAACAGACCAACAAACCAGTCAGAATCCTAATTTATAATAGGAAATGTGTTGGAAAAAAAAAATCTGAGACTAATTGAAAACTCACGATCAAAACAAAAGTACATATTTTTGAAGAAAATAACTTTAATCACAACCTAAATGGCGATATTTCTTTTTCAAATGTGGAAGAAATGGTCTAGAAATGGTCAACATTTTCTGTTGATTTTTTATACCATATATGTGGTAGTTCAAGGGTTCTAGGGAACTTCCTAGATATGATTAAAGGAGAGAGCCCACATCCTAATGCCTAAATGACATTCTCATTCCTACACGCGGCAAATAATTAATTCTCTATCTGATAAAATGCATTAAATTGAAACATTAAAAATATCAAATTTAAAGCAATTTGATGTCAGTTGAGGTATCATTTTGGCTGATAACATAAACAGTGAAGTTTACACAACAAAACATAATACTCAGCGATTTTGAGTCAATTACTAAGTCATCTGAGTACTGTTCAAATGTACATGCTTAGCAAACACTATTAATAGACTTACGTATAACTGTAAATGGAAAAGTTGAGAATTGCTATAGAACATTCTAGACAGAGTTTGCATATGTTAAAAATAAGACGTTCCTTTATAAAGACGTTCAGTTTTAGCCAATATTTCACTTAGACTGTCCCTCTTTTGATTATGCAATTAAGTGACAGCAAGCAACTATGATTAAGTGATGTTATTATCATGACATTTGAAGAGGATGCCATTGCCTAGGCTGAGATTAGAAAGCTTCAGAGTTGATTCTGTGGGGTTTCTGGGGCACACACACACACACACACACACACACACACACACACACACACACACACACACACATTCTCAACACTCTTTCTCTTAGACAATTTCAGAGCCGATCACACATTCCTTTGCGATGAGAATGAAACCTAACACTGTGAAAATATACATGGAACAACTGGGAGATTCCATTAAGTTGACAGAATTTAAAAACACCATCACTGTCACTAAAGAATGGAACCAAAAAGACCAACTACAATCCAAAGTGACCCTGTAAGCTGCGAGGTCAGTCTTTGTGCTTTTCAACATATCAGAAGGTATGCACTAATGATGAGGTGTAAATCGGATATTTTGTGAATTAACTATTAAGTATAATCAAGTCCTCCTTGAAAAATCATTCTTTAGTTAGGTTTGGGGTCTGTCCAATTAACCATCCAAACAAAACCTTCCAACCAAACCAACCATCCGTCCATGCATCCATATATAATGCTTCAAACAATATCAGATTAGATTTTTAAAAAATACAAAACTCTAAAAACTACAAAAAGTTGTTTTATGTGCACAAAATGGCTGAAAATACAGTAAGAGCAGCAATATTGCAATAGTAATTATTTTACAAATAAAAATGACTAAAACGTAGTATTATAACATGTAAATACATTTTAATGTGCAATTTGTTCCTGATTGAAAAGCAGATATGTTTTTCTATCACTATTTACTACTATAGGTTTCAGTGTCATGATGCTTCAGAAATCAGTCCAATCTGCTCATTTAGTGCTCAAGAAACATTACTTCTGTTGGAAGATTTCCAGGTGGAAGGTTGATGTGACTATTTTCAAATTTAAAAGGTTGCTTTCACAGCGTCAACAAAAATAATTTAATAAAATATAATGAGTAAAGGCAACACAAAGCTGGGCTGAGCCTGGTCAACACCTGAATGGGAGACAACATGGGAAAACTAGGTTGCTGTTGTAAGTGGTGTTAGTGAGGCCAGCAGGGGGTGCTTAACCTGCGGTCTGTGTGAGTCCTAATGCCCCAGTTGGTGAAGAGGACACTATACTGTCAGTGGGCGCCGTATTTTGGATGAGACATTAAACCGAGGTTGAACCTAACTCTCTGTGGTCATTAAAATTCCCATGGCACCTCTATTAAAAAATAGAGTTTTTTTCAATTCCCTGCATTGGCCCTTACAATCATGACCTCCCATTCATCCCCAACCACTGAATTGGCTCTATCACTGTCTCTCCACTCCCCCTATAGCTAGTGTGTGAGGAGCGCACTGGCGCTATTGTCCTGTGGCTGCCATCACATCATCCAAGTGAATGCTGCACACTGGTGGTGGTGTGGAGAGGCCCCCTCATGACTGTGGAGTGCTTTGGGTGTATGGCTATAGGCAATTAATGCGATATATACACCTTAGTGACTACTTACATGGCAATGAACAATGGAATTATTTGTATATCATACACATATCATACTTTTATAAGATGATATATCAATCAGGCAGCGAAGATCATTGATTTCTAAAGAAACCAGAACTTAAACTCTACGATTTTATTATGCATGACAGTTAACTGGAAGTGCTTGAGCTGGCTTACATTTATTTAAAACAGAATTTATGTGTCAATGTAGAAAGTCTTTGATCAATTTTATGTATCCTAGCTGAAAATTATTATTATGTTTAACAATTATTATTTTGGTAACACTTTACAATAAGGTTCATTAGTTAATGCGTTTACTAACATGAACTAATCATGAACAACACATGTACAGCATTTATTAATCATAATTGAACATTGTTAACATTAGTTAATGCACCATGAGTTAACATGAACTAATAATGAACTACTGTATTTTCATTAACTAACGCTAACTAAAATGAACAAATACAGTAAATGTATTGTACATTGTTTGTTCCCGTTAGTAAATGCATTAATTAACATTAACTAATGAACCTTATTGTAAAGTGTGACCATTATTTTTTAGCTCTGACTCTAAATATCCATGTAAAAATCATTCTTTAGACATGTTGATCTAAAGATTCTTTATTTTAGTAAATTGTTGCTTATTAGAGTAAAACAGTAACAGTAAAACATTAATAGTGTAAAAATTTATAACAATTTAAATGTATATTTTTCCATTTTTAGTGGAGGTCATTATCTATTACCTCAGGATTCTTTGATGAGAGGAAATGCAAAAGAACATCTTTCATTAGCATTCATTAAAAACAGAACTTTGTACAACGTAAAGGTCTTTCATCAATTTAATAAACCCTTAATAAATAGGAATATTTTTAATGGTTTGTTTAAGCAATAATAATGCAACATTATCATTATCTAATAATGCTTTATTAGATAAGTCTGACTTCAACTACAAGAAAAATGTATTTTATCAAATAAACATGACCAGCGGCGCTTGCATCATACTTTCCACCACTAAATAAATCTTTTATCAAGCTTTTGATAAAAGGCCTATTGTGAATTATTTACTTCAGTGTGATGCATCACATTTAAACAAATATTGTATAACACAGACTCTCCGCTGTATTTTTTTCTGTATAAAAATGTCCGCCTGTAGGATGCAGTCTTCCTGTTTGTGTGGGCAAGCTCTGATTCATCCTGACAGATTTTTTCACACTAACTCTTTCTGTCTCCCTGCGCAATTACTCTGCTCTGCACCTCACAGCGACCAGCAGAAAGCCATAGACCTTTTTTTCTGACGGGATGACACATACGGCGGATCAACCCGAGTAAGTGGATGAGGACGAAGCCTCCGTGGATAATGGTGCTCAGAATCAAGAGCTCAGGGAGTAACAGTTATGCTAACACTCGTTGATCCATTCCCAGCAACTTTAAGACACCGAATCAAACGCAAACACAAAATACTGCAAGGTTCTTTGAGGAGACATACCAGAATTTAAACCATCATAATTTAACTCTTATATAACTCTTGTAGACATTAGTGAAGGTAGACACCATGTTAAAGGATAGTTCACCCCAAATTAAATAATTACTCTCTATTTATTTACACTCAAGTGGTTCCAAACATCTAGTGTTTTTTCATTTCTTCTTTTGAACACAAAAGAATGTTGAAAACTGGTATTCATCGACATTTAAGCATTGTAAAAAATGTTGGGTTCGGCAACATGAATTCCTTCATGTTTTACCAACACAAATCGATTAAGTTAACTTAATCCTTTTTACAAAATTAAGTGGATTGAACAGAAAACAATTAAGTTGTCTCCCAAAAAAAGTAATAATTGTGTTGTTTGAAAAAGCAGCAAAAGACTTTTTTGAGTGTAGTTTCAAAATAACAAATTATTGAATGGTTTTATGAATGAATAACAATCATTGAATGGTATCACTCCTTTTTAAGGGCGTACTCACATGTACAGTTGCCTTGAACCGGCCCAAAGCCAGCCTGTCCCCCTTCCGTCTCCCCTGCCAGCCCACACTCACATTACATTCGGGCCTGGCCCGCTAACGTTATCGATGATGCGCTGATCAGTAAGCGCTCTTGCTCCGCACAGTTGAGATTTCTTTAGTTATATCGTTTTAGTCATTAGATATGCAATAAAACACAGTCAAATATTTCGCAGAACATACTGTATCAGAAACTTTTGACGCTCATAAACAATCATAAAGTCCTCGTGCTGCAGGAATTAGGAGGTTTGCTGAAGGCGCAGCTGTCGTGCAGTGAGGGGTTTGCGTCTTTAATAATCTACGACAGTTTGCATTCATTGAACTGTAAGAATGATCAATTAATCCATATCAAACAGTCCCTTAAAAGTCTCGCTTTCAGTTTCGGGCTCAGGCCCGTTTTGCACTCACACACAAGCGTACCGTGCCAAAGCCCAAGTGAACCCCGCTGAAGCCCACCTCTTCCAACCGGGCCAGGGCCGGCCAAGTGAACCATGCCTGAGCCCGATTCAGAGCACTCACACTTCTCAAACAATCCCGGAAACGGGTCTGGGCAGGGTTTGGATAGCATTGTGTGAGTAGGCCCTAACAAACTTTGATCCCAAGTGTGCTGTTGAGTATTTACCAGTGTTTGTACATAATCAAGAAATCACTCAAGTACAGTGAGTCATACAAGTATTTGGGAATTTACATAGACAGGTCTCTAACATGGGACACTCACGTAAACTGGATCTGTGAAAAGCTTCACCAAAGACTGTATTTTCTACAAAGGTTAGAATTCTATGGTGTTGATCAGAAAATCATGAACTTATTTTATCAGGCTGTATTTGAGAGTATCCTCAGGTATGGTCTATCTATGTGGTATGGCAATCTTTCTGTAAATCTGAAATCAAAAATGTTTAATATTATCAAAACTGCTACAAGACTAATAGGATCTGAAACTCTTACTAAAATTCAATCACTTTACGAGCAATGCACTTTGAATGAATCGAAAAGAATTCTGAACAATCCATCTCATGTACTCTTCCCATTTTACAATCTTTTACCTTCTGATACAGAACCTTCTCTTTTATCCCGAAGTCAATCAGACTGTTGAAAACTGATCGATAGTGTGCTTATGCTTTTTTCCTGTTTGTAAATCTTTTGCATGTTTACTTATTTTAAAATTTTATTGTGTCAGAACTTGCTGGAGTGCTCCGTGAGTGCACGGAAAATTTCCCCTTGAGGGACACTAAAGTATACAAACAAACAAACAGACAAACAAATATTGTGGATATCAGTAGTAGGTACCAATTTTCAACATTCTTCAAAATATTTACTTTTGGGTTTAAAATTGTTACATCCGTGTGTGTGTGTGTGTGTATACTGGTTAAGCTGTATTTGTGAGGGCTCAATTGTCCTCACTTATAGTTAAATATCAAAACGGACATTTCACTGGTCCTCACTACTTAAATGTTCTTATAAATCGGCCAGGGGTGTGTTTCCGAAAACCATGGTCAGCCAGCTAAGGTTGCAAGTTGAGTTATTACAAGTTAGTTGATTTGGTGTTTCCCAAATCCATCATTCCAACAAGCATTAGCAAACTGCATCGCAATTTCATACACTTGTAAGTACACCTCTAGAGCTGTAGTTAGAAGCATAGTTCCTGGCTGTGTTCTATTCCTAGTTATCCCCCTATGCCCTATTCCTTTAGAACATTCCAACATTAAAACTGGGAATGATTAAAGAAAAAACAACAACATTAAAGTAATCTCTCTTACGTGTTATTTAGTTTTTAAGTATTTTATAGTTCAGTTTTAGCGATATTCATATTGACAATTGTGTTCCCTTAATGCCCATTGAAAACATTTATGCCATTTTGAACGCAGCAGTGGGTCAAGTGACCTATTATTTAAAAGCGGAATTTACTTTGTTTCCAAAGCTTGTAAAAACAAAAATATATAGCATATGCTAATGCTTTTAATTTATAGTAGGTTATTTAGTAAGAAATGTATATGTACTCTACAGTATATGAGCCTGTTGGTTAGAACATTTCTGCAGTGGTTTGACTGTCAAATTGTAAAAGTGGACTTTTAAAAAAAATAAACAATATCCTACTTAATAATATTAGTAACAATAATAATAATAATAATAATACTAATAATAATAATAATAATAACAATAAATTTGTTATATATACTATTATTATTATGATGTAGGATTGTTTTCTTTAATTAACAAATTACCTACTGTAAATTACAACCATTAGTCTATCCATTCATTCATTTTCTTGTCGGCTTAGTCCCTTTATTAATCTGGGGTCGCCACAGTGGAATGAACCGCCAACTTATCCAGCAAGTTTTTACGCAGCAGATGCCCTTCCAGCCGCAACCCATCTCTGGGAAACATAAACACACACACACTCATACACTATGGACAATTTAGCCTACCCAATTCACCTGTACCGCATGTCTTTGGATTGTGGGGGAAACCGGAGTACCCGGAGGAAACCCACGCGAAGGCAGGGAGAACATGCAAACTCCACACAGAAACGCCAACTGAGCCAAGGATCGAACGAGCGACCCAGCGACCTTCTTGCTGTGAGGCGAACGTGCTACCCACTGCGCCACTGCGTCGCCCCATTAGTCTATCAATTTAAATAGTTTATATATGAGATTATAATATGTTTTACTAACTGGTTTTATGTTTTAGAATAGAATATGGCATATTCTCTATATTTGTAAAAGAAACATATATAGGTCCAATATGTGCCGTTTACATACATTTCAGTTAACATGTTTTCATCAAAACTAATATTGCTTTTTTTTTAATGCGTGTGCGTGTAAAATAATATAATTTGCACAAAAAATTATGGGTTTTTCTTTAAAGAAGTTTTTACTCCGCCCCGTTTAGTGTTGTTATGGACGTTTTACGTTATCACTAACATGGTTCAAATGATGGATCTGAAAAAAAAGCAGGTTTTGGGAAACACTCGTCACTACATTGTTCTTTTCCCAAACGATGCATCATACTATGGTAGTTCAGCCGCAATGTCATTGTTTGGGAAACGCACCCCAGAACATGTTTTAATCTGTGAGGGTTTGGGTTTATTCGTAAGGGTAAATGTAGGGTTAGGGCATAGACACTATTATTGAATCATTATCATCCAAAAAATGAAAATTCTGTCATCATTTACTCACCCTTTACTAGTTTCAAACCTTTCTGTTAAACACAGAAAAATATACTTTAAACAAACTATTTGAAGTCAATGGTTACAGGTTTCCAGCTGTCTTAAAAATATCTTATTTTGTATTTAACAGAATAAAGAAACTCAAAGGTTTGGAATTACTTAAAAGTGAGTAAAAAGTTAATTGTTGGATGAGCTATTGAACTATCCCTTGAACCTGATTAAATGGAAGTCTATGTAATGTCCTCACTAAAGTGTGTGTGTGCACGTGTGTGAGTGTGTGTTTCTATTTCTCTGTTTTCCCTTTGGCTCCTCCTACTCAGTCCATCAGCCTGGTAATTGATTGCCCCAGCTGTGCTATACTTGCGTGCAAATTGCAGTCCTGCCATTGAACCATAGCTGTTTAACTTCCTCTTTGGTATGGTATTGCTTGTCTCTTGTTTTATACTATATTGATTGTGTCCTTTGTTTATATTTTAAATTAAGAGTAGATATTAATGTTTTACTTACTGTATGTATACTGCTCTGTAACTGGTGTTTTAGTTGAATTATTGTTATGTTTTATCTCAAGACTCACGTACAGGTAAGATGTAACAAAAACGAATAAAGAACTGGAACAAGAGGAGGATTGAGTAAGTGGAAATGAAACAATTCATTTGTGTATGTGAACTATTGCTTTAAAGGTACATTTAGTTACTTATATATATATATATATATATATATATATATATATATATATATATATATATATATATATATATATACACAATTTTTTTTTTTTTTTTTTAATTAATAAACATATTTTTTTATTAAGAGTTTCGTTTACATAAAGATGAAATAATGTTCAAAAAGAAGTTTTGGTTCCCATTGACTGTGTATGTTTTGTCGTTGTATTAAAGTTATGTAATAAATAATAATATCATGCCCAATAAAAAAATAAATATATTTTATCCCCAATAAAAATCTGTAGATTAAAAAAAAAATGAAAATACATCCTTTTACAAATGTCCACAGATCCTTGTACCAAGTATTATTCCTTAACATAATCCTGACAAAACTGTAAAAATGTGATTAAATGTTCTAATAAGAAATTATACTTAAGAATGATCACATATTAACAACTTTTCTTACTGCTAATCTGTACACTGCATACATGACACTTACATTTAACATATGACTGCAAAGCTATTTCTACATCTTCTTTTTCTTCCAACCACAAATCTATAAAGAATTTAGAAAATTAGATGTTATCTAAGACAATAAAACAAAAAGAATAGACTGTTCTTCTGCTCCTTACATCCTCCTTTTCATTTGTGCCAATTAAATATGCCGTCAACCCTGATTAAACTCCACAGGCATTACATAACCCAAAACACAGCGTGCAACATATCAGCTGGTACCTTATTTATAAGATGGTTGGATAAATGTTTTAGTGGCACAGAACTGATTTCTCACTCACTAAGGAACAGCTGCATGGCTTTAACTGTCACTGTTCCTTTCAAATCAACAGGCAACGCTCTCTTTTCAAACAAACAAGTGGCTCGAAAGGTCCATGCAAGTGTTTAGATAAACATCAGAATGTTCCACTCCTTTATCGCCAGTAAATCCTGGCTGCATCCTCATTTCCTTCAGCAGTCGAAGAGCATGGTTACGTAAGAGCTTTGGCCACTAGTAATAATCTCTATAAACAGAAATTCCAACAGAGACTTCTGCTGGCAAGGCGATGAGGCAAGAGCTTTCCCCGTCTAATCATAATGGAGTTTATTGACCCTGTACATATACAGTATGCACTTAAAAGGAATTCTATGAGTTGCTTCCAAGGTTACCATACAAAATAAATACTAAAGTTATAGAATATGACAGAATAGGATGTAGAAAAAGCTCTGAATCTAATCGGAAAAGAATGCTCCAGCACCGATCTATTAATTGCTTGCATACCCAAAGACTTGGAATCTGTTTTCTAAGTATTAGCATCCTGGCAGAGCGCTTTACTGGCCCTACGGGGGCAATATTTTTTCTAGAGAGTATGTAAATTAATGTAGCATGAAGTCAGTTTCACGAGCCTGTGGTGGGGTATTAAATTTTCATCACACTTGTGCTCGAATTGAGCAACTACAAAAAAGGAAAAGAGTAAAAGTCAGCTTGTAACAAAATTGACACTATTCCTGATCTATTTTGATTTATTTATCAATTCCCAAAATTATTTATCCGGGTAATGATTTTGTAAACAACGATAACTCTTATCGTTGTTCTGGTCAAGTTTTCAGGCAATATCTAATCATGTGCATTCGAGAAGCAACTTATCCCCTGTTCATGTTTCCTATAGAGATTTTTTAATGGAATTTAGGTGTATGTGCTTGGAAACAAACCAACCTGCTACAAGTGAAATTATGACATGAGCTTTGTAATGAAGCAAAAAAAAAATACAGGAGAATTAGACAAAAAGACAAAGGTGTGAGAAGACAAACTGCATACTTGAGGAAAAGAACTAAAATCCCATTTTATAGCACTATTTAATAGTTGTCTGGGGAGTCTAACAGTATTCCGGTACCAAAAATGAAATAATGACAATAAAAAAAAATGTTTTTCTTGCTGTTTGTCTTGTTTTCAGTCCAAATATCAAAAAAAAAAAAAAAAATTCTTAAAGCAAGTAAATTTTTTTTTTTCACCATCAGAAGAAATAAGTCACAATTAAAAGTTTTTTCTTAAAACAAGCTAAGTTATCTGCCAGTGGGGTAAGTGAAATAATCTGGTTTTCGTTTTAAATGTAGATATTGCATTAGCTACAAGACAACAAGTATATAAATTCCATATAAAACAATGATTAAATATAATTCAAAAGTTCACACTAGAGTACAGCTTAATTGGCATGCTGTCCTGGGAGAGAGCCCAGAGCTCATAAAATCCTCGAGCACGGGGCTCCCTCCCGGTTGCAAGTCGAGAGAGAGAGAGTTTAAGCTCAGGTAGATTTCAAGAACTTCCCTCCTCTAGTAGCTAATGAACAGATAGTGATTGCTCTTAAGAGATAACTAATTACTAAGAGCATGTCTAGTAGGATTAGTCAATTAACTTAAGTTGCATGTTTTTGGACAGTGGGAGAAAACCGGGGAACCCGGTGAAAACCCACGTAAGCACAGGGAAAATGTGTAAACTCTGCACAAAAACATCGACTGGCTTGGTAAGGACCAGAACCAGTGACGTTCTTGCTGTAAGGTAGCAGTGGTAACCACTGGGCCACTATGCCACTCATCTAGAAAAGGAGGAGGAGTAGGGTTGAAAGGGGTGATTCTCAAAACGAAGATGGCTGCGATATGAAACTTAGGGCATTTTTAGTAATTTTAGGAGTATCATAACTAAAACCTTAATATATATATATAGGAAAAAGTAACACCTCTCTAATTTAATCTATTTAGATCCACTATATTTGGTAAACAATGCAAGTCTCTCATATAATATATCTACTAAAAGGCAGAAAATATTACTTTGCAAACTGTATTGTAAATAAATCATTTGAATAGTTTTAGATTAGTCAATAATATTACTAATAAACTGAACAAATATAAATTTAAACACATTTACACAAGTAAATAAACAGGATCATGGATGGGCTAAAAATCTGCGGAAATCTGCAGATTTTTAGCATGTGATATGGATTTTAGATTTTTTTAATTCGTGTGGGCCTAGTCATGACTAATCTGTTGTGCTGGTTGAGCCAAAACCAGATTCTCCTCTCAGGTGGACAATATAGTTATTGCAAATAAAGCATACACCATACAATCTTTTAATTCCATACAAGCTTACAAAAGACATGTCATTAAAAGGTTATCATATTTTATTATTATTATTTATATTTTTTAAAGAGACACTTAATGAGAAGATTTTTACTTCCAATACCCAACTATTGGGCTCTACAGGTGTTTGTGAGATCAGAAACTACATGCGAGGATGAAATAGTTCACAATGCAAAATTCGTTTATGTTCAAGTTGGCCTGCAAGTTCCCCAAGCTGTCCAACAAAAAAATCTGCTAGGTATGCGTGTTATTCTTTATATATCTCTAAACTGCTGACAGTAGACAAAGGACCTTTTTGTGGATAAAGCATGTAAAATTTTAATAATGCGAGTGCACCTTTAGGCTGTTTGAAACGCCAACTTATCACAATCTTGAAAACATAGTTAACGTCAAATAGTTAACGGCAGTTCATGCTGACATTAAAAACACTGCACTACTCTGTTCAAGAGCAATTCCAGTGTTATTGATGTGACATTTGTAGTAAAAATTCAAAACATACATTCACAGAGAAAGCATAATGTTAATGTTATATTTTGATATATGTTTATATTTCCCAAAACAATTAACCACAAAGCTATGCGATCAGAAAAATATCAGTCTGTAAACATTTTTTATATTTTAAAAGTGGAAAATAAACATGCGTTATGGATGCGACCAAAAAAGTTAGCGAGTTTACAGTCTACAACATACTTTGTAGAAATTCTGTGAATAAAACTGCACAAACCAAAAGTGAAGCTAATCAAAAGGATAAGAGTTGGCTCTCTATAGAACAAAAATGACTGATTTCATTTTACTTTACATGTTTGCATTTATGAGGAAAAAGCTTTGTTATAGATGTGACACCTCTGTTATGGATGTGACGAATGTGAAATTGGCACTTGTGTCATTTATTCATTCATTTTCTTGTCAGCTTAGTCCCTTTATTAATCCGGGGTCGCCAAAGCGGAATGAACCTCCAACTTATCCAGCAAGTTTTTATGCAGTGGATGCCCTTCCAGCCACAACCCATCTTTGGGAAACATCCACACACACATTCACACACACTATGGACAATTTAGCCTACCCAATTCACCTGTACCGCATGTGGGGGAAACCGGAGCATCCAAAGGATCCCATGCGAACACACGGAGAACATGCAAACTCCACACAGAAACGTCAACTGAGCCGAGGCTCGAACCAGCGACCCAGCGATCTTCTTGCTGTGAGGCGACAGCACTACCTACTGCGCCACTGCTTAGCTCCTGGCACTTGTGCGACTTTGGTTAATTAAATATAAATGTTACAAAACATTTACAGACATTTTGAGCATTTGAGCACACAAAAAAATTTAGAAATTGTTTTGGTGAAAACTATATTTTTTTCTCAAGGTATTTTGATTTTTCTTATAACCTGTTGCGCCTTTTCTAAAAGTGTCTGGCATGCATGTCTCAGCTGCTTGGATAAATGAGTCCACAACTGTGCAAGCCACCCAGCCTCTGACCCTAAATGAACATGTTGGCCGTCAATTTACTCACTAGTGTAATCTAAGCTGTTAAAAAGAGATTCACCATGTTCATCAGACTCTGGACTTTGCCCAAATGCTGTGACAATGATGAAAATGTCACATGTAGTGTGTTGTGTTTCTTGCATGACAAAATAAAACAATTTAGATTCGAGCAGACCTGCGATAGCATTCTGGAAAAGATATGAAACTCATTAAGAACCCCGTCTCACACACTTGGTTAATAAGTGATATGCAAGTCATTATGTATAGTCTTAATAAAATCATTATGCAATGTAAAGGTTCTATGGATGTTAAAAGTTCTACTTTTTATGCCAATAAAGATCTTTATTTTTTTTTTAAAGTGTAAACATATCCTGTGATTTATTAGTTATGTGATAACTTTAAGTGGCTTGAGTCGTATAAAAAGGTTGTTTGTCTTTTGCGCAAGACACATGAAAAATATGTTGTTTAGTTGTGAAAGCCCAAAGGGGGGGTTCACTGCAGTTGATTTTGTCCCCTGGGAAGAGTTACTTTTTCCAAAACAGTAACTAATAACTACGACTACAACTGAGCTGTGAATAAGAGCTTGACAAATACAATAGATGAGCACTGTAAGCTTAATATAATTGTCATACTTATTATGATACTAATCAATTATAGAAAATGTAGAATAGATTGTTTTCAGCTGCCAGTTGTCGTTGTTGTCTTAGTTTTCAATTGACAACATTTCTAGTGACAAAATAAGATACGTGTAACTGTTTTTTTACAACATACACGAGATGCATTAATGTTACATAATATACAAGTCATGATTATAGATTCAGCTCAAATGCACTGACTGTACACTTCATGTTCAACACCCAATCTTCAAATATACAAAAAGAATATCTGGTAGAGGGTTTGATGAATATTAATTAAACAATACAGTGTCTTACCCATGTTGTATCCATAGGGTGACTCACTGGACCCATCCTGAAGACTGGCCAGTATTTCCCCTTTCCCCACATCACTGTCTCCAACCAGTAGGAATTTCAGAAGAAAATCATAAGCTTTTGCTGGGCTGCTTCTGTGGTTCATCTTCACATCAGCCCGATGACCCATACTGGTACATCATGTAATTGTCGGACTTGACGGACTTG
Source organism: Danio rerio (assembly GCF_052040795.2). NCBI lineage: Eukaryota > Metazoa > Chordata > Actinopteri > Cypriniformes > Danionidae > Danio > Danio rerio. The sequence continues at coordinate 34,396,532 of NC_141032.1, forward strand.
TGTTATATTTCAGTCCACCAAATGTAACTGAACGATTTAGCTGTTTTAAAAAAACAAACCTACGTGTTGATCACTTGTCTCTCTGTGTGAAAAATCTCATGTCCAGAACATGGCTAAAGCTGTCCTTTTGTTCAAAGATTCGGACTGTGGATCCACTGATACTGTTGCGTCACATCAGAAGGTAAATAAAGAGCCTCATATGTTAACAATATCGTAGCATAAGGCGATTAGCTACTTATAATTGGTTATTTACACTTAAAGTAATGGTAATTATAATACAGAACACCTAATGTTTATCTCATCTTTACAGTTTGAGCAAACCTGGTCCATTGAGCTCTCAGCCACGATCCCTCTCGTCTATCAGCCTCCCTAAACAGAAAAATGTTGAGTTCATCCTTGGATTTTCCTTGATTGGTTCCTGTGAGGAGTTGCTAGGGCAGCTCTGCTCTTTCATTAGACGTAACTTATGTCAATCAAAAAACACATGAACGCCCACTTTGTATTGGAGAGGGTGTGGCTAATCTCCTGTTTTGAGCCCATATGCGCTGTTCCCAGATCAGCCCTGGTAGGACCCCACTTACTTAGGTTTGGTCGCAGTAAACAGCGGCTCAGCTGATTCTGGGTCAGCTCTTTTAGCGAATTTCAAGCGCGTGCTCGGGTTTGTTGTTTTCCGGGGCACGAAGAATGACGTAGTGTTAAAATGACGTAATATTACCATTGTAGTTTCTAGCTTTTCCTTCTAAAATATTTTTGTAAACTTACTTCGTCTATATATTCGTGTTTGTGTGTGAAAAAATATTAGTATTTTATATTATTATTATTATTGATAGTATTATTATTATTATATGAATCTCTCTCTCATATATATATATATATATATATATATATATATATATATATATATATATATATATATATATATATATATATATGTATGTATTTATTTATGTATGTATGCATGCATGTATGTACGTGTATGTAATTATATATATATATATATATATATATATATATATATATATATATATATATATATATATATATATATATTCACACATATACATAGATACATACAGTTGAAGTCAGAATTATTAGCCCCCTTTTGATTTTTATTTTCTTTTTTAAATATTTCTCAAATTATTTTTAACAGAGCAATGAAATTTTCAAAGTATGTCTGATAATAGTTTTTCTTCTGGAGAAAGTCTTATTTGTTTTGTTTCAGCTAGAATAAAAGCAGTTATTAATAAAAAAAAAAAAAAAAAAACATTTTTGGGGCAAAATTATTAGCCCCTTTAAGCTAATTTGTTTTCCGATAATCTACAGTACAAACCATCGTTATACAATAACTTGACTAATTACCCTAACCTGCCTAGTTCACCTTATTAACCTAGTTAAGCCTTTTAATGTCACTTTAAGCTGTATAGCAGTGCCTTGAAAAATATCTAGTCAAATATTATTTACTTATTTATTTATTTAAATATTATTTACTGTCATCATGGAAAAGATAAAATAAATCAGTTATTAGAAATAAGTTTTTAAAACTATTATGCTTAGAAATGTGCTGAAACAATCTTCCCAGAACAGAACAGAAATTGGGGGAAAAAATAAACAGGGGCGCTAATAATTCTGACTTCAATACATACACGCACGCACGCACAAATCTCTCTCTATTTCTCTCTATGGATGGATGGATGGATGGATGGATGGATTGATGGATGGATAGAACCACAATTATGACTTTCATTATGAACTTTCACTAACAATGCCACATTACATAATGCTTTAAAGATCTCTCTCTCTCTCTCTACACACCACACACAGAGAACATTAGAATTGACAAACAAATTAGATTTTGAAATTAATTTAACATTACAGTGTCTCAAAGAATCATACAAAAAATTCTAATATTAGAATTAAACAAGCATTATGCAACTTCATAACACAACTATATAAATATTAATGAAATTTCATGTCTTCAGGATGTCATTTAGTAGGATTTGATTGCTACACCGACAATTCTTGGTGTCTTTACCTTAATATCACTTCACATATTTTGTAACTTGTTGGCCTTGATTAGATACGATCTAAACTGAAGCAACATGTCTGAACATGATTTTGTTCAATGAAGCGCCACTGAGTAGTTACACGTTATATAAAACTTCTACAGCTGTATGATATCAAAAAGCACATATTAACCTTGTCCTGTTATATCAACTAAAAATGAATATAAACATTACAAAAGATTATGCTTTTATTCCAGTCCAATTATTCACTTGTAAATGCCTTTCAATGCAGTGTGTGCAGATGCTGCCCTCTAGTGTTACATCAGAGTAAGCCAAACAAGTAGCACTTTACTAGAAAGTAATTTGCATGCATCTACAGTTGAGTTGTTGGATGGTTGATACTAAAATGCTGTTTTGTATTTCATGGTGTATAAATATAACCAATATTTTATAGTTTTAACCACAAAATTCACAGACATGATCAGCAGCTTCATAATGGCCTTCATTTTGCTTCCATTTTGGTACAATCATTTAAAGACATTGAAGTGACATGTGACAATGTAAGCAATAATCATTTCCAAATGTGTTACATAACACACTCTCGTGAAATAAATTGTAATTAAAAGTCTCTGAATAAAAAGCATAATTAACTATACCCTGGGAGGGGTAAATGTTGTCCCTCTTTGGCTTCAAAAAAGGTATAAGAGAGTGTAATAGTATCAACTCGCGCCATACGGGGGTCTTCATCAAACTCTGGGTCGATGTAGAAGAACACAGGCATGTCCACCTCCTCGTGTGGGTTTAACCTCTGTTCCTCGAAACAAAAACACTGAAGGAGAAAAGATGCTTTGTATTAGAATTTAATACTACTTAATGAGCTCAGATGGTAGCAAGTGGAGAACATTTTTAGTCATTATAGAAATGTCAGTATGGATTTATTAAATGCATCATATGTACCTGTATCTTATTAAAATATTGTCCAGCCTCAAAAGGTACAACATTGTAAGTAGAAATGCCTATCACTGGCTTGTCGGTGGGATTCCGTGCCCTATAAAAAGCCAGTGCAGTCTCCCCTGGTACAACCTGAGAACATGTCCAAACAAAGCGTGATGCTTATGTAAAGCTGTATAAGAGCACATTTTTGACACCACACAGTCAACGTTTCACATTACAAATTTATAATATTAAAGGATTTAGTATTGACAGAAAAATAATGTATACTGAATATAACTTTATTGAACTGTAATGTTTGCAGGTCTTTGCGTTAATAATAATTATTATGTATTTTTATAACTCGCCTTTAAAACTTAATTCTCAAGATACTTTACACAAAAAAGGTAAAGATATAAACACAGGTTGGAGCAACAGTAAAATTGAAACATTCAAAATAAAACATTTAATTATCTATAACCATAAAACAAACCAAAAATAAACACATCACAAATAGGCGTGGGTAAAGTAGTGTGTTTTCAAGAATGATTTAAACAATCTAAAAGATTCAGCATGTCAAATGTTTAGGGGAGAGAGTTCCAGAGCCAGGGAAGAGAAGGGCCGGTCACCCATAGAGCGCAGACGAGTGGAAGGGACTGTTAAAAGGACATTTCTTAATGCCTTTTTTAAGATCCTTTAACAGGTATCCAGTATACAAATATAATAAATGCATGTTTTTTAACTCATGTAAATGTGCGTTTAATAAATAATGTTTATAAAATTGTTTGTAAAATAATATCAAAATTTAGATGCCAGTGAAATTATTAAAACCTTAACTTTTCCAAATCTTATTAAAGAGAACATGTTTAATACTGCAAATTAGGAATAAATAAACAACTAGCAAACAAGATAATGATATGAGTGACATATTTAACAAAGATATGAATAACTAAACATAAACTCTAATCAAATTTTAAAATATTTGAGCATAAACATTTAGGCTCGGTTTCACAGACAGGGCTTAGACAATAGCCACGATTAGGCCATAGTTCAATTAGGACATTTCAGTAATTTTTTAAATCATGCTTAGAAAAAAACATTACTGGTGTGCATCTTGAGACAAAACAAAGTCACTGATAAATTTAAAAATCAATCAGTGCAATTTTATTTCAGTTAAAACGGCTCAGACTTACATTTTAATCAAGGACTAGGCTCGAGCCTTGTCTGTAAAACCGGGGTTAGTGTGTTAAAACTATTTATATTATATTATATTATATTATATTATATTATATTATTATACAGTACTCAGCATAAATTAGTACACCCCCCACAGATCTCTCTTAAATTAATATTTTCTGTAGGATGCTTTCTCGATTATATATTTTTACCTATACATTACATTAGTCAGTACCAAAGCCAAAAGTGGAACTAATCTAATGAAAAAAATTGATTAAGGTCACAATCTAAAAATGAGAACACCCAAATTAATATGTTGGGGGAATATATATATATATAAGAAAACTCTAGGTTATTTATAGTGAGTCCATCTGGTTGGAAACCATCTGATTGGAAAATCAATCGTGACCTGGTGTGGGACCAGGGGTCCGTTCTTCGTACCTCACTTAAATGATCTAAGATGATTTTGCCGATCGTGGATCATTTAATCTTGATAACTGATCTCTCGCTAATTTGGTTCTTCAAACAAGTTCGCGAATCAGATTAGAATGTCTGGATGAACTGATCTGAGATCGCTGAATGTGTTGTAAAGGACAAATCTATCGATCCTCGAAATCATGATCAGCAATGCAACGATTGGCTGACGGCACAGCAGCGTAATGACATCATCTAATTAATATTCAATTATCCATGTGAGCAAAATTACATCAAATTAGCAGTAAACGGTTTGTTAACTATGATACGCAATAACTTTACACATTTGTGTATGCATGCATGCATACATACGGGCTTTACACTTTTATGTGTCAAGAGTATTCATCATGTATTTCAGTGCATATCAATGTATTTAGTTCTACATTTAGAAAAGATTTTCTTTAGTAGCCTTTTTTTTTTTTTAATTGCTGTAAGGAATAACTGGATGTTTACAAAAGCATTTTGATATTGGTAAAGGCGTCTGCAACTTTTTTGAAGCATCAAATCACTGGCATATTAACTGCCAAAAGATGTTTATGACTGCATAAATGTATTATTTCTTTTTTTAAAAAGTCACATATTCTGCATTTCTATTATCATACACAATTTGTACTAAAGCAATCTAAAAACTACATATCATTAAGTTTTCTCTTTGCACCACCAGGTGGCAGTCTTTGTACTTTCATTTCGAGGGTGCAGATTGCATAAGTCTTATTAATATATATAACTTTATTTATTAATAACTATATATATATATATATATATATATATATATATATATATATATATATATATATATATATATATATATATATATATAGTTGCAAAATATTTACTATTTTCCCAAGTGTATATAACTACTACTGTAAGAAAATATCAGAACATACTTTCTCTATTATCTTTGCTCTAACTGACCCGATCTAATCCTGTTTATATGAATTGAACCTGCTTCCGATCAGGTTTGAGCTAGCAGAACTGTTGCTATGACAACAACTCTCGGATCAGCTTTGAAATACGAAACGATCCTGGATCGTGTAAAATCGTCAATATCCAAATCCAGCTAACTGAGTAATCCACGTACGAAGAGCGGATTAAGCTAAGAATAATCATAAGCACATGATCTTCTTGAAATTAGTTTATAAATCAACTTCACTTTGAGAGATGAGCTGATGATTTTGAGCAAGAAAACGTTTTGCTATTTGAACGCACTATTTTGAGAATTGCACTTGCTATTTTGCAAATTTCCATTCTGATCTGAGAAATGTACCAAAGTGACTGAGAAAAACTCTAAACAGTTTTTTTTCCATATTTCAGATGTAATGCAAAGTAACTCAATTGTAATTTAAGATATATTATCAAAGCTTTTGTATTACACTGAATCAAGATCCCACAAAAATGAATCACAAAAGAATAGCTATAATCTTACATAAATCTCTGACTGCTGTGGACGAAAGTTCCACTGTATGCTGGCGTGCGTGTCTGCGTTGAATGTCACTTTAATGATACGATCCCTGACAGGCTTCATAGTCGCCACTTGCTCAGTGTCGTGTCCTGCTACTGCTGCGCCGCCCAACCCTGTAGCCTGAAGAGAGAAACATATTATTGCAATACTACGATTCCACCACAAAAAATGTCCTTGAGATTGCCAGTGTCATACCGACCTGACAGTACAGTCTGTAGAGCGGAACAGCAGCATATGACATGCCAATCATTCCCACTCCAGCAGCTGCAATATATGTAAGGATAGTCTTGTTTTTTTTCTTCCAGTCATCTGCCTGGCTCTGATGTTTCCTCTTGTGAGTTTTGGCTCCTCGTGACTGGTTGAGGAGTCGCTGTGTGGTCCTCCTGAGAAACTGCTGGCTGCTGGATGTGGCTAATCTTCTGATGGTGCAACAATCAATACACAATCGGGTGCTAGAAAGTGCTTGTATATAGTGCTTTGCAGTGCACCCACGAAGAAGGAACGATGACAGCATAATCCTAGAGTGCAAGTGAAATCCTCTTCAAAACAGGTGGGTTTCACCTAAAACCAACAATATGGATTATATTACACAGACTGTGTGATCAGTTCATAACCAGAGTAAAGAAGGTCTCGTAAATTATCCTCGATAAAAATAAGAAGTGGCACACACAGAATGTCCAAATAAAAATAAATAAATGTCCAAATTATTGAAAAGACAGGGATCAGTTTTAAGATTTAATGTATTAATTGGCAATAATTTTTAAAGAGCGGTACAAATAAGCAATAAAAATAGCAGTAGCAATATACAAAGTCTTAGGCATAGGACGATAACCGTTTAAGGTTTACCATAGTTTGGAAAAGTCAAGGTTTTAAAACGCCAAAACTTTGTTTTACCATTCCTACAGTATATACGTTTTATTTATGTGATTTTTACAACAATCTATCTAATATATATATATATATATATATATATATATATATATATATATATATATATATATATATATATATATATATTACACATACATAAATAGGCATGGACTGGTATAAGATTCTGATGATACAATAACCTTGGATGAAACATAGATATTAGGGCTGCACAATATTGGAAAAATCTTATTATGCAATTGTTACAACCAGCTCAAAATTGTAACGCTAGAGAGACAATACGTAGCGGGTAAATTGAAAAGATAAATAATTTATTAACAAAAAAGTACAATTAACCAAAGTATTTAAAGAAATCAAAGTCAGTATACTGTAAATGGAAGTCAGTAGTGAAAAAGCTCATGATCCAAAACAAACTAAAATAAAACCAAAATGCCAGGCAAGGACGTCTGGCTAACCGAGCTCTCTTCTCATGTCAAATATTGGACTTTTTATAGGCACCACATAACAGGTCTCAGGTGAGATGACCCACCCACAATTCAGCAATCTTGCAGGCTCTGCAAATCAAAACAAGAACCACAAAAAAGAGCCAAAACAAACAGGTTCCACACGTGACCTAACAGCAATATGTTATCATCCTGCAATAAATATTGCTATATGAATGCAGTTTCACATAATAGTTTTTATAGCTCTATTTGATGGTTTTCTGGAGGGTCTAACAGCATTCAGGTACAGAAATTGAATAATCACAATGCAAAAAATTAGCTTGTTTTAAAATATCTAAACATTTTTGTAGATCAAGAAAGTGGGGTAAGGGATATATATATATATATATATATATATATATATATATATATATATATATATATATATATATATATATATATATTTTTTTTTTTTTTTTTTTTTTTTTTGCATAGAAAAATAAATAATTAAAAAACAATTCATGTTTGTTACACCTCCAAACATACACATTTCTACCCAAACTCTCTTGAAATGCTCAGTCAAAGGCCTAACTTAGCAGTAACAAAAATAAATCAGATGTGCTCTGTGGCTCAGCTATAATTCAGACTCAACATTGCATATCTTGTGATGTGACTATTGCAGATGTGCATATTACAATATCAATATGCCAAGATATCTATTTCATGTTACATCTACATATGAATATATAGTTGTTAAAACATAGCTCTACCTTAGAAACTGTGAAAACAGTGCATTTTTTTAAAATAGCTTTTTAATCTATATTTCAAATGTAATGGAAATACAACACACTCAATTCTAAATTTAAGTTAAGATAGTTTAGCAATGCCTTTGTATTAAACGGAGTGAAATAATGAATAAATAAAGAATAACTAATGTTCTGCTTATTTTTTCTCAAGGTTCAGGTAAGACTAAACACTGCAAGGATGGCCAATTCAGCTTTGCAGTTTGCACTCAAAAAACTTACACACTTCATTATTTTTTAACAAATAAATATAAACTTGACGAAAAACTGATCCCAAACTTTTTAACTGTAGTATTTAGTACAAAAATTGACAATGCTAACAGGCTCAGCCATTCTGTTAACAAGTCATAAACGTTGCTTAGTATTTTTACGGTGACCAAGCCAAACTTCAAATAATATGACTTCCCAAACAGAAGATGATGTAGACTTACCTGACTCACAGTAAACGATTATGTCCATAAACTGTTCACCCTTCAACAGCATGTTACAAAACATCAAGTTCAACGCTAGCCTTTTGGCGCAACAGATTTGCGTTCCCCGGAAACAAGAAGCCACTACTGCTACAGTTCCGGCGGATTCTGCATCAACGGGTTTGAGGTACAGTACGTGCTCGTTGATGGGTGAAAATATGATTATTACAAAACATACAGTATATTACATATTACTAATCTTTCTTAAGGTCTTACTCGAATTATGTTAATTAAGACGTTCAAGAACCGGCTTAATCGCTTTTTTAAATCCAAAAGTTTCCTCAATATTCTCACAGCAAAATAGACCTGTAACGTTACGTTAAATTACAAGACGGATTTCAAAAGCTAGATTAAGTTGTGCAATTATATATTTGTAACCCTTTAACAATCGACAATATAGAATAGGAATATGGCGGTGTACATGTAGTTTTTAGGGGAAGTAATTGTTAAGTTTTGTTTCTAAAGACGGGCCACATTAAGTTTCAAGGTAAAATGTGCAGGTAAGTTAGTTGTTCTGAAAACCGTAAAGCATAAGCATCACACCATGGGAGTTTACTTTTTGTTGCTTTATCATAATTTACTACAGAAGTTTTACACAAAATCTGGAAAGGTGGTTGATATAACTAGTATTTTGTATTTATTTACATTTATAAGACAAGGTGTCCGCGGGGTCTTAAAAAGTATTAAAAGTTGATAAATCATTGTAGAGAAATATAAGGCCCTGAAAAAGTAGTAAAAAGTCTTAAATGCTATTTTGCAAGGTATTAATTTTATATAATCTTTGATTGTTGTATGGTTTTATGCTAAAGTTTGCCTGAATTAAATCTGTGAATATCAGGATGCTGTGTAGTTTATGAAATCAATGAAATCCAACTAGATTTGAAATCATGCTGCTTTGTTTACTGCAGTAATCAAGGAAACACTGTTATTCCTGCAGTTCTATGCACCAACCGGCTGAATTAGCTAGATTTATTAGATTTTTATTCAGCATGTGAATAATGTTTTAGTTTTGGATTAGTTTCTTACATTAATATTCAGTAATTATACTGTAAGTTAAAGTCTCGCCGGTGTTTACGGTTGAAACCTAAAGTGTTTATAAGGTTTTAAGATGTATGGAAAGAGTCCTAAAAAAGGTCTTAAAAGGTCTGGAATTTCAATCTCTAATATCTGTATATATTCTGAATGAGTGCAAAAATATATCCTGAGCTTCTTGTTTTGAAAAAATTATATTATTATAACACGTGCCAGTCAGTGTATATGCTAGTGTACGCATGCACACACACACACACATATATATATATATATATATATATATATATATATATATTTTTTTTTTTTTTTTTTTTTTTTTTTACCAACCAAGTACACATTAAATTGAAAAAGTGGACAGAGAGGGCAAAGTACTCATGTTTAAACTGACTCTGGTTAAAGTTAAAGAACTGACTACACTTTTGTACTTTCTATACAGTTTTGTGGATATTTTATTTTACTGATAAAGTCCCTGATGCTGGTAATATATTTATTCTATTTAACAAGAAACATACAGACATAATTACAACCTTCAAAACTTTTTGTGTGCTTTTTTTCACACGACAATCCTTTGCATGATAATTTTATTTTTAGAGACAAACAGTAAAATTACCTGCAATGTTTAAATGTTTCTTAAATGAATTTAGATAAAAACAATAGTGTAAATACATGTTAAAACTATAAATGATATATAAGGATCTCATTAGAAATAAATCTCAATGCATAAAGTATTCACATTCTTTAAATAATTGCTTTAACTGTACAAATGTTGATGAAGTACATAATTGTTAAAGATATTTTGTACAGTATGACAACTGTGCAAACTTATTAAACTGAAGGATCAGAGAAAGTCTGTACAGTAGGCTACATACACATGAACTGTTCACAGACCCTAATCAATAGAAAGTGGTAGAACGCTGACAAGAGACTCCTGTCCTAAGCATTTAAACGTCAGATTTGACCAGTCTCCCTTGTTTTCCTGTGATCCAATCAACCAAAATGCATCGTATTACCCATAAAAACAGTCCATCAGTCATGTGTACATCGAGGACTCCCTTTGTATCCTTGCTTTTCTCATTGTAAGCTTTAATTTAATTAATTGTAAAGTGAAAAATCAAAGTACAGTAACAACAGTAAAAAAGTACAGTATATGTAAAGTAACAAAGTGCTATATTTGTACTGGTACTTGCCATCTTTGAAAGAGATATAAAGTAAAGAAATGTATAATGTCATTAATATAATATAATGTTAATATACACATTACTAATGAATACTTATGTCACGTTTGTCTGTTATTTTGAACTATTCACTTAAGAATCCTAAAAGTAAAATGTATCACTGATAACTATAAAACCATTAATATTGGTTAAGCACCAATATTATAACTAGAATAAACTTTCTAAAGGATCATTGTGCTAACAGCAGTAAGACTGAATTTCATTTCTAAAACTTCAACAGTAGTTTATGATCATTCAATTATTAATTTTCTTTTCGGCTTAGTCCCTTTATTAATCCGGGGTCGCCACAATGAACACAATGAACCGCCATCTTATCCAGCACTTTTTAAGCATCCACATACACTCATACACTATGGACAATTTAGCCTACCCAATTCACCTGTACCACATGTCTTTGGACTGTGGGGGAAACTGGAGCATCCAGAGGAAACCCATGCGAACGCAGGGAGAACATGCAAACTCCACACAGAATCGTCAACTGACTCAGCCGAGGCTCGAACCAGCGACCTTCTTGCTGTGAGACGACAGCACTAACTACTGCGCCACTGCGTCACCGTGTATGATCAATACTTTTAATTAATTCAGGTTAAGATGCAAGTATTATGTTCAATCTGGTTATGCATTAAAATGACTGAGGTGAATCAGTAAAGGTAAAAATTTAAAACTGTCAGCTAAATATTTAAAAATAAAAATAGTATTGATAGAACAAGTATCCTTTATCTAGTAGTAATTCTAATCAATAATCTGCATTAATACAAAATATATCAGCATTATCTCAATTTGACTAAGACAAAGCACCTCCTCCTGGTCACTATAGCTAAACACCAGTATTTAAGCTCACTTGCGCTTTCATTCTAGGAGGATTAAGATTCCACAAGGGTTAAAAGATTATATTATTTAAAAATAAACGATTTATTCAAACTGTAGCTTATGTGTGTTTGTTGTTATGATGTTCCTAAAGACACAGTTTCCCCCCAGAATAAATTGCACTCACTATGTTCTCATCCTCATGTGGTTTTAAACATTTATATTCATAAATGCATAACCTCATATAGAATTGATCTAAAATATGAGCTAAATATAAAGTTGTTAAGGGATAGTTGATTGAAAAATATAGATTCATTGTTTCTAAACAGTTTGAGTTGAACACAACAAAAAATATTTTGATGAAAGCTGAAAACCGTTGGCATTCTTGGTCAAAGAAGTGAATGGTTACAAGTTTCCTGCTTTAGTCAAAATATCTTCCCTTGTGTTAAAAAAAAAAGAAACTAGTTTAGGAACAATGTGAGTGAATGATAATGAAAATCTTCATTTTTGAATGAACTATCCCTTTACAACTTTCTATTTAGCTCATATTTTAGACAAGTTCTTTTTATGACTCTTGCATTTATGCTTACAAAGCTAACGCATGCTTTACATTCATTTTTTAAATATACTTTTCTCGATCAAAAGTGAGCAAAGATGGAAAAAATACTTTAAATTGTTTAAATTGACTCTTTTAAAATTTAAAGTACTGACTACACTTTTGTACTCAAGTGTACTCTGTTAATTGGATTTATTTATTTTTTCCATGTAGTTTTGTGGATATTTTATTTCATTGATAAAGTCACTAATACTGTTAATAATATTTATTCTATTTAAAAAGTGTCCCTTTAAAACTTTCTATTTAGCTCCTTTCTATAAGTACAGCATTTATGCACACAAAGCTAATGCATGCTGCTTTATTTTATTTTTAATTTTAAATATACTTTTCTTGATCAAAAGTGAGCAAAGATGGCAAAAGTACTCATTTAAATCAGCTCTTGTAAAAGTTAAAGTACTGACTGCACTTTTGTACTCAAGTGTACAGTGTTTGTTTTTTCCATACAGTTTTGTGGATATTTTATTTTACTGATAGAGTCACTAATGCTGTTAATATTTATTCTATTCAAAAAGCATCCCTTTAAAACTTTCTATTTAGCTCATATTTAAGATATAAGTCTTGCATTTAGCCATACAAAGCTAACGCCTGCTTCTTTATTCTCTTTTCCCTTTAAATAGACTTGACCCTGACAAGATTCAGCATCCCTACATCAGAAATCATGCGTCAGACTCGCGTCCCCTCGTTTCACATCACGTCGCGGTGTCAAGTTTTGAGCTTTCCTGCCTCCGGAGAGAGACAGAATCCTCATCAGCTGTGACAGCGCAGAGAGAGGTGAGGCAAACCATGTGACTGCGGGGTATCAGGAGAGATTAGTGAATAGGTAGGAGTGTGTCTGTTACTGTCTGGCTAGATTGCTGTCTCTCGGTCATCGAGACTGACCTGATTTGAACCACCGCTTTTTCCCCCCCAACCCAGTGATTCCGTCGACTTCACTGCAGCTCATCAGTCGCTTGCGAACCTGCGATGGCACTGCTTCCACAATCCGTGGAGGCAGAACACTTTGACGGTCTTTCACTCCTCTACTGGTAGGAAAAGCCATTTATCTTCTTGTTTTCTGTGACTGTAGATTAAGCAAATGCTCATGCTCATTTGTAGCCTCATTTAGGTTTCTGTTTATGCTTGTTAAGCTTACATTTCAGCCAACGGTAACATTCTGTTTACATAAAACACATGCATGTGTACAGTATGTGCATAGAAAACTGCTTTCAGTGAGCTGCTCATTAATATCACCACTAGGTATTATATGTGGTTTAAGAACGTGTCGTTTTTGAGTTCAATATCATTGTTGTGCGTCAGGAAGTGGAAACTTAGAGCAAGGCAAATAGGATGCACCCTAGAGAGGATGGTTTGGATGCAGTCACTTGAGTGCATATCCTTACATGGCTTGAGCAAGGTAAGACAGATTAGGTAGAATTAAGTGATCAGTTTAATGCTGGATCTTTTGTAACACAATCTCACGCGCTCCATCTGAGGGTGACTCGTTAACAGCACAAATCCTTTCGTGCTTCATAATTGCATGTATAAGCAGAAAAAGGCACGCAGGGGTGTTTTAAGATGTAAATAAACATGCCAGATCTGCCTGCTGCAGCAAAGGGGAAGATTATCGTTATCCTTAATCTAGTTCTAATTCTTCTTGTTGCTTTCAATGTGGCATAGATTAAAGGGCATTGTTTACAGTCTAGGAGAGGAGATAACAAAGAACACTAATTGCAGAGATGGGAATCAGGTTAAATACATCGCTAGTTAGAAGTGCAAGCATTTGTCCTTTTCATCCTGTTCGGCTCACGCTGACCGCCACATGAACTCAACCAAACGAAAACAGCACTTTGGTTTTGAGATTATAAATCCGGAAGGTGAAACACCATCTGTTTCAGGAGCACAGTTGTGTATTTAGCTAATGTTTGCCGTTTATGACTTTGGCACATTTTAATAAGTTTAGCAAAAACATTGCGCTGGAAGGAGGAATATTTATAAATATAATGTGTTTTTTTTAGCAAACATAGCAAACATTTTCATTTGTTTTGATTGAAAGACAGGGTTATTCCTCCAAACTTCTGAGGTTGGTACTGGGCTCTAAAAATGTATCTAAACATATAAAAACGAGACAACTTTTTTTATTAACTGTTATTTTGTGCACTAAATGACAACTTTTATATTTTAAATTGAGATAAATACAGAACAAATTTCTGAACTAATAGCTTTTCTGTCATTTTTAGCTAGGCGGTGCATTTTGTTGCAGTGGAAATCTCCTCAACCCCCATCCCATACTCAGTGGATTAAAGATGCCTTATTTTTTGTTAAATTAGAAAAAATTAAACATAGTCTTCGAGGTTCAGTGGTCAAATTTTCTAATATTTGGTTGCCATTTTTGGAACATGTCAAATCACTGAGAATTGAGGCAATTACTGTGGAGTGAATGGTTGCATTTTTGTTTTGATCTGTGCTTCCAGTTGAGTATTAATGCTGCTGATATAGCACAAACATACAACTTTTTCTTGACATAAAAAACCACAAGTATTAAGAACGTGCCACCCCCCCCCAGCCTATTTAGTTTAATAGATTTTCCATTTTTTTATTTCTTTTCTATTTTTTTTTCTATTTATTCATTTTATTTTATTTTATTATTACTGTTTATTTTACTTTTTATTTTTCAACCTCAACGTCTGGTACAGACCTGTTTATATGCTCAATTTGAAAATTGATTTATGCACATCATATAGTGTTTATGCACGTCATATACTGTGTGTCGCACAATATGAGGGTTATAGGGTGGTTTATTTTAATTTTTTTTAATCAATGTTGTACTGTTATATATATTTTTTTTTCTGTTTGTACTGTTATTGTCTCTTTTTACTTTGTTTGTTAACTGTCAAAAAATCTAATAAATAAATCTTAAAAAAAAAAAAGAATACAGAACAAAGCAAATTGTTTGACTAAAGCCAATGCTAATAAATCATATATCCAGAGACTACATTTTAGACTACATTTTATGTATATTTTTTTAGACCACATTTTATGTACAATTGTATATATTGTAAATTTTCCTTTTCTTAACACTCTACTTTTTATATTAACATTATATGTTAGGCACCCAGGGTCTGAGAGTAACGTAATTTCGATTCTATATATGTCCTGTACATGTGGCTGAATTGACAGTAAAGCTGACTTTGACTTTAACACTATGATCATTTTCAAATGGACTCTTAATTATACTTAATTTTATTCATTTCTTGCTCTTCAAAATAAATGTATGCTACAAAGTGATGGAAAAACATAAAAGTTCATCTAAACCATTCCTTTTATTCCATCAAAACCTTTTCCTGATTAGATTAATTTTATTTATCAGCGTAATTGTACAGTACGTTATGTTATGTTTAGGACCTCAGTGACCCCAGATATCAATAAATGCAATTAATTTTATCATGTTTAGATTCTTTAAATGTTTTACACGTATGCTCATTTCAGTTGTATTCTTTGATTTGTTTTGTTTTATTTTTGTGTAGTGTGTTTTTGCCGGGGTCAAACTGTCTCCTAAATGGCAATTGCCTTTTCAATAAGTCTTAAGTAAAAAAATTGAAAATGAAAAAATTTTGGTCAGATTTGAAACCAATACTTAAAATTTTAGATTGAATATTAGCTCTAATGAATAAAAGAATGAATAATAGTATTAAGCATTTATAAATCATAATGCTGATTTTAACATTTACTAATATATTACTAATATATAAGGTTATAATACTTCTGAACAATTTGTTTAACTAACATTAAAATGTTTATGTTGATGTAAGTTTAACTGATGTTAACCAATGAGACATTATTAAAAAGAGTTACCACAGTTATTTCACATGCAGCGATGTACAAAAATAATCTCAGAAAATGATATTTAATAATATTTGAATAAAAAGGCTACATAATTACAATGAAAATATTGAACAATCTTGGTCTCATAAATAAGAAAAATGTCATAGTTTTATTAGCATCTCACTTGATGTCCTTTAAAGTAAAGCATTGTATTTGTTTGCTTTTGGTCTGTTGAGGGGATTAAATACAATGGGGATCAGACTCCATATATGCCCTCTTTTTGTAAAGGAATTACTATTAGACGCTTTCATAGTTTATCTACAGTTCATTTACCTACATTTTGTGATTTTTAATATACAAGCATAGTAACCTACTTTCTGAATAAGCTTTTCTTTATTTTGCCTTATGATGAATCATTGCTTCAACCATATTGTTTACTGTAATTTATTTTACATTTTTAAAGCCCATATTCGATTTACTCACTCACTTTTTTCAGCTTAGTCCCTGATTTATCAGAGGCTGCCACAGTGGAACGAACCGTCAATTACTCTGGCATACGTTTTATGCGGTGGATGCCTTTCCAAACACATTAAATTCATACGTTCATATTTCTATATTAAAAGTGGTTTAACCTACTGAATCATTACAGTAAATAAATTTAACATAAATTTAAAAAACACTGAGGTGCAATTTTACATCCAAATTTATATATATATATATATATAGCATTTATATATATATTTGTTCTGCAGCATTTACCATTATCTTCTTCTGTTGTAATAAATCTCTCATTATGCAGCCATTTTGGAGAAAAAAAAAAGATGAGGAATGATTATATTCTTTCCTCTGGGATTTAATAATTCTTGCATCAGAGGGTCAACCGCATTATTACTATCCATTCGATAATCTGTGTTTTTAAAAAACAGTCTGGAACATTCATCTGAAAATCTTCCCTTTAGGATAGTATGTCTTGTACCGATTTGTAAAAGAATCTCTCTTTTTTTTCAGGACAATAATGGGACCTCATGGCATCAACCGTGCTGTGGAAAGACTAGAGTTTACAGACTGTAAAAAAGGACTTGGTGAGTTTATTATAATATTTTTTAGAATATCCATTGCTTTGAGGCATTTCGGTGTACAGTTTGTCCTGTCACTCCCATTAATCCAAAAAACATTGTTCTCAATTTGATAGGCGTGAAGATTATTGGGGGCTACAGGGGACAGAGCGGTGAAGAGTTCGGCATTTTCATTAAACGCGTTTTGCCAGGTGGCGTCGCGGCACAGGACGGTATGTTCTTTCTCCCAAAATCTCGCTGGAATACGTCTATTTAGATTCTGGGGATGATGGATGGTGTCCCTTTCTGTCTTTCAGGGCGTCTCAGACCAGGGGACCTCATTTTAGATGTCAACAACATGAATTTACGGGGTGTTACGAATGAAAAGTAATTTATTTTGGATTGTTTACTGTATGAGCATGTAATAAATGACAAGATGCCTGGAGTATATTAAAATAACTGAACTGAATTGAGAATTACAGTTTAAGTGAGAATTATTATCCCTCCTAAATTTTTAGCTCCACTGTTAATTTTTCCTCTATTTCTGTCTAATGTAAAGATTTTTTTCATAAATGATTTCTTTAATCTTTGCCATAATGACAGTACATAATATTTTACTAGATTATTTAAGGTACTTGTTGCTTAAAGTGCCGTTTAAAGGCTTAACTAGGTTAATTAGGCAAATTAGTGTAATTAGGCAAAAAATTGTATAACAGTGGTTTATTTTATAGACAATGGAAAAAATATCGCTTAAAGGGGCTAATAATTTTGACCTTGAAATGCTTTTTAAAAATTAAAAACTGCTTTTATTCTAGATAAATAAAACAAATAAGACTTTCTCCAGAGGCAAAATATTATAGGAAATACTGTGAAAAATTCCTTGCACTGAAATATTTGAAAAAGAAAAAAAGGCACAGGAGGGCTAATAATTTTAACTTCAACTGTATATGTGTTGTTTTATTAGGGCAGTGGAGGTTCTTCGAATGGCATCAGCTACAAATCACATGTCTTTACTGGTAGTACGTGACGACGCTTCCAGGTAAAATTTTTAAAAATTGGGATATTTTTACTTAATTATGAATGACTTCAGATGCCAAAACCAGACTTAAAGCAACACTCTTCTCTTTGGAAATAGGCTCATTTTACAAGTCACCTAGAGTTAGTCATCAAGTCAGTTAAGTTTTACCATATTTAAATCCATTTAGCTAGAATAGAATTTTTAACTTAGCTTAGCATAGATCAATAAATTGGATTAGACCATCACCAACTTTCGCAAAAATGTCAAAAAAGTGTTTTAATAATTTTCCTATTTAAAGCCTGACTCTTCTGTGGTTACATTGTATGAGCAACAACTCATTCTGGCATTATAATCAAGTAACGATGAAAGCGAATTTGTACAACTTTAAAGGTAAGTTTTTCAATCAAAAATGTTTTTATTATAAAATGGTTGTATCGCAAACAAATATTGTTCTATTCTAACGAATTATACAAACTTAGTTTTAAAACATTCACACTTATGACTGGTTTTGTGGTCCAGGGTCATGAATGGAGAAAAGAAACATCCCTTTAACCAAGTACAGAATGTGCTCTGCTGGACATCATATACTTAATCCTATAAATGGATGAGTACACACGACACACAAGCGTCTTGATTTTTTTTTACATCTAAATATAGTCTTAATGCACTTAAGAACATTAAAGTCTTTAGCACTTCATTAAGAATTTTGGCACTTGTTGAATGAGAACTTTGTTTCCCAGCATCGTGCTGGGTTGCGGCTGGAAGGGCCTTTGCTGTGTAAAATATATGAATAGTTGGTGGTTCATTCCACTTTAAAGGAGAACAAGAAAATTCTGTTTAGATGTTTGCATCTGGAAGGATTGGACCTTAAGAATGTTGATGAAACTTTTATAAAGCAAAACCATTTAAAAATCTTATTAATGAATGAAAAAGAAAAAATAAATTGTGTTTGTTACTGAATTTACTCATTTTTGATTGATCAAAAAAAAATCTAACAGTCAATTACACCAAAACATGATTTCAAACCTGATCATTTTAATCCAAATTTAAAATATAAGTTACATTTAAAAGATAAAAAGTTTGTACTTTACAATTCCCTTTATTGTAAAACACATTTTACTGGACTTTGCTTTTGCTTTTTGCTTTTGCTTTATTTATAGAGCACATTTAAAAACAACAGATGTTGACCAAAGTGCTTTACAAAGCAATCAACATACAAAATCTATACTTGTATTTATAGACAAAAACGGTAAAACAAATTAAAATTAATTGTTTATAATCTAAACAAGAGTCAGAAGGTGATTATTTTTAATGAGACTTAAAAAGCACCAAGGAAAGAGCATGACCTGATATCTAAAGGCGGACCATTCCACAGATGAGGGTCTGTGACAGAAAAAGCCCTGTCTCCTTTTTGATATTGATCGACTGTCCTGCTTTTAATGATTTCAGAAGGCTTTTTTTATTAAATGAACTCTCTTATGGACGTTTTTAACAAAGTGACACCAGGGAAAGTTGTAGAATTTTTATCCTCTATTGACACAAAAAATCGTATTTATTTTATGTATTCGTTTATTTGTTGTTTTTAATGTATATTTATTCTTGAAATGTTCTTGCCATGAAAATAGCCTTGGTGGCTGACATGGCATTAAATAAAAAAATCATTACATTATAAGATAATAACAACATATAATTAAACAAATGAATGAAAATGATTAAGAATTAGATTTATAGCTGCTCAAAAATAGTTTGTTCTACATATTTATTTCAAACAAACAACACCAGAGTCTCATAAATATTACTGTCAATTTAATTGATTTTACTTATATAAAAATTCACTTTGATATGAAAGAAGCTGATCAATGTTTCATGATACAGTGGTTTCTCAAAAGATGTACAAATTATGCTTATCAACAAACAAAAACAAAACAACAACAACCAAAGAATGTGAGATATCATGAAAAGACTCTACTTTACTTTACTAGAACATAAATCATGAATTTAGCTGCTTCTTTTCTTTGTGAGTTGTTCTTTTTTTATGATTGTGTTTTCTTTATCTCTTTTAGTTCAAGTCATTTTAGGAGAATTGAGCTATAGCCGATCCGCAATGCTGAATAATTTTTCGAGGTCACATGCTGTGATTGTTTTGTTTGGTCACTGTCTGCTTAGCCCCAGGTCTCGGATTTGGGCAGTTGTCAAGTTCTTTCTGTCTGTCTCAGTTTAAACAGAGCTGGCATTTTGCTGGTCTCAGTGACTTCCTGATGAGCACTTTTGTACTCCGGCTGAACAGCTGTTGACGTATTTGGGCCGCATGTCTGTCATACGCGCCCTGAGCTGAACCAGCTGAGGTCAGGATTTAAGCTGTAACGGTGTAAAAGGATTACACTCGTAATTAATGGGCAATCAATCACCTCAAACTGCGTCGGGACAGGAAACATTCTGAGAATATGATGTCAAAAAAGTCTACTGCTTAGATCACATTTCTCATTTGGAAAGGCTCCAGCTCTTAACTTTGATTCCAATTTATCGGTGATTACTTCAGTAATCTAATTAAGCGCTTCTAAGCTTCTTTGAGAACTAATGAGGAAGTTGCATTTAATGGGAGTCGTCAAATTAACTAACAAGGCACTGTTAGATAAGATAAGATAAGATTCTATAGCACTTTTTCTTACACGCAAATCAAGCATGATTTAATGAGGAAAATTTCTCCAATTTTAATAATTGGATAATGAAGGTTTCAGAAAGGGTGACTCTAAATAAGACTGATTTTGTGTGTCTGTGTTTGTTTATTAGGAGGGAATTTACTGAATTAATGGAAAAGTATGGCTCCAGCAGTAGTACCAGTTCTGGATCAGACACCTCTGTTTCCACAGGTATTTTCCATTACATCTGTCACTACACTACATTTCAGGAGTGAATGACTTTTGTTTGGTTTTGCGAGCTTGCAAGAACTGATGAAAATGTTGAAATGGATAGAAATGTCGGTATCACTTTATTTTGATGGTCCTTTTAACTTATTTTGTTGAGCTTAAGTTACATTGCATCTACATGCCAACTAATTCTTATTAGATTTTGAGTAGACTGTAAGGTTGAGGTTAGGGTTAGGGTTAGTGTAAGTTGGCATGTACTTGCAAAGTTTCTTATAGTCATTTAAATGTGTTGAAGGAGCAGTATCAACAGATATTGAGCAGACTGTCTACTAATACACAAATGAGAATGAATTGGCATGTAGTTTCAATGCAACTTTTAGTCAACAAAATGTGCAATAGGACCATCAAAATAAAGTCTTACCAAAATGTTCTACAGAGAATGCATCATTGTATTCTGGAGACAATAGATTTATCAAAATTTGCAAAATAAAAAGGAGTTTAATGAAAAGTTTAAGATCAGCAATTATTTTATTTAGTCATTGGGAAAACAAGACAAAAAAATATGATACCAAAAAACATACCAAGTATTTAGCAAGGATGCTATAAATCAATCAATATTGATGATGAAGACCCCCCAAAAATCTTGTCTTAAACCTATTTTTTGTTGTTTTAAAATTGCACACACCCTATAATCACCTCTACACGTTTGTAACCTAATTTGCACTAGTTTATGTGCTGCATTTGGCATTTTTAAGTTATAAGTTATTAATTTTTTATTTGTGCATTTAGGAGTGAATGATGTACGTCTGATTCTGAGAGCTTGCAGGACATGGATAGAAATAGCCTATAGAGCGGTTTGGTTTCTGGAAAGCCTCCTAGTATTCTGCAAACAATAAATTTCTAAAAAAATATACTTGAATGTTGCACAAAATGTAGCTTAATTAATTGTTAAAAAAACTAATTAATTCTTTTATTTAGCTATTATGCAATCAATTACAAGTTTCATTGAAGACCTCAAAAAGCATGTTTTTAGTGTGTGTGTGTGTGTGTGTGTGTGTGTGTGTGTGTGTGTGTGTGTGTGTGTGTGTGTGTGTGTGTGTGTGTGTGTGTGTGTGTGTGTGTGTGTGTGTGTGTGTGTGTGTGTGTGTGTGTAGTTTTTAGATTACATACATTTTATTATTGTCTCTACTTGTTTACCATCTAATTTCACTTTGTTTGTGCTGCGTTTAACATTATGAAAATAATGTGTTTTCTCATTGTCAATATTTTACTCAATTTTACACTCTTATTTGGCTCTCTCTCATACTAATTTCCCCTCTTTAGTCAGTTTAGCTGTTTGTTAATTGCACTGTGCTACTGATATTGTGGCATTCATTTTTGTCTTTTTAAAGTGAAAGAGCAGTAGATGTGTGTTCACAGTATTAAAACACAAATCTCTTGAACTAGACCTTTACACCCTGAATTAGAAAAAATAATGTTTCATGAGAATCCTATGACAACCTATGTTTCATTGTTTTATAGCAAATTGGTCAATGGCTCTAAAGAAACACCAGAATCCAAGAAAGATTCTTCGTGTACAGATTTGCAATATGATCAGACAGATTTATAATGGAATCATGTATGTGTTAAAGCCCAGAATGTTTCAATTAATACTACATTTAAAATGATCCAATATAACTGGGTGATGCATACTTATATCACACTTGAAAAACTAAACAGGTTTAACCCAAACATCCCAAATATATATTTCAAACGCCAAAAAAACATAAAGGAACATTCTTTCATTGTATCTGAATGTGAAGTGGTTAAGATTTTCTGGCAAAACGTTGTAACATTAATCTCCTCAATTATTTCAAATCCAATTCCAGTTACCCCTGCAATATGTGCTTTGGGTTTATTTCCTGTAAGTTTCTCATTACCAGGTTATCAAACTAAAATGATTGACATGTCTTGTTATTGCAAGGTGTTTAGCACTCTATTGGAAGAACAGATATCCATTGACCACTACTGAAAGATTTGACACATTACATTGCTCTGGAAGGAATCACCTACAGCAGTGGCAGATTAACTACTATTTTTAAGAATGTTTATTATTATCAGCCACTTTAACCCTTATAAATAGTTTTAACATTACCACTGTATTGTGCTTATATGTAAAAAAAGAAAAGAAAAAAAAAAGAGAAAACAAAAATAAAATGTCAACGTTTAAATTAAAACGTGCTTTTGAAATTGTAGGCTACTGTTCTGAAAAGTAAAGGAAAAACTCCTGTACGTAAATATAAAGTTTTAAGTATCCTATTCATCAAAATCTGGAAATGTTGCTTGGACCTCATAAATATAGGCTAAATGTCATCATATTCAAATATGAACCATTGGTTATCAATTTTAAAATATATGATGTATGTCCATATGACATATTGGATTACTCTCCATACCACTTGAAGGCAGCCCCTGTACCACCGTTTGAAACCACTGACCTACAGTATAAAGGGCTAATTTTTTAATTAATAATTTTGGGATCTGTTTATACAGTTTTTGGAACGAAACCTTACAGTGGCACAAACAAATACCTCTCACTCTACACCTAAAGGTTCGCAAGCTGTCACTGGGGTGGTACCTTCTCAAAAGGTACAAATTTGTACTTAAAAGGTCCATATTGATACCTCAAGGGTACATATAAGTACTTAAAAAGTACAAAAGAGCTCCTCTTAAAATTTGTAGGTACTAATATATACTTTTGAGGTACCAATATGGACCCTTCAAATACAAATGTGTACCTTTTGAAAAGGTGACAGCTTATGTACCTTTATTTCTGAGAGTGTACTGATTAATCGATTGATTACATGTCTATTTATGTATGTGGAATACAGTACATGGTTTTATTTGTCTCAGCCCATGTATACCAATATATTTAGCTGTTCAACTGAATTTAAATGCTTTGGGGGAGGGAGGCGGAAAGTTGAAATGTAAAAAATCTGTAATTTCATGATAAATTTCAAGCGTTTTTGTTTCTACAAAAAAATTTTTTTTTAATTATAATAAAAAAGAAAATCTCTTGTCATTAGGAAAGATGACAGACACAGCGTCCTCCTCCTCATCATCTAGATCAACCAGTCCTCTGCTTCTTAGTCCTAAAGAACCAAGCCCAGTGTACACCACCGCCTGCATCAACTCCCCATCTCCACAAGTTTGCACGTAAGAACTACAATTACATGCTGGAGATTTGTGGGCTATATGAGGTCAGAAACCCTTGTTAATACACTGGTGTCCACTAAGTGAACTGCAGTCAGCAACTTATTGCATGTGCATGATCCTTTGCACATAAATTTCACATACTTTTGAAATTTCTAGCAAATTAACTTTTCCTTTGCTTAAAAGTTATGGAACCAGATTAGTCTCAAAAGAAATTCACACAAAAGACACGATGTACACATGCGTAGCCAAAAAGTCCATCTACAGGCTTTTATGTGCAACCTAGGAAGCTGGGAAGGGTCTCATTTTTTTAGTTCCATTGCAAGGCACTCACACATTGACATACAGTGTAGCCCCTTTAAACTAGTTTTCAAGTTAAAAGATATGACAGAATCCAGTAGCTTTCTGACACTATTGCAGTTAATAGTCTCCTGATAGAGGAGCTTGAGCCTGAAAACACCTGGCCTAGCCTGAGTGAGAGTGAAATCCCACAAAAAGATTAATTATGAATAATGGGGAAAATCGAATCACTCAAATCTAATTGTTTTTGCTGTTTATCTAAGCACTTACGTTTGGCTCTCTTTCCGCAGTGACTGCATGATTCAATTGATTTGTGTTGCCAAAGGGACGGGGTTAGGCCTGGTCATCAGGGGCGGAGCTAATCGTGCAGAGGGGCCAATGGTGTTCGTTCAGGAAATAATTCAAGGAGGCGACTGCCAAAAAGTATTTGGACATTATCATTGTTATCATTATTATCATTATTATTATTATTATTATTATTATCTATTGTTGTTGTTGTCATTATTATTAGGGGCCAAGCACCGTAGGTGCGTAGGCACCTATTGCTTTCGTTAGTGTTCTTATTATTATTATTATTATTATTATTATTAGGGGCCAAGCACCGTAGGTGCGTAGGCACCTATTGCTTTCGTTAGTGTTCTTATTATTATTATTATTATTATTATTATTCTTCTTCTTCTTCCGTTTCTTCCGCCGGATTTGAATGGCAGCCCATATAGGCGTATGCGGGAAAGTTGTATAATTTGGCACAATGATAGAGGCCAGTATTAACATTAATCAGACCAAACATGAAGTCTCAAAATCAAACTCTCTAGCGCCACCACTTGTCCAAACTTTCACGTATGTTTATCATCATAACTTTTGAACCGAATGGGCTACAATCAAAATTCTTTTTTCCTCTGATTCCTTGGCTCAGTCCGATTCAAACCCACCCTATGACGTCATTTTCCGTCATGAATTTTTTCGCGCTATTTTAAATTTTTTGAAAAACCTATTTGATCAAACTCGTCCTAGGCCGTGTCTCCGATTTTCACCAAAATTGAATCACATGATCTACAGACCATGCCAACCAAAAGTTATGGAATTCAAGTTGATTAGACCAACCGTTTTTGTTTAACTTGCGAACTAATTTAACGTAGAACTTGCGAAAATGGACTTGAGGCGATATCTCCCTAACGCATACACCGATTCACACCAAACTTGGTGTGTGTTATGACAACTAGGGTTTAAGGTTAATTGCGGAGTTTCGGCGCACTGCCCCCTAGTGGTCCGGAGATACTAAAAACTTGCTTTTTGGCTTATAACGTCTCAACCTTTCGTCCGAAACTCATGAAACTGGTCTCATTACATCCGGCAGAGCATGCCGAGTCGAATGATGTCTGATTTTCACAGGTCAGCCATTTTGGGCGTCGCCCATTTCGATTTTTGGCAAAAAATGCTATATTTTACCAACACATTCACATATCATTACAAAACATGGTATGCATCTTCAACCCCATGCCCTGAAAGTACTCAAAAACTTCTGGAGCAGCGCCACCTTTTGGTCAAAAGTGCTTGGCCCCTTAATTGCTGCTTGCAGCTATATTTAGGGGCCAAGCACCGTAGGTGCGTAGGCACCTATTGCTTTCGTTAGTGTTCTTATTATTATTATTATTATTATTATTATTCTTCTTCTTCTTCCGTTTCTTCCGCCGGATTTGAATGGCAGCCCATATAGGCGTATGCGGGAAAGTTGTATAATTTGGCACAATGATAGAGGCCAGTATTAACATTAATCAGGCCAATTATGAAGTCTCAAAATCAAACTCTCTAGCGCCACCACTTGTCCAAACTTTCACGTATGTTTATCATCATAACTTTTGAACCGAATGGGCTACAATCAAAATTCTTTTTTCCTCTGATTCCTTGGCTCAGTCCAATTCAAACGCACCCTATGACGTCATTTTCCGTCATGAATTTTTTCGCGCTATTTTAAATTTTTCGAAAAACCTATTTGATCGAACTCGTCCTAGGCCGTGTCTCAGATTTTCACCAAAATTGAATCACATGATCTACAGACCATGGCAACCAAAAGTTATGGAATTCAAGTTGATTAGACCAACCGTTTTTGTTTAACTTGCGAACTAATTTAACGTAGAACTTGCGAAAATGGACTTGAGGCGATATGTCTGTAACGCATTCACCGATTCACACCAAACTTGGTGTGTGTTATGACAACTAGGGTCTAAGGTTAATTGTGGAGTTTCGGCGCACTACCCCCTAGTGGTCCGGAGATACAAAAAACTTGCATTTTGGCTTATAACGTCTCAACCTTTCGTCCGAAACTCATGAAACTGGTCTCATTACATCCGGCAGAGCATGCCGAGTCGAATGATGTCTGATTTTCACATGTCAGCTATTTTGGGCGTCGCCCATTTCGATTTTTGGCCAAAAATGCTATATTTTACCAACACATTCACATATCATTACAAAACATGGTATGCATCTTCAACCCCATGCCCTGAAAGTACTCAAAAACGTCTGGAGCAGCGCCACCTTATGGCCAATAGTGCTTGGCCCCTTAATTGCTGCTTGCAGCTATATTTATTATTATTATTATTCTTCTTCTTCTTCCGTTTCTTCCGCCGGATTTGAATGGCAGCCCATATAGGCGTATGCGGGAAAGTTGTATAATTTGGCACAATGATAGAGGCCAGTATTAACATTAATCAGGCCAATTATGAAGTCTCAAAATCAAACTCTCTAGCGCCACCACTTGTCCAAACTTTCACGTATGTTTATCATCATAACTTTTGAACCGAATGGGCTACAATCAAAATTCTTTTTTCCTCTGATTCCTTGGCTCAGTCCGATTCAAATGCACCCTATGACGTCATTTTCCGTCATGAATTTTTTCGCGCTATTTTAAATTTTTCGAAAAACCTATTTGATCGAACTCGTCCTAGGCCATTTTTCCGATTTTCACCAAAATTGAATCACATGATCTACAGACTATGCCAACCAAAAGTTATGGAATTCAAGTTGATTTGACCAACCGTTTTTGTTTAACTTGCGATCAAATTTAACGAAGGACTTGCGAAAATGGACTTTAGACGATATCTCCGTAACGCATTCACCGATTCACACCAAACTTGGTGTGTGTTATGACAACTAGGGTCTGAGGTTACAGGCAGAGTTTCGGCGCACTGCCCCCTAGTGGTCCGGAGATATAAAAAACTTGCTTTTTGGCTTATAACATCTCAACCTTTCGTCCGAAACTCATAAAACTGGTCTCATTACATCCGGCAGAGCATGTCGAGTCAAATGACGTCTGATTTTCACAGGTCAGCCATTTTGGGCGTCGCCCATTTTGATTTTAGGCCAAAAATGCTATATTTTACCAACATATTCACATATTATTACAAAACATGGTATGCATCTGGCACAATGATAGAGGCCAGTATTAACATTAATCAGGCCAAATATGAAGTCTCAAAATCAAACTCTCTAGCGCCACCACTTGTCCAAACTTTCACATACATTTATCATCATAACTTTTGAACCGAATGGGCTACAATCAAAATTCTTTTTTCCTCTGATTCCTTGGCTCAGTCCGATTCAAACCCACCCTATGACGTCATTTTCCATCATGAATTTTTTCGCGCTATTTTAAATTTTTCGAAAAACCTATTTGATCGAACTCGTCCTAGGCCGTGTCTCCGATTTTTACCAAAATTGAATCACATGATCTACAGACCATGCCAACCAAAAGTTATGGAATCCAAGTTGATTAGACCAACCGTTTTCGTTTAACTTGCGAACTAATTTAACGTAGAACTTGCGAAAATGGACTTGAGGCGATATCTCTGTAACGCATTCACCGATTCACACCAAACTTGGTATGTGTTATGACAACTAGGGTCTAAGGTTAATTGCGGAGTTTCGGCGCACTGCCCTCTAGTGGTCCGGAGATACTAAAAACTTGCTTTTTGGCTTATAACGTCTCAACCTTTCGTCCGAAACTCATGAAACTGGTCTCATTACATTCGGCAGAGCATGCCGAGTCGAATGATGTCTGATTTTCACAGGTCAGCCATTTTGGGTGTCGCCCATTTCGATTTTTGGCCAAAAATGCTATATTTTACCAACACATTCACATATCATTACAAAACATATTATTCTTCTTCTTCTTCCGTTTCTTCCGCCGGATTTGAATGGCAGCCCATATAGGCGTATGCGGGAAAGTTGTATAATTTGGCACAATGATAGAGGCCAGTATTAACATTAATCAGGCCAATTATGAAGTCTCAAAATCAAACTCTCTAGCGCCACCACTTGTCCAAACTTTCACGTATGTTTATCATCATAACTTTTGAACCGAATGGGCTACAATCAAAATTCTTTTTTCCTCTGATTCCTTGGCTCAGTCCGATTCAAACCCACCCTATGACGTCATTTTCCGTCATGACTTTTTTCGCGCTATTTTAAATTTTTCGAAAAACCTATTTGATCGAACTCGTCCTAGGCCGTGTCTCAGATTTTTACCAAAATTGAATCACATGATCTACAGACCATGCCAACCAAAAGTTATGGAATTCAAGTTGATTAGACCAACCGTTTTCGTTTAACTTACGAACTAATTTAACGTAGAACTTGCAAAAATGGACTTGAGGCGATATCTCTGTAATGCATTCACCGATTCACACCAAACTTGGTGTGTGTTATGACAACTAGGGTCTAAGGTTAATTGCGGAGTTTCGGCGCACTGCCCCCTAGTGGTCCGGATATACTAAAAACTTGCTTTTTGGCTTATAACGTCTCAACCTTTCGTTCGAAACTCATGAAACTGATCTCATTACATCCGGGAGAGCTTGTCGAATCAAATGATGTCTGATTTTCACAGGTCAGCCATTTTGGGCGTCGCCCATTTTGATATTTGGCCAAAAATGCTATATTTTACCAACACATTCACATATCATTACAAAACATGGTATGCATCTTCAGCCCCATGCCCTGAAAGTACTCAAAAACGTCTGGAGCAGCGCCACCTTATGGCCAATAGTGCTTGGCCCCTTAATTGCTGCTTGCAGCTATATTTATTATTATTATTATTATCTATTGTTGTTGTTGTTGTTACTATTATTATTTATTTATGTATATTTTTACTATTATTATCATTACTATTATTATTATTATTACTATTATTTTTATAATGATGAAATTATTACTACTACTATTATTATTGTATAGTGTTTTTGTTGTTGTTGTTGTTGTTTTTATTATTACTGTTATTATTTTTATTATTTATAGTATTGTTGTTATTATTTTTTTACTATTATTATTAATATAATAAGAAGAATTGTTTGACCACCAATTAGAATAATTTTTGAAAGGATCATGCAGCAGTGAAGAATAATAGGATTAGTCATCACAGCAATGCATAAATTAATTAAATAAAATATGTTATTAACATTTATTAGTAAAGACCTTATAAAACTTTTGTCAAAAACAAAACTTTTGAACATCAATTTAAGATTAAGAAGACTAAACTGAATTACAACAAAGTAAAAATAAAATGTTTTTCCCTGTGTGACTCTAGGACGGGAGGCTAAAGTCCGGGGACCAGCTTATATCCATCAACAAGGAGTCACTTGTTGGAGTAACACATGAAGAAGCCAAAAGCATACTTACTCGAACCAAACTCAGGTTAAGATATTTTCATATGAACACAACCTTTCCATAATGACAACGTAATTCAAATATGCTTGATATATTAGGACAGTTTGTTTCCATCCAAAACAAATCCATCTGAATGATGGGTCTACAGTAATGTTTACAAGAATATCTGTAAATGTGACTTGACCCCACAGACCAGACCCTACAGTAGAAATCGCATTTATCAGACGAAGATCTTCGTCAGGCTCCAGCAGTGGACCACACAGCCCTATCTCCCTTCAACCCTCCTGCAGTACAAATCCTCCAGCTCCCCAAACCAAGCCCTCTGGACTGAGTGGAGCAGCTTTACCTGGAGGCCTCGTTCCCAAAATAGCCAACACTCCCAATTCTGGAAGTGAGACGTTGCCTTCTGTTGAACTTACTAAGGTAAGTTCTCAGTTTGTGCATTCTCGCTTTCTACCCTCAGGATTAAGGGAAAGACACAAGGAAAAGATGCGAGGACAGAGGAATTGAGTAGTGAAATTATTAGTCAGAATTATTAGCACTCCTGAATTATTAGCCACCCTGTAGCTTTTTTCAACACATTTCTAAACATAATAGTTTTAAGAACTAATTTCTAATAACTGATTACCTTTATCTTTGCCATGATGTCAGTAAAGGCATAACTAGGGTAATTAAGTTAACTAGGCAAGTTAGGGTAATTAGGCAAATCATCGTATAATGAGGGGGCTTAAAGGGGCTAATATTATTGACCTTAAAATGTTTTTTTTTTCCTTTTTTTAAACTGCTTTTATTCTTAACAAAATAAAACGAATAAGACTTTCTTCAGAAGATTTTTTTTTTTAGGAAATACTGTGAAGAATTCCCTGCTTTGTTAAAAATAAGTGGGGAAATATTGGAAAAAGAAAGAAAAATTCACAGGAGGGCCAATAATTCAACTGTATATCCACACTTATTTACCGTCACTTCCAAGTGTCAGCATTTACATTTAGTCATTTAGCAGATGCTTTTGTCCAAAGCGACTTACAGGGAATACACTTATACAAATGCAATACAACACACACAAGACGTGCTAATTATACGAAGAACTGTTTGTGCTCAGAGAATTAAATGCTAGAGTTAATCATTCATTCATTCATTCATTCATTTTCTTTTCTTCTTAGTCCTTTTATTAATCTGGACAGCCAACTTATCCAGCATGTTTTAGTTAGAGGATGCCCTTTCAGCTGAAACCCATCTCTGCAAAACATCCATACACACTCATTCACACTCATACAGTACCGACAATTTAGCTTACCCAATTTGCCTGTACCGCATGTCCTAGGACTATGGGGGAAATCAGAGCACCTGGAGGAACCCGACGCAAACGCGGTGAGAACATGCAACACCACACAGAAACGCCATCTGACCCAGCAGAGGCTCGAACCAGCAACCTTCTTGCTGTGAGGCAACAGCACTACCTACTGCGCCACCGCGTCACCTGCACTAGAGTTAATCATTCAATGATTATTGTACACGTCTTGTTACGGCTCAGAATTCCTGAATATTATAGATAATAATTTCAACCATTACAAAACACCAAATTTGTATGTTTTTTAAACTTGTTATTAACAATGGATTAGCTCCAGTTATGAACTTTTTTTATTTGTGCTAAAAAGTTACATCAAAACTAGAAAAAACTAAGAAAACAAACCACATTTACAGTAACTTTATGCTTAATAATTACATTAATGTGTGTTTGAATTTTCTGCCTTAGTTCGCGATTTTTTGTCGTAGGTGTGCATCACGTTTAGTCAATAAAATATTTGCATATCCTCACACAAGCCTCCTCACTTCAAAAGAATTGTTTTTTTTTTTAATAATTTCATTTCATAGCAAAAACATTATTATTTCACTTATCCCATTGACGGATCATTTCGCTTGTTTTAGTGCATTTTTGCAGTGCCCTGTCCTCGATTCTTGCCTCCTCGCTGTGCAGTTAGAGAATTAAAATGTCCATCAAGACTACTGAGCTTGATTGGTTTCCGGGTCGTAGGATGAAGAATGGCTGAGAAAGGAAATGAGGAAGGATATTGAGAATCACCCAGAGAGTCATACACCTTTATCAGCAGAGCTGTGGTGAAAATCATTTGAGAAATATGTTTTGTGATTTCAGATTGCTTCGCTATCCTATATTGAATCAATTTTGAGCTTAATTTATGACAGGCTAGGCTAGTTTTTAACTGTACACTTAAATGCTCACATTAGAGCGGCACGGTGGCTCAGTGGTTAGCACTGTTGTCTCACAGCAAGAAGGTTGGTGGTTCAAGTTCCAACTGGACAGTTGGCATTTCTGTGTGGAGTTTGCATGTTCTCCCCATGTTCATGTGGGTTTCCCATTGGTGCTCTGGTTTCCCCCACTGTCCAAAGACATGCACTAAAAGTGAATTGGGTAAATTAAATTGGAAATAGTGTATGAGTGTTTGTGAATGTGAGTGTATGGGTGTTTCCTAGTACTTGGTTGCGAGGGGTTGGGTTTCCGCTGTGTAAAAAACATATGCTGGAGTACTTGGCGGTTCATTCTGCTGTGGCGACCCCTGATAAATCGGAGACTAGGCTGAAGGAAAACAAATAAATGAATGATAAATGCTCACATGGAATAGCTCTTGTGCTCTCAGCTGAGTCATGTATTTTGACTTTTATGCCACGAGATTAATATAAACACCACTCACTATGAACACTCTTATAATTTATATTTATATACACTGTTATATAATCTTATAATTTGCTTTAACCTTTCCTAACTTCATTAATGATTATTTTAGGTTCAAGTGGTTTTTATAAGGACATGGATGCAAGCAGAGAATGGCTATTTATAAATCATACAGCATCATCTGCTGCCCAGAATCTACTATAGAGAGAATATTGGTGCATTTTAAAAATCTCATAATCAATTTCTCACCAGTTTTTGACCACAGGTCTATTATTCAGCGTATAATGATCATTTCGAAGTCTTCATTTCACAAATTTACAAGGGCAAAGACCTTAGGAAGATAGTGACTGTTTAGATTAGAGAAGGCATAGGCCATATTTTTCAATTTGTCTTTGTAAAATATTTATGTCGGGATATTAGCTCGTCAGATAAGTGCTCATTTTAACTTTAAGTCATGTTTACATTTTTAAAGGATGTTTATGTTGATTTTTAAACGCTGGCATAGTAGTTGGATTAACTAATTGTAAACATGTTCAATTTAAATAGATTACAAGATTTTACTGACAGGGATCAGAAAACTATAAGGTGAGCCAGTCCCATTAGTTTTTGCTTGAATTTGTCAACTTTGTGAAATGACAACCCAGTGATTTTAAGTCTCTGAACGTTTTTAACCTGTATGCGTAGTTCATGTAGGCTGTCTCTTGGGGTGTTTGGAGTCTCCACAAACTGTAAAATGTGCTACATGTTTGAAGCATAGCATTTTGTGTTTTAATCCTTAAGGACTACCAACATTCAGTGACTATACTTCTATCTGTCACAACCTTGTTTTGGCCTTGTCTTAGCAGCAGACTGAATAAGGTCTATTAGCAATGCTTCAGAGACAGTGGTTAATGTTTCCATTAATTTGTGTCTTTCCTACAGGTACGAGCAGCAACAGGGAAGCCTGTTCTTGCCCCCGTGACCTCACCTGAGAGTGCCTGCACCACAGTGGCCAACGCTGGTACTGCAGTCCTGTATTTACTTACAGTAGACTTGAACTCCTATTTAGAGATTTAATTCTGTTTCCAGTGTTTGTGTCTGATTGTTCTTTACCACAGACGATTATTTAAAAGGACAAATATTCTGGTATAAACCACAAAAAAATTAGAATTACAATGGAAATGTGTTAAACTATTAATTCCAAGAATGAAAACAACAAAAACTGGTAACACTTCTCAATAAGGTTGTATTAGTTAATGTTAGTTAATGTATTAGTTACATGGATTAACAACAAACAATACATTAATTGCAGTTTTTAATTATCTTTTTGAACACTAAAGAAAATAAAGTTGTTCACTGTTACTTCTTGATAACTCAGTTTATTAACTGGGTTGATACTTATAACTAATGGATAAGTAAATGTTGAACTGTGATTAGTAAATGAGATACAAGTATTGTTTGCTCGTAGTTCATGTTAGTCAGTACATTAACTATTGGAACATTATTTTAAAGTGTGACTGAATAACTTGAATCTATAGCTATTATCTCATAGTAACATAAATTGGATGTAGTGAGAGAGAATGTTTGGTAAAAATGTCTCTAAACATATTCAAAAAGCAGGGAAAAGCTACAAAAATTAATTAAAAACTAAAAATTTATAAAGACATCTTATATATATTTAATGAACTTTTCTTCATTTGCCAAAAGTATTTAAGCTAGAAATGCTTGACTGCATTTACAGTATAATCTTTAAATATGAAAAAGATTGTCTAAATTCTGCTTATTTTTTTACTTTTAACTGTTACATTTGAATGCATTTAGATTCAGTGTCATCTAAAAGGTTCGCACAACTCGACACATTCAGTTAACTCTAGTTAATAATAGAATTACTAAATCTGAAACCAAATATATAAATAGTAAATAAAAATGTTAATAATAATAATATAACAATAATGTTAATAATAATTATAAAATTATATTAATAATAATTCCTTAATAATATTAATAACTCCTTACTTTTATATAATTCTTTTTTTCTGGACACTCAAAGCACTTCAAACATTTTTGAGGAGAATCTCCTCATCCACAACCAGTGTGCAGCATCTGTCTGGATGATGCGATGGCAGCTATATTGCGCCAGACCGCACACCACACACTAGCTAATTAGTGGAAAGGAGAACGTGATAAAGCCAATTGTGATAGAGGTTTTTTAGGAGGCCATGATGGACAGGCCAGTAAGCAAATTTGTCCAGAATGCTGTTTTTTTTTTAACGATCTCAGAGAGTCAGGACCTTGGTTTAACGTCTCATCCAAAAGACAGCGCCTACTGAGCAGTATAGTGTCCCCATCAACATACTGGGGCATTAGGACAGGTTGAGCGCCCCCTACTAACATTACTTCCAGCAGCAACCTAGCTTTCCTATGCGGTCTTCCATGCTGGTACTGACCAGGCACAGCTCTGCTTAGCTTCAGTGGTCGACCATGCGAGAGTTGCAAAGAGCTAGCTGCCGGCTGGTGTTCACAAAATAAAAGCTAAAAGACTTATAAAAACAGGAATGAAACTCTAACTAAACTGAAATTTACAGCAAATTTAAAGATAGTATCTAAATAAAAACTAATTTAAAAAAGTAAAACTACAATAATATTAACACTAATACTACCCAATATTAACACTATAAATGACACTAATGAAAGCTTTGCTGTCTCAAATAGTCCTGTTCTTTCTAATGTTTCAGTTTTTTATTGAACCCATAACTTCTATACTTTACTTTAAACTAACCTCACAGCACTGGTCTGTGCAGCCTTTCACATTCTGATGCATTGTAAATCTGAAACTCGTAGATAAGAAACATTCAGGCACAACCGGGATTAGACTACCTGTTCTGCAGACATTTAGACAGCCGTGTGCTGATGAGACGTGGCGTTTGTAACCCAAGATAATCCAGCTGGCATGAATCTAAAAATGGATATTACCATCAACATGACACATAACTCCAGGTGAAATCCAGGATACTGAACTCGATTCTGGACATGGTTGCATTTCATCGACGAGCACCTTTAATAAATCAGATTTCAACACCAGCTGTACTGCGTAACGAACATGGAATATGAAATAAAAAACATTACAGTTTCCCAATGTTTTGTCTAAACTCTAACCTCAGGACTTTTTCCGTTGTTTTGCATAAAGAACTGCATGTGCATATTCACAGACGTAGATAATGAAAACAAATCACTTCACGTTGCATGAAATCCTCATTGAGATTTAATGCCAAATCTGTCACGGCAATGGATATTATTCTAAATATTGGCTTTGAAATTCCAAGAAATCATTGTGAGGAAATAAATCCTCTTCCCAAATGGATAAACAAATATGCGGATAATGAACGAGTGAACGATAAACTATGAGATGGTGAGCTCATAGTGAGAGTACATACCTGTGAGCTCAGTTACACTGTGCTGTTATTCAGCGTAAGAGGATTTGACAGGGTTGGCACTATTTTGAGCAAAGCATTGTGCTTTCAGTTTACTGTTCATCTAGATGGGGAGGGTTTATCGAGGAAAAACACGGTCTGCACAAACAATATTAATTCCTGCTTGTACACAAAAGCATTTATCTAAGCCACCACGAAGGATCAAATATAATAAAGTAATATTAGAATGAGTTTAAACTGCTGTCCTGAATTGTCCCTGGTGTTTTTGAACACTTAAGGGACTCTTTGCTCAATGATTTCAAACTGTTTTGATATTGATAACAATAAAATATTCTTATTAAATAATAATTTTTTAAAGTATATTTTAAAGGGAGAAAAAATACAAAATATTTTTAAAATATAAACTTTAATGCTTTAATATATTTTAAATATAAGTAAATATATTAATATATATATATATATATATATATATTTTTTTTTTTAAATAGTACAACTAAACAGATACAATAAATATTATATTTTTATTTAATGTATATAATTTGTATTTATTTTATTATTTTATGTACATTTTTATTTATTTATTAAAAAAAATTTTATCTTAGTGGTTGAAAATTTTAGAGAGGCTGTGTGTGTAAAAAAATCCAAAGCAAACGTCATCTGCAAACAAATGATTATTATAACCGTGTCCAATGTGCGACGACCAAAAACAGTACAAATGCACAAGATTTTCACAAAACACTTGTTATATAACGCAGAAACATGCATGCATTTTTAAGTGTGGCTTAAATACCCAAATACTCTTTTCTTTCGTGCCACTACTGCTACAAATCTACTCAAACAAATGATACCCTCATGGACTTATGTAACCGTCTTAAAAAATGTGATGTGCTTTACCAAAAGCACAAACAGCTGTTTTTGCAAAGGAGATTTTTTGGAGATTATGTGCTTGCAGTTTAACTCATTTTCTTTCTCTTTGCTCAGATGCATCCGCTGCCTGTAACCCCAGCAGACCCTCCAAACCTCTGTGCTCCGTCCAAAGCTTCGAACTCAAGCCCGAAAAAATCGACCAGGTCTTTAAAATCTAATCCTTTTAATTTCAGAACATTAGTTACACTGCAAAAAACATATTCTGTTAAATTTACGGTAAAAAAACTGGCAGCTGTAGTTGCCAGAATCTTACAGTTAAAAATAAATACACATTATTTGTTCAGCATAGGATACAACATAACCGATGAGGAAAAATATCCTTAAATAACCATAGTAATGTCAAAAAAAAAAAAAACATAAAAATTGAATTGTCATGCAAGGAATTCTGGTAAAGTACATTTGACAGTTATTCACCATATATATTAAGGAAACATAAGACGTTTTTACAATGTACATTTCTATCCAAAGTTGTAAATTTACTTAATGAATTTCATGCCAATGTTTTGAAAACATTAACATGGTACAGTATATGAATAATATCAGAGAGCAGCAGTATATGGATGCTATTACAAATCTGTTAGTGTAGACTTTTTATTTTTAAGAAAGAAAAATACTCAGCTGTGTGGAGCACACTCACAATTGCACAATTTTTTCAAAAGGAATGGGAAGCTTATAAGAAGATGTAAGGAGAGAAATATATTGGGTTGTGTTCACATATTGGGTTTTTTGCACAAGCAAGTTCATCACTTCCAACGGAGGCATACATCTTGCGACATGGTCACGTTTTCAGGCGAACCATGTTGAAAACATCTCAACTTTTAAAAATGAGTAACGTGACAGATCAGGTTTATACTCTGTATTGAATTTACACATTCCAATATAATAGTTACATCAGACAGGGCAGCACGGTGGCACAGCGAGTAGCACAATCACTTTACAGCAAGAAGATCGCTGGTTCAAGCCTTAGTTGGGTCAGTTGGCATTTCTGTGTGGAGTTTGCATATTCTCCCTATGTTAGTGTGGGTTTTCTCCAGGTGCCCTGGTTTCCCCCACAAGTCCAAAAACATGTGGTATAGGTGAATTGGGTAAGCTCAGTTTTCCGTAGTGTATGTGTGAATGATTGTGTATGGATGTTCCCAGTAATGGGTTGCAGCTGGAAGGGCATCTGCTGTGTAAAACATATGCTGGATAAGTTGGCGATTCATTCCGCTGTGGCGACGCCAGATTAATAAAGGGAATATGCTGAAATGATAATGAAGGAATGAATGAATCACATCAGACAAACACAGAACACCTAAACACTGCAGTGCGTTTTTAATTTTTTCCGTAAATAAAACTTGTATCAGAGCTGCAGCAATGATTTGTCAGCTTGTCATCCTCTGAGAAAATGGTTGATGGTCACCTAGTAATGACAGACAGCAAAGGTTCAGAAGCGCAAAGTGCATTGAAATCAAGCGCCAACCTCCCGATCTCCCTCGTGAAGCTAATACAGAAGTAACTGAAACTGCAATGCATTGACATTCCGCTAGTCCTGGCTCCACATTAAAGCACATTTCTATTGACCCCAATGTTAAAATGGCCAACTTAACAGCAGAAAAAAGGTGTTTACAGCCTGGGACAAAAAACTATTTTGGTGTATACAGATAATATTACCCTTCATGACAACTGTGAGGGGGTGAATTTTGTTAACAACTCATGCGTTTCGTTTATATTAAATTATATTAAGTCTGCATAATTAAGGGCGTGGCCACTTGAATGACAGGTAGGTCTTGCTGGTTGCTGTCATTTCACCTCAGCTGATTCCGGCTGATTAGCCGCTGATTTCGGCATATTCATTGTAGTTTTTGTGTTGTTTTATGTGGCTGTACACAGTCAGTTGCCTTTTGGAAATATTTCCTACAATTATCAGATAATATGACATGCTGTGGGCACTTAATTGTGTTCACAAATAATTCAAGTGGCCTCCATTTTCCAGATTAGTAAAATTATATATTTAAATACCATATCTGTAAATGTATTTATTTTATTTTAGATAATTTATCATTTATATTTTTCTTTAAAACTTAAATACACTCCAGAATGCCAGGTAATGAGGTATTAAGCGTTTCTCCCAAAGAAAAGTCAGTCTAAGCAAAATGCTAGCAGGCATTTTTAGCTCCGTTGATGCTTTGCCTCTTTGCCCTTTTTTGGTAACTCCTGGTAGGCACAATGACGAACAAAATGGTAACAGTTGGCCACTCCTACTTGTAGCTTTATTTGCGCTCTTCAGAAACCTATGGGTGCCATCACAGATACTACATCCATATTTTTTACTGTCTTTGATTGAAAGTGAAGGAAGCGACATGCTCGCACTTTCCACGCAAACTTAATCGCGATATGTGAACAATCCCTAAAAGTGATTTGTCAAGCCCATTCACCTGTGTAAAGCACATTAAGAATTGCCCAATATTTTCCTGAACAAAATGGATTGTTGAAAAGAAAGTGTGGTGCATATGAAGAGGACAAAGTTTATCACCTACAAGGTGGTTTATCAAGCCCACACTCCTGCATGAAGCACACTATTTTAAAAATTGCACATTTTGAAAAGTGTTGAAAAGTGTCTGGTGCATATGAAGCACCTACAGGTGGTTA
This sequence comes from Danio rerio, assembly GCF_052040795.2. Lineage (NCBI taxonomy): Eukaryota > Metazoa > Chordata > Actinopteri > Cypriniformes > Danionidae > Danio > Danio rerio. The sequence continues at coordinate 34,436,398 of NC_141032.1, forward strand.
TCAAGCCCACTCACCAATGTAGATCACACTCTGAATTGCACAGAATTTTTCTTATCGGATAAATATTTACACGAGTCATTTGTTTGAATAAGCTTTCATTGCATATTTGTTTTTCATGCAGATCTTGGGGTTTCCATCCAGTGTTTTTTTAAATGCGATACACCAAAAATAGGTGGATGGTAACATCCATCTTGTATCTGTCCAACCACAGAAGTACAGAAACATCTAGCATTTATAGCAAGGTCATACGCTGGTTGTCCTTCCAGTAGGCCTTAATGATTGGTTACCCCACAGTCTCAGTACTGGATTGATCCTTTATGGTTTTAATATTGTGTACAGGGGGATTTATTCCCTGTTGGACAATGTATGCAGTTAGCATGCTCTCTTGTATCTACTCCTACTGTGGTGTGATGGGAAAATCAATAGAGACTATGCTACAGCTTCAGTGGGTTCGCTCATGCTGATCTACAGCACAGTCTGTAGATCTGTTGTTCTGGACAGACAATGTAGAAAATAGACACATTTTAATAAGACTATAACTCCAGAAGCTTATTTCACAGTAATGTGTACTTTATTTCTCAATAAAGATAAAATGTTTTACGTATAATATTTAAAGGGCCATGAAACCCCCTCGTTTCAGCAGGGTGTTTTCACACCTCTACTTTGGAAAAAGTCAGAAAAGTGGGCGTGTCCAGCTCTGTTTAGGGGGAGTGTCGGAGGAAGAAAAGAGGCTTGGTGTATTTCAGCGCTTATATTTTAAATTCGCGCTGAATTTCAGAGTCAAAACACACAACCACAGCGGACAATGTGACTGTGTTTACATGTACATCTGTAGTTGAATTATTTGCCAGATTATTAAATGGTGGACTTTAACTGCAGTTTGGCTCTTTCATTCAGGGAATTCATTCATGTCCCTCCCGAAAAACGTGATATTTGAATCGAAGAGCTGCTCTAAGCGTGTATTTTTCATGCAATGTTTGATACCGCACGGCGAATGAGAGAAAAAAAACTCAGCATTTCCCGGAAACTTAGATGCACACGGCAGGTAGCGTCAGAAAGCCGCGTGTGTTATTTCGGTCACTAAATCCAACACGAGGTTATAGTTTGGTTGTAACTGTTAGTGCTAACTTGTTTACACTCGTTGCAATAGTTTGTTTGATACGAATAAAATACGAACTGAATAAACAAAGAGCACTGGTCGCTCACTTACCAAATCTGTAGAGACAGGACAATCACCAGCAACTAGAGCCGCGTCTTTATTTAGAGGAGACTACAAGCGAAAATGGATCTCAGCGTTTGCAGATGAGAACTGCTCTCAGGTAAACAATAATCCTCCTTAGACACGTAAGTTATTGTTGTCGCGCGTCGCGTACACTGTAATCCACACGTGAGTCTGAGCTCTCACAGAGAGAAAATGAAAACGAAACTTAACTGCAGCAAACTATAAAAGCAACACTTTACACTTGTTTTGCCAACACAACGTGGCGTCTCTGCCATCTACACTCTGACAGTAATGAATATTAATGAAGTTGCACAATAGAGCGCGCTGATTGGTTTGAACCAAGCCTTACTCATGCATTAATGCAACACACTGTAAGACGTAATAAGACTCACTCTGGCACAGACGTCCAGTCTGCACGCTGGAATACAGGCTATTATGTCATGGCCGTGACGCAGCTTCAAAAATTCGTTTCAAACCGGAAGTACTAATTTGCTTGAAATAACGCAAAAACAACCAATTTACACTTTTTAGTGAAATATAGGTGTCCTAATAGTGTTTTTAGCAGTGTGGGACACATATATGACTGTCAACAGCTCAAAAAATGTGTTTTGGTGTTTCGTGACCCTTTAATATTAAAACTGAGATGATTTATTCATATATAATTACATTAAAATGAGATAAAATATAATATTGTAATTATTATTTATAGATTGTGCACAGACGTTGAAGCGTGAGTGTGTGCAAACATGTTCTATAATGGTTGTTGTTCTGTCCACAGACTTTGGAGGTGCTTGGATTGAAGCCGGCTGATTCTCAGGTCTTGACGCTGAGAGAAAGACTGCGTTTAAATGCTGGAGGGACAGTGGCTTATGGAGGTGAGAAAACCTTTCTGTTAGTTTTCATTATGTTGTATTTTATGTGTTATATTCAGTGGATTATTGTAGGTTTATACTTTTAATAAAACAAATTCTTCTAATAAAACATTGTTATTCATTCTCTATGACTAAATGTTTTTTCCTAACGTGGGTTTTTCCGGTAGATTTTGATACAGTGACAAAGGAACTTTTTAAACAACCGTCCAAGTTGGATTCAGAACAGGAAGTAGCAAGATTGACATCAGATGATCTCATTGAGTCTCCATCAAACCCTACGGTAATCAAAAATGGGTTGTATTGTTTTGCATTCAAGTCCATAATAAATGCAGAGACAAATGATAGAAGTAATAGTGAATATTAGTAAAATATAATTGCTTCTTTAAATCAATCTTTTAAATTTTAACATATTTAATGTAAAACTAATTGCTGTAATAAATAAACTGAACATTTTTAAAAAATAATTGTATTATTTTAGTTTCAAGTTAAAGAAACAGTTCTTCTTGTTTTAATATCTAAATAAATATATTTTGCTTAAATTAAAATTAATTTAATAGAAAGTACATTGAAAGGACAGAAATGTCAAATATTTAAAATTTGAAAGAACGGTGTGATATTTTATAGACAATTATGATCATTATAATATCATATATAATCATATATAATTTGTATTTTGCAGAGGTTGGTTGCAACATAGACTCATTCTGAAAACGTAGCCTTATATGCGTTTCTGGAGTTCGCAAATTATGTAGCCAGAAGAACCTATGGCTGCATTTTGTCTTTATCAGCTGACCATGTGCCTTCGTATGGATGGCTTTTCCATTGTTACCAGTTTGTCCAGTTAGCTCGCCATGTACTTTGACTTGAGACACCGAGATCAGTTAACCACGACAACAGGGTTTGAGTCCGATGAAGAACAGTTCCAGAAAGCAGGTAAGACAAAAACATAAGCCAAAAACGTACACAGCCACAGCCATGTCACCCTACAGCCCAAGATCAGTTACTCACTGAAGCTAAGCAGGGCTGAGTCTGGTCAGTACCTGGATGGGAACTAGGGAACACTAGGTTGCTGTTGGAAGTGGTGTTAGTGAGGCCAGCAGGGGGCGCTCAACTTGTGGTCTGTATGAGTCCTAATGCCCTAGTAAAAGTGAAGGGGACACTACACTGTCAGTGGGCGCCGTCTTTCAGATGAGACGTTAAACCGAGGTCCTGACTCTCTGTGGTCATTAAAAATCCCATGGCACTTCTCGTGAAAGAGTAGGGGTTTAACCCCTGTGTCCTGGCCAAAGTCCCTCTATCGGCCCTTACGATCATGACCTCCCAATCATCCCTGTCCACCGAATTGGCTCTATCACTGTCTCTCCACTCCACCAATAGCTGGTGTGTGGTTAGCGCACTGGCGCCGTTGTCCTGTAGCTGCCGTTGCATCATCCAAGTGGATGCTGCACACTGGTGGTGGTGTGAAGAGGCCCCCCTCATGATTGTGAAGCGCTTTAGGTGTATGGCCATACACAATAAATGCGCTACATAAATACACACATTACATAAAAAAACATAGAAATAACGATGAAAAAGTGGTAAAATCTGAAATGTGGTAAAAATCAGGCGAAGGCTTTTCTTTTTTGGCTTGCTTTTTAAAACTGTTGGTTGGGATTAGGGAAGTGGGTGGGTGCTGGTCAATCTGTGCTTTTAAAAACACTATTGGTTGAGTTTAGGAAAGGAGGTGAGTGGGTCAGTCGATCAGTCAGTCAGTTGACAGCGGCCCATGGTGGATTTATGGGAGAACAGCAGGTGCGAATGACACTAGCGAGCGAAATTTGAGAGCTCAAAAAGCATATACAGCGTCCTCAGGTGGATTCGTGAAAAACAAAAACTGCAAAAAAAAAAAAAACGTAGCTCCTGGGAGGTATTTGGTACTCTCCAGAAATGTATATAGCGGTACGCTTTCAGAATGAGCCTGGGTGTTTTAGCATATATTATATTCTATTTAAAACATGTGATTGTACAATACAAAACAACATTAAATTACATAAATTGTATAGAAAGCAGCTATTTTCAAATAAAACTATATTTCTCAATACTGCTCTTTTTAGCATTTTTTGATTTATATAAATGCAACATTTTTGAGCAGAAAACACTTCTCTCATAGACTTTAATTATTTATTTTATTACTGATTATATAAAACATATAATGTTTTATTTGTAAATATTTAATGCAGTGTTCTTTATTTAATTTTGTATTATTTTGTCTTATTTAAGCCATCATTATCAGACTCTGATGATCTGGATGAGATGGAGAGGCTAAGGAAAGAGCACATCGAGGCCTTGAGGGAGCTCAAGGGACTGCAGGTACCATTATCACACCCCTTTTAAACACACTGTCACATGCTGGAATGTGTGACATTCATTCATGTGTTATTGAGCGAGGCTCTCATTAATCCTATTTGTGCGAATGAGTGAGCTAAAGCTAATGCTGACTCATGCGAAGATCTCTTTTCTGACAGGATAAGCTGGCAGAATCCGAGAACCTTAATCATAAGATGCTGCAGGAACTGACAAAAGTTAAACAGGTACGCAACTCGCTCTTAGCAGCCCATTTTAACTTGTGTGTGCAGCACAGTTTAGCATAACAAGTAGAGTTGCTGGTAGAATTTCAATGCATTTATCAACATAGTTGTTCAACTGTAATATGAGCAATTCCAAGCAAATGTCAAGTACTTAAAAATGTCTCTGTTAATGTTTTCAAACAATTATATTTGATTTAGCAAAGTCACACAAGTGCCAATTTCACATCTGTCACATCAATAACGAAGCTTTTTTCTCAATAAATACAAAAATATAAAGTCAAAAAATCAATCATGAATAAACTCGCAAACTTTTATGGTCACATCCATGTTTATTTTTATCATTTAAAATATAAAAAATATTGATCATTTTCTAATCCTAATCCTATGTGGTTAGTTTTTTGTGGAAAATATGAACAGATGTTTCAATGTAATGTTAACTTATACTTTCTTTGAAAAATTATGCTTTGAGTTTTAAATGCAAATTTCACATCCATAATGCTCAAATGCTTTAGTAAAACATCAAATAAATGGGCTCACCTACTCTTTTAAAAAAAGTTTTCAACCAAGTTTTAGGCATGTTCTGTTTAATGATACAATAAAAAATGTATTATAAATCACAACCTAAAATCAATTCCTTTATTTATTAATAATTTCCTACTAATGACTATTTATTATGTTAAATGAGAAAATAATTACATTAACAAAAAAGTAGCTTTACAATATACTAAAAAAATAGAATTACACACAAACATATAGGATACAGTCCATAAACATGCAGGTAGATCAGCAGTTCCTTGCTAAAATGGCAGTAGTTGCCAATAGATGTCTTAATGAGAAAATGACAGATTTATTAATTTGATTAATTCAAATGGCAGATTCATTCCGGAGTAAATAAACCATTTAATCTTTAGTTTGCATGATTTGATCAATACACATTCATTTAGCAAAAAAAAAAAAAAAAAAAAAAAACACGCTGATTGAAAATGTTTATATGCATTGTGTAATTCAACTTTTTAATTAATAAAGGTGTTAAATTGACAGGCCATACACATTATGGAAGATATTAAGAGACTGCTTGAAAAACAGTTTCTCTATATTTATTAGATATGGGTATTACTAAAAGTGAATACATTTTACTAAAAGTATTATTTGGTTAATTATATAATGGTCTGATGACATTTATTTTAAATTTGATATAATATATCGATGCTACAGTATATTAATGATCATTTTGCAGCTTTTTTTCAGCAAGTTGCAATTGAATAAAATAACAAATATTTTCTTTGATTGTGAATTGAAAATCAGGGTTCTTCCATCAAATGTTCATTTTTTAAAGATTCTGAAGTAAAAAAAAAAATAGTATTGCATTGTCTAAAATTTGATTAAGCATGTATGAAAACATGACACCAAAATATAAAGTTGTGTTTAAGTAAATACATTTTTTTTTACTGATGTTGTCATTTAGAGCAGTGGTTCCCAACCTTTTTTTACCTAAGACCACCTTTTCTCTCTGAAAATATTGGAAGGCCCCCCTCAAGATTTATTTATATTATCGTTCAAATAAGTTTGCAATTATTTTGCCCTGTGCTCAAAAAAATGCTCTGGGCTAGTCGCAGTATTTATGGATAAGTCAATAGCAAATGTTTTATTAATTTGGATGGGTTTATGCATTCGTTAGCAAGAACTTACGCAGGTAATACAATGTGGCTGTGTCAGGGACACTTTGCTTCGGGAAAAAAGAATAAAACCATAGTTCTGATAACTATCTTGGTATTTTCTGCATTTTGTGTCTCCAGTATTGGACGCGCTGTGGCCTGAAATGTTTGTAGCTTCCTCACTTGGGTCTAGTATGCTTATGTCATTAGTATTTGCAGCTGAAGACAAATCAGTGAGACTCCAACGTTTTTGTGGAGGATGAATTACAAATTTGTAAATTTTTTGGTTAGCCAGGAAATAAAATGAACTAATTGTCCACTGCTATTTTTTTTTTTAAAAGTGGATGCGACCCCTACAGAGCTCGCTGAGGCCCCCTTATGGGCCGGGACCCCTTTTTGATCCAATACATTTTTGCCATGTTTTCAAAAAGTCATTCGTTCATTAATTTTCCTTCAGCTTAATCCCTGATTTATCAGGGGTTGCCACAGCAGAATGAACCATCAGCTTATCCAGCATATGTTTTACGCAAAAGATGCCCTTCGAGTCGCAACCCAGCACTGGGAAATACCCATACAATCATTGATTCACACACATACACTACGGCCAATTTAGTTTATTCAAATCACCTATACCGCATGTCTTTGGACTATGGGGGAACACAGGGAGAGCATGCAAACTCCACACAGAAATGCTAACTGACCCAGCCGGGGCTTGAACCAGCGACCTTCTTGCTGTGAGGAAACAGTGCTAACCCCTGAGCCACCGTGCTGTCTATTCTCAGACATTTTTATATTAATTTTCACACTTCCAATGTTTTGAACTTTAAATGAGCTAAGCATAAACATTTTACTCATATAGTAAATCCAGAGAATTTTCATACATGTTTTAACAACACTTTAACTAAAATAGCAATGAAAACTTAATATATAAAAACACTAAACTAAATTTAAGCTATAAATAAAACTACAATACTCATATAATAGTTTGAAACATAGAAATCACAAATATAAAAATGTTCACAATTAAAACGGTTACAGTTTTGGCTTGGATTTGTGCATTTATTGCATGCTCCAAGCTTTCAGACATTTATTTTTTCCTATTTATTAATTTGGGTGCACTTTAATTTTAGGTAAAGTAGTTCCATGCACTTCCTATAGTAATTACAATGGATTATACTTAATTACAGTACCTAACCTTAAACCTAACCCAAATTCTAACTCTAACTATATTGTGTGTACATGTAATTAATTGATATTACTCAATAGTTAAGTGAATAATTATACTGCAACTACATTACCTTAACATAAAGCATAACCTTTAATTCACTCATTCATTTGTGCAATTTTATCATTAACATTTCACATTTTTATCAATTCTGTTGTCACAGTAAAGTGTTATAAATGCCACAAGGGGGAGCTCTAAGCACATGTGCCTTTGCAACTTTAAAGATGAGATTCAGGTGCTCTGTGGAGTTATACACTAAAGCCGCATTATTGTCTCTGCAAAACTCAAATAGGCAAAAAAGAGAGGAGATATTCTATGAGCAATATCCAAAAATCTATTTTGGGTGCATTGTGCGCACTTCAAGAAGCTTGAAACACCCACATCAGGACATCGTGTGGGAGATGAAGTATGTGGGACATTGAGGGATGGCGATTCCTGTTTGGAAATAGATCTTTATGAGTTATAAAGGAAAAATCTCCCACAAGCCCTTTGGGTCTGTGTCAGAGGCTCTGAAGTGCCTGTTACGTAAACTCAAGTCCAAATAGCTTCAGCATTCTGTGTGTGATTAATTGAATTCAATGTTACTATAGGCTACTACTAAAGTATCTGTGCATTCTGATTGTTAAGGTCATTTGAACAAATCATTAATATGAAGTATTAAACATGAATGATACTAAAGTGTGATTTTTACTTTTCTAAGCATCATCAGTAAGATGTTTTATTATTATTATTATTATTATTATTATTATTAATACTTAAAGTTATGTACCTGAACATTTTATTAAAATTTACAGTAAAGACATATACAGCACTGGAAAACGAGACCATGTTAAAGTTATTATTTGCTGAATTGCTATTAATAGGTATGTGTGATGAGTAAAATGTTCAGTTGTGTCATAAATTCATAGAAATTTATTATAATTTGTATAGCAATAGCAATATTATATAGTAATAGCAATATTTGCAAAAACGGACAATGTGTCACTGTAAAATATTCCATTCTTTTTTTTAAAAAATAAAGTAATGATCCTGAATATTTTCTTTTATATTTAGTTGATTAAATTACATTTTTATACATGCCGAAATAGAATAATATTCTAATATTACTATTTCTACTGTTTTTTTAATCAAATAATTTTATACTTGGTGTACATGAAAGACTTTTGAAACATTAAAAAATGTACTTACCAACCACATATAAGTGAAGTTTATTTATAAACTCATTTTGAGAGGATCACATGCTTACGATTGACCACAGCTGGTCTCACAATAGCTGTCACATGATTTACCAATCAGACCAATCCAAACGCATAATAAATATCCAGATTTTCTTACATTAGTCATCTTTGTCTTGAAGAATCCCCTCATCGACCCCTGCTCCTCCACCTCTTTCCTCGATTAATCCAGGATAGGGCGACACTGCGGCTCAGTGGTTAACACTGTTGCCTCACAGCAAGAAGATCTCTGGTTCGAGTCCCAGCTGGGCCAGTTGGCATTTCTGTATGGAGTTTACATGTTCTCCAATTGCTCACGTGCACTGTAAAACCCAAAAAGTTAAGGCAACTCAAACCATTTGAGGAAAACGATTGCATCAAACCATTTATGTTCTAAAACTAATCTAAATGAGTACTGTGAACTTACTCTGTTTAAGCTAAAGTAATGAGGTATTTAATTAACTCATAACCTTTAACGCTGAATTCAAATCTCTTTTCAAATGAGTAGAATTAACTTTCAGTTTATTTTGAGTTAACTACTTTCATTTCATTTGAAAAAGTTGACTGTTATGTTTTACAATGGGGGTTTCCTCTGGGTACTCTGGTTTCCTCCCACAGTCCAAAGGTATGCGCTATAAGTAAATTGAATAAACCAAATTGGCAAAGTACAAACATATACTAGTACAGTTAGTGGTCCATTTTACCATAGCAACCCCTATAATCAAACTAATTAATTCAGGGGAGCTCTCGAGACCCACCTGAGCTCAGACTTCCCTCTCTCCTGACAAAAGGGAATGGAGCCCCGGGCTCAAGGATCTTCTGAGCTCAGGGCTCTCTCACGGGAGTGAATCCCAAGCACGCTTGCTTTTAATCATGAGATAAGTGTGACCTCTTGAATTCATATTTAGAGACAGAATAATATATAAATGTTTTTGTGGAATTTTTGTTTCCATGCTTCCAAAAAAAAAAAAAAACCAGAGGGCACCTTGTCTGTACGACATCAAATTGACATTAAGAATGACGTAGAAAAACACTTCAGAAATGCAAATCGATTTGATGTAATATTTTTTACGTCTATTTGATATCTTACATCTGATGCCCTTTTGACCACCAAAATAACGACACAAAAGTATTAGAATAGTAGAAAAGTTTTATTTATCGGAAAAGGCTGGACTTGTTTCCCCTAAATGCATGTAAACTATGATGCCAAAATGATTTCAAATTAAAATCTAACATTGGTGTAAAAAAAACTCCTGCAAGACTCCTGCATGTTGTTTTTTCTGATGCCAATGTTAGATATCAATTTGATGTTGTTTTGACATCAAGGTAATCAATTGACTTAAAATCGTTTAGCATCTTTGACATTTTTTTTCTGATGCCAATTTTAGATGTTAATTTAATGTTGTTTTGACAACAAGGTAATCAACTGACTTAAAATCGATTGCCATTTTTGAAGTTTTTTTACGCCAATATTAGATGTCAATTTGATAATGTTTTTACATCAAGGTAATCAACTGACTTAAAATTGATTGCCATTTTTGACGTTTTTTTTTACACCAATGTTATATCTCAATTTGTTGTTGTTTTGACATCAAGGTAATCAATTGACATCAAATCGATTAGCATTTATGACGTTTTTTTTTTTTTTTTTTTAAACCAATGTTAGATGTCAATTTGATGTTGTTTTGATGTCAATATAGTCATCTGACATCAAATCAATTTGCATTTTTGATGTTTTTTTTTACACTAATGTCAATTTGATGTTGTTTTGACATCAAGGTAGTCAACTGACATCAAGTCCATTTGCATATTTGATGTCATTTTGTGCGCAATGGAAAACAAACACAAAAACGAACACCTTAGAATTCAGCCAACAGCACCTATACATCATGACAGTAACTTTTGTGTATTTTCTTCGAGAACGAGAAAACTACTTTTTAAATGTACATTATATGTTGTTTAGTGAACTATTACTGCCCTCGTATCGACTCGACTGCCAGCGGTATTATTCCTCTCACAAAACCGTTCAATTGCAATTCCGCTTGCGTTTGACCTTAAGAGATGATCTAAATAAAGAGGAAGATGCAGTTTTGCTTCATCAAAGCAATGCACTGAATGTTTGGTCAGCTGTCTGAGGCCCTGTGGTGCTTCAATTGGCATCAGGGTCAATGCAAGTTCTGTCTCCCCTTCCCAGAGTGCTTTTCTCCAGCCTCCTGAAGCACTACTGAGGGCTCAGTTCGCATCCAGTTCATCACGCCGGAGCGCTAATAGATGGGCTGCACTGCCTGTGGTGTAAAACCAAGGCTTTTTTTTCCCTTTACATCTCCGTTCTGTGTTGCTGAATCCTTTCTGCTCTTTCACCCTCGCCCACACTTTACCTTCTATATCTGCCATTAGAGCAACAGGTAGGCAGATGGGCTTTTCAGTGTGGAAGCAGTGGGTTTTTAAGCCTCCTCTGTTGTGAGAAATGTGCAGGCTTCATCCCCATCCACGCAGCACACACACTTCTTCTACATTACAGAGAAACGTGTGCGGGGGAAGCCGTGACCAGTGTGAGGTGTGACTTGTCCATGTGGCTCTTCATTTGAGTCTTATCTATGCATCGTGCTCTGGGGTGATGGATACGATGGAGAGTTTGTTTTGATGTTTGAGCAAGCTGTGCACTGCAAAAAAAAGAAAAAAAGAAAGAAAAAAAAAGTATACATAAACAGTATTTTTATTTTAAACCAGAAACATGCACACAAATCAAATTTATATTTATTTTAATGAATTTAAATTCATATATATGAATTAATTTATTGATTACATTGTACCTTTTGTTTGTTATACATTGTTTTTATATATTTTGTGCATATTTTTCCATTCTTTTTTATAGATAAATATTTTTTATATAAATAAAAAATACTACATTTTTTATTTTAAAAAATGTAGTATATCATTTTAGTATATAATTTTAAATAAAAATTAAAATTTATTTATTTGTAATATATATATTTATTTTTAATATTTATTTATAATTTTTGTTTTTTTGTAATATTTATTTATTAGATTTATTTCCTTTTTTTTCATTTAATTTTCTTTTTCGGCTTAGTCCCTCTATTTATCTTGGGGTCGCCACAGGGGTCGAATTAGCAACCAAGCGACCTTCTTGCTGTCAGGCGACAGCACTACCTACTGCGCCACTGCGTCGCCAGATTTATTTGTTATAATTATTTATTTAATTGTAATACATATTTATTTTTAATATTTATTTATTTGATTAATTGTAATATAATATTTATTTAATTGTAATATTTATTTATTTGTATTATTTATGTATTTGTAGTATTTATTTTATTGTAATTTATTTATTTGTAATATTAATTCATTTATTTGTATTACTTATTTGTTGTATTTAATTTATTTATTTATTTATTTATTTAGTTTGTAATTCAGATTGATACATTAAATCAATCACTAAAAATTAAATATTAATTTTGAACTTTCTAGGCGCCACAGCTATATTTTTATCTTATGTTTAACTATGAACTTATCAACTTAATAGATCCAATGCAATAGAATATGTATTATTTCAATGCATTCAAATTATTTAATTTTCATATCAAAAATATGTGATATGAAATAACAAATGATTTTCACCATTGCAGTGATCAATCTTGTATTAAAATAGATTAATTATAATATCTCACAAAAAATATATGTTTGTTTTTACAAATTTTCCATCTAATAAATGCACTTCCTGCAAAAGCATTAAAAGAAACTTACAAACAACTGTGTATATGTATATACAGTAGTCTACTGTATAAATGAATTTATTTTGCACTAGTGCAAAAACTTTGAGACTTTAAGTATGAATTTTATCTTCCATTGTTCTTTGAATAATTTCTCAGTATTTCTGGGACAGAGTTATATATGCCTTTGAATCTCCCATTATTTTAAAATGACAAGAACTGTAACCAATGCACGATCCATGTATAAAACTTCACATATTCTCCATTATACATTGACATTAAATGGATGTACAGTAAGTGCTAATTTACATGCCTCTCTGGTCAATGGAAGATCCATCACGTCTATTTAATAAGTAAAATTCTTCTTTCAGTGAGCAATTATCGGTACCCTTTTCATAAGTCATTTCCGATGTTTAAAACAAATGACAGTTAATAACATTCACCATGTGCAAAACCTGTTCAAGTCTGACTCTATTACATAAGACATTTGTAAACCACACATCCATTTTAATCTCTAATTTTTTTTATCGTGAAGCATTTATTTTTCGATCCTCACAGTGTGATTTTTCACACTTTTTATGTCACCTGTCCTGTCCATTAAAAGGAGTATCATTTCCCACAGCTTTATAATTGCAATGGCCTGGTTACCTTTCCTTTGTCTGATGCCTGTTGAGTGATGCCATGCTGACTTGGTATCCGGTGCTGCTGTGGTTTTTATTGATGTCAAAACATTTTTCGATACCTGTATTATGTAACAGCCTGTTTTACTGGTTTTTGCCTACAAGTACCTGCCCAGTCTCTTCTCTCTACAGCTGATATATTGATGTGAAACTTGTTTGCATGAATGTTTTCATCAGCCTCTTTAAACATTAGGAGAAACTTAAAGATTTATACACTTAAAGAGACAGTTCACCCAAAAATGACAGTTTGTGCTAACGTATTCATCCAAGATTTAGGTGACTTTTATTTGTATTAGCTAAATGAATTTTTTTTGTAAAATGTGGTTGTTAGCTATTCATAAAATGCAAGTTAGCAGTTGCTGATGCTTCGAGAGTAAACAAAACAAACATATGTCAAAACAAAAATAATAGCCTTGGCTCCTCATGATATATTGAGTAAAACCACCAGTACAAGAAATCCAACTTTATTTACAGCATTAACTTTTATTCACAGTGTTTGCAAACAAGCTTAATCACTGTCATGACTGTCTGAAAAAACAACAACATTTGGTTTATTCAGCAGGTTATTTTTATTCAAAGTAAATTTATTTATTATCAGTTCCCCCAGGATTTTGCAGGCAAATTTTTAAATTTAAGTCCAAATGAACTGTTTTTTATAAAGCTTTTTCTAAAACAAATATGGCATTGTTCATTTCATTATTGTGTTTTGCTGTGAAAATACACATTATTTTTTAAAATCTGATAAACCATTGGACTCGCAAAATTCTTCTATATAATATAAAATACATTTGAAAACCGGTGGATTACAGAACATCTGACTATGTTCAATTTTAAATTATTTTTTTTCTTTGCGTGACACATTGACTTTACAGTACAGAATGGTTCTTTTGGGATTCTGAGTTTTATAATGCATTCATTCATGTATCCTTCACCAAAATTTTTTTTTTTAAATGGGCTATTAAAGGCAACCTTGAAAGTCTTTATTTTTTCCTTTTTTAGGTTTTGTTAAACGCATTCGCAATAAAAGCAATTGCTACATAAAAACTTTTATATACTGTAACACTTTAATTTCTGTTTGCCTGAGCAAATCATTTTATATATTAGTGGTTATAAGTCATAGTTTAGTAGTGTATCAATATTAGTTGTCCTTGTAGTAATTAAATAACCAGAAATTAACATTTTCATACGGTATATTGTAATTTAAGGGTGTAAAAATGAAAGTTTCAAATTGTAATTTTTGGTAGAGTCCATAGAAAGTTCTTCAAAATAGAGGTTCCTTATTGAAATTTGGCATTTTGTGATCATTTTTTTATTGAACATTTGGAAATAATCTAGCATACATTGTTATAGACAAGGATAGCAACCAACTGCATTTTCTATTAATACCCCACCGCACCCACCCCTGGCGAAAATAATAAACATTTGAACAACCAAAGGAAACAAATCAGATCAAAAACAAGAAGAGAGAGAAAAATAATTATTATAATTACAATACATATAAATAAATAACTATAGTAAATAAATCAATACATTTACTTCTGCATTTAAATCCTTACAAGCAAACTTTTAACAAAGGTAGAAACATCGACCTTTTACACATAAGTAAAAAAATGCAAAGAAATAAATTACAATAGCATATTTTTTATCTCAGTAATTGCACATATCCATGAAGTAATAATGTTTGTAAAAGCACCTTGCATCCTTGCCACAGACAGTTCCATATTTGCAATGTCCAAACACATATATATCCAGTTTTTCCGGTCCAGGGATTGTGGAGGATGCCAATGTAATGTTTTTAACACATTTCTGAACATAATAGTTTTAATAACTCATTTCTAATAACTGATTTATTTTATCTTTGCCATGATGACAGTAAATAATATTTGACTAGATATTTTTCAAGACACTTTTATACAGCTTAAAGTGACATTTAAAGGCTTAACTAGGTTTATTAGCTTAGCTAGGCAGGTTAGAGTAATTAGGCAAGTTATTGTATAATGATGGTTTGTTCTGTAGACAATCGGAAAAAAAGATTAACTTAAAGGGGCTAATAATTTTGTGAAATTAAAATGGTGTTTAAAAAAATAATAACTTATTTTATTCTAGCTGAAATAAAACAAATAAGACTTTCTCCAGAAGAAAAAATATTATCAGACAAACTTTGAAAATTTCCATGCCCTGTTAAACATAATTTGGGAAATATTTAAAAAAGATAAAAAATCAAAGGGGGGCTAATGATTTTGACTTCAACTGTACAGTGTGTGTGTGTGTGTGTGTGTGTGTGTGTGTGTGTGTGTGTGTGTGTGTGTGTGTGTGTGTGTGTGTGTGTGTGTGTGTGTGTTTGTGTGTTTGTGTGTTTGTGTGTGTGTGTGTGTGTGTGTGTGTGTGTGTGTGTGTGTGTGTGTGTGTGTGTGTGAAGAGTTCAGATGCAAAAACGTCTAAATGCCATTTGACATTTTTTCCTAAAATGAGGATTTTTATCAGCCTCCCATGTTTATGTTCAAGTATTTCACTTTCGATGCACTGAAAAGAACCTATTCATCACTATAAAAGTACAATTTCTGAGTCTACACACAAGAGTCAGAAACCAATGCTATTTTAGAAAAAAATGTCAAAGGGCATTTAGAGGTTTTTGCATTTAATCTCTTCAAACAATATGATGTATGATAATCTATTTTGTTATTATGATTTGATTTGATTTTTAGGTGTGAATTTTTAACATTCTCAAGGGTTTTTTGATGACAAAATACCATTCTTGGTATTTCTGACAGATTTTACAGTAATGTTTATTAATGTTAATTGCCCCTGTAAACAAATAAACTAAACTAAAAACTTAACAAACAGAAATATATTTGAATAATTTAACAAAACTTTATTTCACTATACAAACTAAAATGCTTTGTGGATGTTAAAGGTTTTTCAAACTTCATTTTTAAGGGTGTAAAAGAAGCAGTGCTGTGCTTTGTCATGCTGTGAGTCTGGAGGCGATTGAAGAAAGGAGGGGGGGAATGTGACTGTACAGGCATTTCTGTTCAAGTGCAAAGACTTTGCAATGTTGGGGGGTGGGGGGGAGAAGAGCCCCTGAGCATTGTAGCGTCCTACTGTACATGCACTCTCAGCACTGCCGCTCTAAGTGGAGCTCCGCTGTTTGCAGGACGCAAAATCTGCAGTGGAGGAGAGTCGATCCCTGCGGACGCGGATTCATCTGGCAGAGGCTGCACAGAAACAGGCCCGGGGAATGGAGATGGACTACGAAGAGGTCATTCACCTCCTGGAGGCTGAGATAGCTGAGATGAAGTCTCTAAAAACTGAACAACCCGGTCAGGAAAAGGTACTTCACTTTAAGAGTCTTTACAATAGCATTATGCTGTCAATGTCAATCCACATCCCCCTTCTCAAATCCACTCTGGGTTTTTCCTCTCACCTGTTCTATCAAAAGTAGGTCACTGTTTGCTTTGTATTATTCAGTGACTGGGCTGATGTGCTGTGAAGGCTTTAACATGATCTTGCAGGGTGACGTGGGCTGATGAGGTTATTTTTGAAATCTCTGGCTAGCAACCTTGCGTGTCTCTAGGATAAACTTGTATTTTCACACCAATTTGCTTTTCTTTTTTCCTTTTTTAGTTTTTGTTGCAAAAAATAATCAAATGTGATGTGAAAAATATGAAAAAAATATTCATTTTATTCAATATTATTTTTTAGGTAAGTGGTTGCAAACTATTTATTTGGGCTGAATTTAAACAAAGTATTTATGTTGAAAGTTACTAAATTTAATTTGTTTAAATCCAGTCCTTATAATTGGTTTGCAACCACTTATTTAAAAAAATGAGGTAAATCCAATGAATCATTATTTTCAGTGTATATATTCTAACAATAACCTAAATAAAACTGCTCAGACAATGCTGTTTTCAAAGTTTGATTTTCTTACATTATTATTTTACATTTGTAATGGCATATTTATACACTCAAAAAAAATTGTTGAATGAACATGATTTAATCGTGGCACCCTTTATGCATCTAATCCAATCAAGTAAACCTGAACTGCTTTAAACATGTTGTATGAACACAAAGCACATTTGTAGATAAAACATGGTTTCAATATGTCAGTCTAACTTCTTTGCAACTAATTGACTCAAAATGTTTTATTGTGTTATTCTAATTAAAATGATTCTAATTTACTCAATGTAACACTAAAGCTTTACTTTAACAAAATTATGTCTTGTTAAATCAGCTAGTAAATTTCTTGTTCAATATTGTTGTTTAAATTCATTCATTCTCTTGTCGGCTTAGTCCCTTTATTAATCCGGGGTCGCCACAGCGGAATGAACCGCCAACTTATCCAGCAAGTTTTTTACGCAGCGGATGCCCTTCCAGCCGCAACCCATCTGGGAAACATTCACACACACACACTCATACACTACGGACAATTCAGCTTACCCAATTCACCTGTACCGCATGTCTTTGGACTGTGGGGGAAACTGGAGCACCCGGAGGAAACCCACGCGAAGGCATGGAGAACATACAAACTCCACACAGAAACGCCAACTGAGCCGAGGTTCGAACCAGCGACCCAGCGACCTTCTTGCTGTGAGGCGAACGTGCTACCCACTGCGCCAAGAAAACAGAAAACATATATATATATATATATATATATATATATATATATATATATATATATATTTCTTTTATTATAGCCTTTATCAGGCACCAATCACATTTAAACAAATTTCTTCTTTAATATTCTGATACAAAATGTTATATAATATCCAAAATTGTAATATGTAATATAAAATGTATAAGAAACATTTAGCCAACAAAATAACCTTGGCTCTTGAGAATACTGATCCCCAAGCAATACCTGTAGGACGTTAACATCATTTTTTTTACCAATTGAGTTTAAACAGCTTTCTTCACTTTGGTACTCCTATTCAAAATGTAAAAGTATAAAATGTATAGAAAACATATAGCCAACAACATAACATGCATAACATTCAAGCTCTTGGGAAAACCAATTCCCAAACTGTGGCGAAACTTGTGACGCGGTGATACTTCTTCTTGTTGTTTTCGTATGTTGACATCCAAACGCACTACCGCCACCTACTGATATGCGCAAAGTGACTCTCTAGAGTGAGAGTTGTCGATTTGAAGCGTCTCAGTCTCATTGAATCAACATGTTCTGATCAAATTCATTTGATTATTTCTTGATTCAGTTTCAAATAACATGAATTAATCATTTAACATACGTAAACTTGATTTGTTCTTTTTAATCTGACAAATTTTTATTTTGTGAATCCAATACATGCCTAGTTGATTTTTTTGAGTAAAGACATCCTCTAAGTCAATGTGCTTTTAATATATACAGCAATGGAAAAAATTAAGAGCACTTGAAAAGTGTGTTTTACTCCAACACATAAATCGTAAAAAAAAAAAAAAAATAAAAAAAAAACGGACAGATTTTTTTTCTATAGCTGAATCATTGTTTAATATGACCACTTTATCATCCACACAGGAGGATCTACAAGATTTGAAAAAAAGGATATCTGTTCTTGAATGCCAGTTACGGAAGAGTGAAGTAGCAAAGAAGGGGTTTCAAGTCTCCACGGGTAAACTTCTGCAGTTTGTAGAGGTGATTTATGTTAACTTTTCACTATTTAACCAAGTACCTGTTTAATCATCACATCCTAAAATAAGGTTCCACCTGGAAATTGTGGTAATTCTGGATAGGTGTTCTTTAATATGATGATTTGTGAAAGAGCATTCTTACTCTTGGTCAAATTTATTTGCATTTTCACCAGACCAGAAAAGCTAAGCCAAAGTGTGCCTGCAATGCTTTTCTTATGTTTACCATATCAGGCTTTTAGGAAGTTGGAGAATCAATTAACACAAGCATGGTGGATCTAATTTACCATATCATTCCATGCATTCTTACACATTATGAGCTAATAATAAATATGGTTTATGTAGAATGTGTAATGCTGTAACTCTTTTAGACATCTATGAAAAAAAAGAAAGAACATGATGCATCTATTTGTTTTTTAACTTACAAATCTCTGTAATTCAGTTAGCACTATGTTGAATTATGCAAATCATACATTTGTCTCATAACTTTGGTTAAAGGAAATCTAGGAGTAGGAGTAATATAGCTGAGTGTTAAACAGTTGAGTTTTACAACTCTTGAATCAATACATACGATCTCTGGGTCTGGTGGGAGCACTTTTATCATATATATATATATATATATATATATATATATATATATATATATATATATATATATATATATATATATATATATATATATATATATATTATTGTTATTGAACAATAAAAAAGTGCAGTTTTAAATGTTCATCCTACTGCTAATTATTAAATATTTTACATTCATAATAGTAAAATAATATTTTATTGTTGTTATATTAATAATAAAAATAATATTATTAATAAATATTATTATTATAAGTAGTAGAAGTAGTAGTAGTAGTGAAAATTATTAAGTGTAGTTTTAAATGTTCATTGCTAATATATTTATACTGCTAAAAATGTAATATTTTGTTTAATTTTATTTAATTATTTCATAATGATAATAA
Source organism: Danio rerio (assembly GCF_052040795.2). Classification (NCBI taxonomy): domain Eukaryota; kingdom Metazoa; phylum Chordata; class Actinopteri; order Cypriniformes; family Danionidae; genus Danio; species Danio rerio. The sequence goes on from NC_141032.1 coordinate 34,456,151, forward strand.
ACTAATGATATTGTTGTTGTTGTAATATTATTATTATTATTATTATTATTATTATTATTATTATTAAGTATTATCTTTATTGTGGTTTTTATGTAGTCCTAAGCTAACAATAGCGATATTGTACATCCCTAAAAATAGTAATAATATACTAGTAATATATTGTTGTTATCATAATAATATTAATGATTATATTTATTATTATTATCATTTTATTATTATGATTATTATTATTATAATTATTATTATTAGTTTAATATTATATTAGTATTACTATTAGAGAAAAAAATATTAGTGCAGTCTTAAATGTTTATTACTAATATGATCATACTGCTAATAATTATTTTACATTTATAATTATAATAAACTAAAAATATGTTATAATAATAATAGTAATAATAATAATAATAATAATTATTATTATTATTATGTATTATTTTTATTGTGTTTTTGTATTGAAAATATTTCCTAAGCTAATAGCAATAATTAAAAATATTTATTAATATAATTATTTTATTTTTTTAAATACTTTTATTGGAAAAAAAAATAGCCAGTTAGACTGAAGAGTAAATGATAGAAAGACTTAACAAACATATAAAAATAATATACACAAAAGTGTTTGAGACAATACATGTGTAATGTAAAGTCATTTAAGGGTTAATTGAACCATACCAAAAATAAAGATCTTTAAAATATATGTAAAATATGTCTTAATCACCCACTGTTTTACAACTCCACAGGCTGTCCAAAGCTTCTTGTCTGAAAATCCAAGCGCTTCAAGAGGTCATAGGTAAGAGAATTATTTATCCACTTTTGCCAGTCTTTCCATAAAGCACATCTAATGAACGGTGTAAATCCTAATCTAATATAGACTTTGTACCACAGCAGTACTGCACTTTGCTAGCAACAGGTGTATTAAAAAGAGACCTTTGCCCAGTCATTAGGGTTTGCCTTTGATATTCTAGGGGGCTGTGTATTCAAGGTGTGTAAATGGTAACTTTTGCCTCGACCAAGTCTTCTTTTCTATTATAAGAGCGACAAAAGGCAAGGATAGTTAATGACTGGATTTCTGTACAACACCTTCCTGTGGCAGTGATGTTGATTAGGCCCAATCAAACATGGCCTCCTGCTGTCCGTCGTCTCTTGCTCTGCTAGAAAGCATGTCTGGAGGGCCCTTTTTCCCACTAATGATCATCCCCACCAGCTGAAGAGGCCACTGTGCCTTTGTCTATCAGGGCTAGAAAATATTACACATGTCCTCATAAATCACAGTGAAGGCTGTCGGCAATTTGCAGCTCAGTGTGTATACAGTTTTTCTATTCCAGAGATGTTAAATGAGCTGAATGAGGGGATAGTTATCAACCTGCTTAATATTAACAATAATTGTTTACTTTAAACTTTTTTTGTGTGTTGTTATTATACTATATAATATTATTATTATTCTAATTATTATTATTATTACTTCAATTAATTGAATGCAAGTCAAAATCAAATGAAAGTTTATTTATAAAGCACTTGTCTAGGAATACCAGATGTTCACCAAAGAGCTGTAGAGGTAAAGCCATGGTCACACTGCACTTTTCTCCCCATAGACTTCCATTCATACGCATGCGAATGCGGCAGACTGGAAACGCAAGCTCGTGCAACAAGTCTCGCTGTTGGCTGCATTGGAAAGTTCGAGCTTGGTGAACTCTGATCTGTGAAATTGTTCACGTGATTGCGTAAGACCAATCTAAGACAAAACATGACCTCTCTAGACAGAAATGTAAAATATAAAGCAATTGGTTGTTTTTTTATGTCTAATCATCTTGTTTAGTCATGCCAATTTTCACCGTGCTGTACAACAGAATTTCACTTGTTCAAACTCTAGTGTGAGAGTTCAATAAAAATCCAAATAGATATTATTATTATTATTATTATTATTATTATTATTATTTATTCATTCATTTTCTTTTCAGCTTAGTCCCTTTATTAATCCGTGGTTGCCACAGTGTTATGAATCGCCAACATATTATATTATATTATATTATATTATATTATATTATATTATATTATATTGAATTATATTATAATTATTTTCATTTAATAATAAAACATTATTTATACAGGTGTATATATATATATATATATATATATATACACACGTGTGTGTGTGTGTGTATATAATTTCATATATATAATATGAAGTATATTTATATAATTATCATAAAGTACTTATCCAGTTGGTTGATAGATCAGATTACATTAGCAATTGCTAAATGTTTTATTTAATTGAATTTATTAAATTGTTGACTTACAGTTGAGTCACATTTGAGTTGCATTTGTTTGGGGAGATTTTGGGAATATCATTTTATCAAACCATAATACCAAAAAGTTAAAGAAAATGAATTATGAAATATAAAACAGTGTAAAAACTGTAGCACTTACTGTAATTTACTGGCCATAAGTTTATAGTTTATTAAAGTTGGTAATAAGACAAAATTCACACACTGTAAATTAATAATTACGATTGTAATGTAAAAATACAGCATTTGTTTAGTGTGTTTGTAGATTTACAGTTTTACTGTCAACCTGAACAGTCAGCAAGTTACTGTAAATTTTACAGGACATTTTTTACAGTGTTTAAAGGAATAAAAGCAACTTATTGTGTTAAACGCTAGACTATAAATATAGGTTTTTGAGGTGTTTGAGCATTCTAACAGATAGAGGCAAACTCCTCTAAAGTCTAGTGCCCGCTAAATGCATGACCATCCCTGATCTTCAGCTTTACATGAGGAAAAAATAATAGCGACTAGTCAGAGGAAAAAAAAACTCTTGATGGAGCATAATAATTTGCAAAATGCAGCTTTGTAGCTTTTAAAAGTTTTGGTTCAGTGATGTTTATTTGTTTATTTGCAATAAAATACAAGACTTTAAACTTTGAATTAATTCTGTTTGTTTAAAGCATTTAGTTACCAAAGAAACATACAATTGTGTATCAGGGTTACCATTAAAATATTCATTCATTCATTCATTTTCTTGTCGGCTTAGTTCCTTTATTAATCCGGGGTTGCCACAGCAGAATGAACTGCCAACTTATCCAGCACGTTTTTACACAGAGGATGCCCTTTCAGCCGCAACCCATCTCTGGGAAACATCCACACACACACACACACACACACACACACTAAGGACAGCATGTCTTTGGACTAAGGGGAAAACCGCAGCACCTGGAGGAAACCCATGTGAACGCATGAGAACATGCAAACTCCTCACAGAAATGCTATCTGAGCCGAGGTTCGACCCAGCGACCTTCTTGCTGTGAGGCGACAGCACTAACTACTGCGCCACTACGTCGCCCACCACTAAAATAGAAAATTATTATTAATATAAAATATATAGGTACAAAATTGTAAAAGTAAAGAAAAATGTAACGCCATGTTTGTAATGGTAGTGTAAATAAAATATGCAATAATTAATTACATATTATTGTTACTCAATATACTGTGTTGTTATGTAAGGATGTCTCATCTCATTAAAGGGATGGTTCATGCAAAAATTAAAATTACATCACCATTTACTCACACTCAGGTGGTTTTAAACTTTTATTAATTTCTTCCTTTTGCTTAACGCAAAAGAAGATATTCTGAAGAATGTTTGGGAAAAGCAACCATTGACATCCATAGTAGGAATAAAAATACTTATAACACCCTTCAGTACGTCTTAAAAATAAAAACTCAAATAGGTTTGGAACAAGTGGTGGATGAGTAAATAACAGCAGCATTTTAATTGTTGGTTGAAATATCCCTTTAATATGATATAATCTTCTGTTTAAATCTACTATAAAACTGAAGTAACTACATTCGTTGTTTTACATCAGACTGTAGCAAATGTCATTTACATTTCCGGCACATGCGACTAATCAATCAGTCTGAAACCTTTTTTCTACCAATGACCTGAAATTGTAGTAGTTTCATAATATGTTTTCATAACACTGGTCCATCCATGTCAGTAGGTCTGAATCCCCTTCCCTAAAAATTCTTCTTATTAGGAGTCATGCTGCGCTCTTCTTTTATGCCACTTTGCCCAGCATGCATTGTTCATTTCAGGTCGAAGGGAGTGCTCTTTTTTTACAGCTTTTATAACAAGTTCGCTAAGAATCATGGAAGACTGACACAGTTTATGACCCAAGAGTGTAAAAAGAAAATAAATATATTTGTATGTTCATTAAATAAAAGCTTTAGATTGTTATACATTTGGAAAATACTCATACAGCGTTTTTAAGGAAAGACATTGCAGGTGAACAGGAAAAAAAATTACATTAGCAATTGCTAATTGTTTAATTTTTTTGACACATTTGAGTCACATTTGAGTTACAGTTTTGGGGGGGGATTTTGGGAAAATCATTTTATCATGCCATAATACAAAAAATAATAAAATAAAGTGAACAATAAGAAAAAGATAATAATTTTTCCAAATTTTGCTGAATAAAATGTATATTGTCAGAAAAATGATATATGATTGTATCGCTGTGTATGTAAAAACATTTAAATATATATTTATGAATAAAATTGTAAGGTTTGGTGTATGTAAGTGCTGCTGAAGTGAAGATATATATGTCTTATTTTTGGACACAGGTGTCAACTCCAGTTAGTAGGGTATATGCTGAAGCATGCTAACAGGACTTTTAATTTGCCAGTAACCTGGGTTAACCCCTTCTGATGAACTGTATGCCAATGTATATCTGGCGCATTCAAGGTCCGTTTTCTTTAAAAATCTGCTCTCCACTGGCTGAGGTATATCCGATGTAAAGTGGGTCTCAGATTGCACAAGAAGCACTGCATTAAATTACATTTTTCCCCGCTATGGCTTTACAATATTTGCATTTATTTTACACCAGTATATTCAATGGAGCTTTTATAATGTTTACATTATTACATATTTGAACTCAAATATCAAATACTCCTCACTCGCTGTGAACCAAAGTCTCTTTAAGGCAAGTCATTTCAGTCAGCGGCCATCTTCGAAACACCTCTCGGGCAATATGCTCGAGCATTCTGTTTAAATGGGCAAACATCAAAGCTTCTGATTGAATTTAATATTAGGAATCACCAATAAAATTTAACAACTGTCTCTTTGGTTTCATTTCTTAACATCAGAATCTCAAAAAATCTGCAGAAACTCCTGTCTGGTCCGAGCCTGTCCTGTGGAGTGTCGTCAGTCTATAGCAATTGATGATTGGCTCCTGTACTAGAAGGCGGGCTTTATTCACCATATAGTGATCGGTGATTGGCTCTTGTACTAAATGGCGGGTTTTATTTACCATATGGCTATCGCTGATTGGCTCCTGTACTTTAAGGTGGGCTTTATTCGCCATATAGAGATCGCTAATTGGCCCCTGTACTAGAAGGTGGGCTTTATTTGCCATATTGACATTACACTTATCCCTGTTCGAACAGTGTTGCTAGATTGTGCGATTTTGAATTTGATTGTGCTGTTAAAAAAATGATAAAAGAAAATTAGAAATTTGGGTGGCTTTGAAATGGCGTGCACCCCACCCCCCTTCAATATCACTTATAAACCGGCTATGATCTCCCCAAGAGATGCCTTTTCTCTCTCTCTTCAACACCCAAACCCCTGGGGTTTTTGCAGTGGGTTTTAGATAGTTTTTTGTCTGGAATCAGTCAACCACATCTGGCAACACTGCATTCAAAACAACACGAGTGACATGTCTTGTGTATTCTATAGACTTTGACATAGCTCTATCTCATTAAAGAGCTCTTTTCATTGTAGTTGCCATGGTAGCACACAACAAAATCGATGCATCTATGCTCGATCTTCAAGGTTTCACGACAGTAACATGCACAAGCAGTAATCTAGATTATTTCAACTGAACTCAGATTTGTTAGATTAAATAGTCTTCAACTTACTGTTATGGAACCATTTTAAGTGTGGACTTTTAGTTTGGCTCATTAAAGTCAGGTTTTTGACTGTAATCTGCGCTTTTCTAAATGACTTTTATGAAACAACTCCCAGGTGTGTTTAATTAGGGTTAAAGCTAAACTGTGCAGAGCTTCGGCCCTCCAGGAACTGGATTTCACACCTGTGTTTTAGGAGAAAAGCACATTTTTAGAAAACACCCTTAAAAATTTGTATTGTTATTGAATTGCACAGACACAAATTGGGAAAGTGTGATAAAATGAACATGTAAAATTGTATTATACTTCTAAAAACCAAAAAAAGCCAGAAATCTGAAGTTTGACAAGGCCATGATAAACATGTTTTGCCTGCAGAGTCTTTTGTTAATAAAGGTCTTTGTGTTTCAGTTCTCATTACGATGTGAAGTCAGGCACATTGTCTCAGACTGTGGCGTCTCGTGGTGTGAAGAAAACACCCTGCACAGCTTCTTCTCTCTCCGTAGAAGCTAAAGAACTGACTCAAACTGTCAGAAGCATTTTAGAGCTGGACTGTAAGTATACAAGCATCTTTTCTGCCTTTTTATTTAAAGAAAAATTACCAAATCATGCATTTAGTGTGATCCTCTTGCTGCTTCTTAACCATTGCAAAGTGATTCTGAGCTCATTTGTTCTGGATTATACAGTGTTAAACATCCTTTTCATTATTGAAAGTGGAATGCATATCATGACACATTATATACTTTAAATATAACTGTGATGTACTCGACAGAGGCAGAGAGGGCTAAAAATCTCGCTTCAAGTTAAGGGTGCTTTCACACCTACACTTTTGTTTCGGAACGTATCTCGTTTGCCCAGTTAGCGCGGTTCGTTTGACATATGTGAACAGGGCAATCGCGCTCTGTTCTGCGCCAAAGTAATCGCTCCGAGATCGCTTGAATGAGGTGGTCTCGGCTCGATTGAAACGAACCCTGGAGCGGTTCGATTGTAGTGAGAAAGCGATCCGATCCGAGCGCGGTTATATCACAGTGTTTTATGGATATGTAATAGGCATATACGGCTATATGGAGAGAGAATTATGAGTATGGCGGGAAGTTTCGCGAGTCTCCGGATGCCCGCAAACGAGTGATGATCTCCGGGTAATCTCGCGTCTCCCTCCAGGTCGTCAAATAGGCATCGTCGCGCACCCTTCTCACCCCTCCCTACCGTGTCTCTCCTCAGACACGTCGCGCGTGAGCACCCTGTCAATCACCACCAAACTACCACCTCTCCTGACAGCTTAGTGGGACGCTGCAAAATAAACCCTGACACTCTGACCAATGTAAGGAGAGTTTACTCGCACGTGACTTGTTTCAGCTCTTTTGGTCCGTTTAGAAACTTTGCAGTGTGAAAGCGAACCGCTCCAAGAGCAAAGAGCAACAATGTAACAATTGTAATCTCTGTTTCGGAACAACTGAATCGATTCACAGGTGTGAAAGCACCCTAAGAAAATACATGCAAATTGAGAAACATATTCATCAGTTTGACAACACATGCAAATTCTCACAGCACATGCAAATACACAAACAGGCTGCAAGTAGCACTGATCACACACACAAAAAAAATTGTCGACCCCGGGTGCTTCCTGCTTAGTCTATATTTATTACATTTGAGCTGTCTCTGTACTCTTGTTTACCTCTTGGCCACTGTACACTTGTTTAACCATATCAGAGCCAGGTGTAGTGGTTTTGAAAATTGTTACCGGTGGTGATGCAATTAAATTCATCTTTATTTCTATAACTTGTTGTTTTACATTGTTCCATAGTAGCTTAACATAGATGAAGAAAAGAGAATATATAGTCACAACATTATTTGAGATTGTTGAACATTCTAGCGGATCAGGTAGACAGGGGAATAGTGGTAGTTTTAGTTTCATTAAAACTGATTCAGTTCAGTTTATTATAAATGTCATTGGTGAAGTTTAGTTTAATTCATTCCAGTTTAATAAAAATGTCACTAATTAAGGCTGATCCACTGAAGTCCTAACCAAGAAAGCCAGAGATGACGAGAGCAAGAATATTGTGTGGCTAGAATGACCACTCAGGCAATGTTTAAGGAATATTATCCATAGCATTGCTGTATTACACATGTTAATATATTAAAATCAGGATATTATATTGTATTATTTTGTTATTATTTTATTATTTCTATAAAATTAATATAAAATATTTACAAAAAGATAATATAATAATGATAATACATTAGAAATAAATTTATTATATTTTACTGTTATTGTTTATTATTGAAATGGTTAAAATAAGCTTTTTAAAATATTAAGCTTAACTAATAATATTTCAATGTTAAAATATCTGAATATTGTATATGTTTCTATTTTATTATATTATTTTATATTTATATTACATTTTTATAGTTTTTTTACTGATATTTAAATTATTATGACATAATTACAAAATAAAGTCAACTATAAAATCATCAAATATTATAAATTAGAATAATACATTAGAATAAATCTTAAATAAATGTATTATATTTTACTGTTATTCTTTATTATTGAAATGGATAAAATAAGCTTTTTAAAACATTGTTTAACTAATAATATTTAAATGTTAAAATATTTGAATGTTGCATAAATTTCTATTTTATTACATTTCTTATTTTATGTTTATATTAAATTGTTATTATTTTTATTTTCTACCGATAATTTAACCATTAATCCGGCATCCTAACCACCTGGTTGACCTTTTATCCATATTATTATTATTTTAATTTGCTTATTATTTATAAGAGTTGTGTCAGTATAGTATTCAACGTGGCTCAAAAGATTTTCTAGGAGTGCATCTTAAAGGGTTAAGTAATATGAAATATTTACAAAATAGAACATGTATCAGATAGTATAATAAATTACAATAAAGTGGAATAAATCTTAAATCACTGTATTATAATTTACTGTTATTGTTCATCATTGAATGGGTTGCGGCTGGAAGGGCATCCGCTGTGTAAAAATGTGCTGGATAAGTTGGCGGTTTATACCGCTGTGGCAACTTTTCCAAGTAAACAGACCTATTGCCACTTTCACTTAAAAAATGACTTTCTGACACAATTTACCCCGTAAGCCACATTAAGTCTGCACATTTAGCCACTGCATGAACTCCTGACCCCATTTATCCTTGTAATTTTCAGGAAAATATGTAGCTTCCCTTCCGGCAATGTTTGACCTTACAAAACAGCATCTAATGACCTGTAGAGGTCTTTCCATGAACCCATTTCATTAAACCAGACACATTATTGTGCCATTATGACCAAGATAATTCTTATTGCTCCAGCCTACAGAACCCATTTCTCCATTTTAGCCTTTAAGTAGATTTCAGAATATTTTTCTTTGTTCAATTTTTCATATCCTGTCCTGTTCAATTGCTCATGATGTAAATGTTTTCCCTCTTATATATTATAGTAAATGAAGCAAACCACCTTAATCGTGAAATCTAATCCACTTAGATGTGTTTAGTGAAAACAAATTAGGTCAATCCCATAAAGAAACCCAATACAAGGTGCATTCGCTGTTCATACAAGCCTTTTAGATGAGATTCACCTCAACACTGCTGTCGTTGCCTGGAAACGAAGCTGCTGGTAATCGAACGGCCACTTCTTTGTCGCAATTGTATATCATGTCACAGACTATACAAAGAAATATTTGTGTGTATATATATGTTTAGAAATAGGATTAGTATTGAATTGTAAATCTTTACTTTTTTTCCATAAATGTTGAATGGTTTTTCTATGTCGATTTTGTTTGATTTGACTAAAAATGCTTAAATGAACGAATACTATCTAGTTGGCCTAGTTAAATTGATCCACCTTGTCAAAACATTACTGATAGCAGTTTGTCCAAAGCACAGTTCAAACATAACAGGAGATTGTATTTTCTCTGACCCTCAGAAAGCACACAAATCTGAACAATGGTTACAACAATAAAAATAGGGTAAAAGAATTTTACAGAGGGGATTTTGTGTCTTTTTATCACTGTTTTATTCAGGGAATACTGCAAATGGCCAGAAAAAAAAATGTTCACAATTTATTGAAGAATGAAATGTTGTAGATAATCGGGCAAATTATAAAGGTATATTACCCTGCAAAAAACCTTCAGAATATAGATATGAATAAAACTCTGAAGTTTAATGAAGTTAAGTGTTGCTGAAGTAGGGATTTACAAATTCGTGCACTCATTTTGGGAAAATTGGCTTTAAAAAAATGTGTTGTAATTAAAATTTGTAGACAAGAGTTGGACATAAGAATCACTTAAAAGTGTATTTTGGATGCTTTCTTTACATTGGACTGACAAAATAAAACATTCATAAGGGTGCTTTCACACTTTCAATTGCTTGGATGTACCCAAGTTCGATTGTCCCCCCCTTGCCACCTTCTCGGTTGGTTTGGGATCACACTGTCTTTATTCCTTCTGAAACCCGGTATGCTTGCGTCATCGAGCTGCTGTTGTGTGTACAGCTGTTGCTCGGTGATGGACACGAAAGCAAAGCGCCAAAATGGAAAGACGTCCTCACATCACAACCATTCTGCTTTAACTGAATATTTTGGTTTTCGACATGCAGACAGCGACTCGCATCCATCTGCCGCAAAAATATTATAAACGTTCTGAACATAACGTGATTTTCTGCAGCTGTTTTTGGAGGAGACAAGCAGACATTATCACTGTGATTGCCCTGGCTCAGTTCTGCTTGTCACTAAAGTACATTACGTGATACACAGACACACACACACACATACAAATGAATATTATGAAAATGATAGTTTGTTGTGCTGTTGGCGGAATACTTCCGTTATTTGGTACGATTCCATTCATACCAGAAGTGAACCGGACCAGAATTCGTGTGAACCGTACCCCAGACCACCTCTGGACTCGGCACAGTTCAGCCGAGTTCAGAAGACACGTTCACACCAGCTACTCTGACGTCAAACAAACCCGGGTGTAGACCAAAAGTGCTAGTATGAAAGCACCCTTAAAAGCCAAAAACCAAAAATCTAAAAAATCAGAGAGATAAATGTGGGAAAAAAGTGTTTTAGTCTTTAGAGTTTCTCCTTAAAAGACTGGAGTTATTAATAAATATAGTCAGTAATGAATTACTCCATTCTTTTGTATCAGAAGAAAGCTCGTTGGTTGTATTTCTGCTTTCAGATTTTTCTTTGTGTGTTAAAGGAAAGAGACAGTTCAGGGACACGGCGAGGCTCAGACAAAAGAGCATCTCTGGCCTCCTCTTCTGCTCTCAATACATGGTCTTAGCCTAAACACTGAGGTTAATCAATTCTGGAGTTGTTTTTCAATGGGTTTTCAATGGGTCATCATGGGTTTTTGAATGAATATTATGTGCAGTGAATATTGGAATAGTGAATGGCATAATATACCGGAGAATACTTCAGACTACATTTTGAGAATTGAGACCTCCAAATGTATAACCCAATAAAAATCACATTATAATTAGTAAAGCATCAATCTGAATTTTAGTTCAGAATGTGTCCTCTTTAAAGAGGTCATGAAAAATGAAGATTCTATAATCATTTAGGTATTAATAGGATTTTGGAAATTGCCTTTTTTTTTCTTTTTCTCCAATACTTTAAAAGTCTGTGGGTCCAATCTAACTTTGGACATTTTTGTTTTTAAATGTGTTGCCATACGGCATGTTCTTGTATAAAATGAAAAATTTAAAATTGCATGAATAATTTGTGAAAAGGCACAGTTTCTATCTCGTAAAATGACTAATACAGGGGTCCCTGATTATTTGATTTACATTCTAAAAATAACTAGCAATAGGGGAAATGCCTAAGTAGTCCACTTTATTATTTTTTTAACAATTTTTATAGATGCTTTAAGGCTGTAAACCCCTCACTACACACTTTATACACTTTTCTCAGACAGGCATTAACATTTTCACACTTTTCTTTCTCGTCTAAACACTCTGAAAGTTCAAACCTTTATAGAAAAATAAGTCCAGTATTATAGTATGAAATCAAAGATCAAAACCTGTTGTCAGGCGCAAACATTCATCGTTGTCAGCAAAAGGTTCATAAAGCTTTTTAGCTTTTGTGCGGATAATGCTTGCATCCAGCACATTGTTCTTTTTTTTTGCAATCACTGATCCACAAGCAGACTCGTCCTTAAGGGGGTCGCACAGGAGATGCACTACGCATATAAAAGTTGAAAGTAACACAGACTGGATGTGCACATTTGCATGTTATTTAAAATTAAAGTTAAAAATATGAACAGTGTCCTGAATCATACACTAAAAAATATATATTCAAAGATGATTCCTTAAATTAAAAAAAAAAAAGTTTAGGTGGTTGTAAACAATTTATTTGGGCTGAATTTAAACAAACAGATTAGGTTAAACATTACTAAAATTGTATTTGTTTGTTTAAATTCAACACATAAACTCTCAGAAATAAAGGTACGTGAGCTGTTACTGGGTGGTACATTTTAAGAAGGTACATGTTTGTTCTTAAAGGGTACACATTAGAACCTCAAATGTGTATATTAGTACCTAAAAACCTAAAGAGGAAAACTTTTGTACTTTTAATGTGCTAATATGTAATACTAGTCGATTCCATAAATTTGGTTAGCTATACAAAATATATCAAGCAATTTATTCAATAAATATGCTGTTTATTTGTCTTTTTTATCAAATACAAATGTATCCATCTAAATTGAGCTTTTATTTAAAGAGCCTCTATTTTGCACTATGAAAGGTTAGAACTTGGTTTTGGGGCTTTCCAACAATAGACTGATATGCATCCTAGGTCAAAAAACACACTCATATTCTTATAATATATTTTTACCTAATAATACCAGCAACTTTCATATATTTCTTTTAGCAATTCATTAGTTTACAAACCCCTCCTTAGAGCTAAGCTAGTCTGCGGTGATTGGGCCGATGACCCAGTCTGTTGTAACTGGTTGACTGGATTCAGCGTGAGACAAAGAGAAATGCCCCCCACGGCTATGAAGTAGCAGCCAGAGAGTATGTGAGAGCACAATGCAGAAATGCAATAAAGCATTGCAGTTAAACACCCGCATATTACTCTAAACCTTACACTAACTCCAAGTAACAACAACAACACACATTCAGTATTAATCCACACAGTGGTCAAAGTTGAAACATTTTGAAAATGAAGTGCTCTGCATGTGAGGAACAGCTAATGGGGGCCATAGCAAAAAACAGCAAAGGATCACAGGGCCATTACAAGTTACAACACAAAATTAAACACATTTTGCAAACTACACAAAACGAGGCAACAATTTTAATGACACTTACATGTTATGATCGGGAGGAAGAAGAAACTGGTCCATATGAAGTGCAACAGTTACTGACAAAGTCCCATACATAATAATCTCTACTTCTCCTTCCTTTAATTGCACATACAGTAGCTGGCGAATCCCGCATTGCAGTGTAGGTTATTGTATTAAAAATCAGAAAAATGACAGGAACAAACACAGCACTAAGTCGGCTATACTGTGGTATTGTTGTGAGAATTAATTTAACCCTTTTTTTCCTCACAGCCAAATCTCCATCTGTTAGTGATCGTCATCTATTCGCGTCATGATCAGTATGGTGATCCCCCGTGCTCCACTAGTGTATGACAGAAAAGCGCACTCACATTTTACTCGATCTGGAACTACATATTTGGGGATGTACCATTTCGACATCAATGCGTTCAAGCAGAAAATCCGAACCCAGCTCGATTCATTTATTCGACTTTGAGTTGACATTTTCGTTAAATATTCAATCGTTTTAAACATGGTGCACTTTCAGATTTAAACCTCAGCTGGATGTTTCCATTCACTTAGTTCTGTGTTACACACTGCATGAAAGGTCATTTTCAAAAACCCATAATAGGTACTCTTTAAGCACTTTTCAAATCTTGGCATATTCATACAGCAGTTTTTTTTATGTCATAACCCAAGTACACATACAAAAATCTGTCAATGCAAACAAAGTGATTGAGCTATTGACAAATTACACTAAAAAATGTATGGCAAAAGTAAAGACAACAAATATTTGTGTTATAAATTAATGTTGCTTTAACTTATTTTAATAAGTTAATCAGGTTTCAACTAAATGTTTTAAATTATACAAAGTTTACCTTCATATTTTTAGTCAGTTTGACTGATGTAAGTTGAGATGACTGGACAAGTTAATTAGATTCAACAAAATAATGGAAGGCAGCAATTTTTTTTACAGTGTTTCACACGTCTTACATGTTTATAACGGCATTAAGCTAAATATTCTTTTTGGGTGAACTATTGCTTTATTGTTTAGCCATAAGTTGTATGCTAAACGAACGATTTAAGAACTATTAAAGAAACTAAAATTAAATTAAAGATAAAGACTTTTTTAATTAAAAGTTAAGAGCTGGACAGAAGGGATGGATTAGATGAAGACAGAAGACTCTTAGGGTCGATGGATCAGTGAAGCTGAGGGAGGGAAGAAAGAGACAAATTGATAGCTTAAGGAAGAGGGAAACGTGTCCCACACACCTGACAGCATGTGAGCTCTCAGCGATACTCACGTTTTGTCTGAATGCTTTGAGTTGCACATGGAGGGCCACCCTCATCTCGCTGATTGAACCCTCAGCCCTTCTCACAGACAGACAGCCGGTGCTTTCCACGTGATTGATGTGCTTTCAGCCATGTGCACCGCTCTGTGTCTCATCAATGAAGACTAAGATTGAGACATGCTTTGGAATAAGCACACGTGATTTATAAAAACTGGCCAAAGTGCATGACGTATTTCATCATTTCAAGGGACAGTTCGCCCCAACTGAAAATTCTGTCATTAACTGAAGTCCTGTTATGATTTCCGTACATAAGTCTGATATATGGAAGTATATGCAGGGTACATTCGGATTTTAAATAAATAAAATATATGTCATATATGCAACATATATTTCAAAATGTTGCAAAAATGGCCCCTTGCATATATATTTTTTCAACCATTGGAATTGTAAATATATAATTATCATTCACTTTCTTTTTGGCTCAGTCCCTTTATTAATCTGGGGTCACCACAGCAGAATGATCCACCAACTTACCCAGCATATGTTTTTACCCAGCATATGCCCTTCCAGCTGCAACCCATCACTGGGAAACAACCATACACAATCATACATTACAGACAATTTAGCCTACAAAATTCACCTGTATAGCATGTCTTTGGACTGTGTAGCCAGTGACTGTGTAGGTGACAAGAGTGGTACCCTGTGTGGTCGTCTGCTGCTGTAGCCCATCCGTCACAAGGCTGGACATGTTGTGCGTTCAGTGATGCTCTTCTGCATACCTCAGTTGTAGCGAGTGTTTATTTGAGTTACTGTTGCCTTTTTATCAGCTGGCCAGGAACCAGTCTGGCCATTCTCCTCTGACTTCTGGCATCAACAAGACATTTGCACCCACAGAACTGCAGCTCACTGGATATTTTCATTTTCAAACCATTCTCTGTAAACCCTAGAGATGGTTGAGCATGAAAATCCCAGTAGATCAACAGTTTCTGAAAACTAGATCAGCCCGTCTAACAACAACCATGCCACGCTCAACGTCACTTAAATCACCTTTCTTCCCCCTTCTGATGCTCAGTTTGAACTTCAGCAGATCGTCTTGACCATGTCTACATACCTAAATGCATTGAGTTACTGCCATGTGATTGGCTGATTAGAAATTTGCGTTAACAAGCAGTTGGACCGGTGTACCTAATAAAGTGGCCGGTGAGTGTATATGGCCAAATATGAACACTTATGTGCCACGAAACTGTCATTTTTGCTATACTTAAATATTAACATGATATATTGATACAGTTATACAGTATATGTGAAATCCAATTTTAAATTCATATGTATTTTGCATGTATTGCCATTTAACAGAATTCTGTTTGCACACTTCCTTTAGTGCGTGAAATATATGGAAAATATCCGCAAATATACAAATTCAGCTGTAATAGCATTTGAGCAATGCAAATGTCAATAGCGAAACCCTTTCTAAGTTTTTGTGTGTGTGTGTGTGTGTGTGTGTGTGTGTTTGTGTTTGTGTGTGTGTGTGTGTGTGTGTGTGTGTGTGAGTGCGCGTATGTGTGTGTGTGTGTGTGTGTGTGTGTGTGTGTGTGTGTGTGTGTGTGTGTGTGTGTGTGTGTGTGTGTGTGTAGTGCTGTCAGTGTTTTCAAGCAATTATATTTGATTTACCAAAGTCACAGAATAGCAGTTTCACACCTGTCACATCCATAACAAAGGTTTTACATCCATAATGAATATTTTTCCTCATGAATCCAAAAATGTGATATAAAATAGAATCAATCACTTTTATTCTATATAGAAGCAACTCTTATCTTTTTGATTAGCATTGTATATTTTGGGTCACAGAATGTCTACAAATTATGTTGTATACACTGAACTCCAACTTTTTTGCTCACATCCAACATTTGTTTATTTTCTCATTGACTGATATTTTTCTGATCCCATAACTGTGGTTAGTTGTTTTGGAAAATATCACAAAGTTTCAGTATAATTCTAACATAAAATATCTATGTGAATTTGTGTTTTGAGATGTTATTGCAAACTTTACATCCATACCACTGTAATTATGCATTTATTTTCTGTCTGTATGGACTGTTTCTGAACTCCTCAAACACCTCATTTGTAGTCCCAAGTTTTCTTCTGGGAACATACATGTCATAATAACCCAAATTTAATTAACTCTTGCTCAAGGGTATGAGGCCTAGTTGAGTTGCGATAGTAGTTTGTCATTATGTTCAAGTTTCATTATATACTGCAAAACATGCTTTTTCTTCCACTGACATGACTAACATTATGCATTTTAACAACAACAACAACAAACACACACACACACACACACACACACACACACACACACACACACACACAAGTTCATTAGGAGTTTAAACTGATCAGACTTTATAGCACGTGCAGTTTTTTTGTTTGAAGTTGCAAGTGTATTAGAGACACACGTTACCATTAGGCCCCACCCCTCACCCTTATGTAAAGTAGCTCATTTGCATTTAAAGTGACAAATGTAAGAAGTGTTTTGTTTCTGTCCAAAAAGTGACATTTATAGCTTGGCTCAAAAAATGTACTGTCACAATTACGTAAAAAGTGCATAAAAAAAAAAAAAAAAAGTTTAACAAAAAAGAATAGCGGAGTACATACCAAAGCTATGATGTCCATTTTTTTATTTTAGAGGATGAACAATGAAAACATTGACAGCCTATCAGTATCCATCCTGCTTTCCTGAACTCTGGCATTTAAATTGACAGATGACAAAACTGTACGTACTGCACACAACAAAGCGTATGTATTGGTGTGGATGATAATTTTGATAGTGATAGTGTATTTATTGTTCTTGGTGGGAATTTTTTATTCACCCAATTGTTGTTCCAAACCCGTATATACTACATTTTCTTTGCAGAACATAAGGCATTTGGTAATGTTGGAGATTTTACTGAGTGGGTGATCTTTGGAAGAACTTGACAGAGTAGTTGACAAATCTTTTATATTGTGCTTTCAAGAGAGATGGGCAGCAAATCAGTTTCTGGAGGGTTTTCTCTACCCTACCTGACAAAAGTCTTGGCGTTGATCCCAGTTTTAAGAGCAACAAATTTGACTTCTAGTTGATTATTTGGAAAATTGGCAGAAGGTGGATTTTTCTGATGAATCATCTTTTGAACTGCAACAGATCATCACAAATATTGCAAAAGACCTATCGGAACCAAAATTTTCATGAAATTCTGTCAAGTTTGGTGGCAGAAAAATCCTGGTTTGGGGATACATTCAGTATGTGGACATGCAAGAGATCCACAGAGTGGATGACAACATCAACAGCCTGAGGTATCAAGACATTTGTGCTGCCTGTTACATTACAAACCACAGGAGAGGGCAAATGGGGGAAAGCAAGGACCAACTAAAGTCAAGTTATTATTTGTTGTTCATGGATAGGCGACAAGACTTTTGTCAGGTAGTGTATAGTTCATCTCAATTATATCTGATTTAACAAGGTGTAATTTGAGGCAGCTTAAATTGTCTCTTCAGTATCATAGTACTGATCTAGAAAAATCATTCACTCTTGTTGTTTCGGAAAACAAAGGCTTGATTGAATTAAAGAAGCATGTGATGAGCTCTACTCTGTTACTTAGTCCCAGGGCCTAGGCAGTAATGGTCTGAGATCACTTCAGACACGTCACAAATCTCAACGCACACACAGAAATCATAAGCTGCAGAATTTCTACACTCAATTGAATCGGTGGTCATTTTTAATTAGAGATAACCTTGCAATCTTAAGAAAACATTGTTATTTTTATATTCTGGGAAACTATTATGAAATAAGCTTTGAAATCTCCTCTTAGTTTTCTCAAGGCTGCTGACAGCCAATATTTAGGTATGATAAACCAATTTTTAAATGCATTTTATTATGATAACCTGATTATTTCCATTTCTGTGGATGCAGACTGCTCTATGGTATGCATCCATGCAAATGTATTGATAACAATGTCCTTGATATGTTTGTTGTGGTGAATTGTTTCACAAAAGACTGAAGATTTTGTTGAATATAATAATAAAACGTCTGATCATTTCTGAGAGCTGATTCCAGCAGTGGGGGCGTAGTAGCTGAAATATGAATCACCCTATTACCACCATCCTATTAACTATTAATAAGCAGCTAATTATTAGTTTATTTAGCTAAAACCCTTGGTTAATGGTTTGTTCATGTTCCATTAATAGCAATAATTGTACATTCAATGTAAGTGTGACCAAAGTTCTTAACAAACGCATCAATGGCAATAAAAACACATAATTTTTTTATTTTAAGGCACATGTTTTGCTATTAATAAACCATTAAAAAATACTTTTAGCACACTAAACTACTAATTTGCTGCTTATTAATAGATAATATTTGAGTTTAGGTATTTATTCTCTTAAATTCATTTTAATCCTTTAACAAATGTAATCATTAAATCACCCAATTGCAACGCACTGTAGTGTATCTAGCCAGAGAGATTTGTTTGTAGAAAACAGAGACTGAATCACTTAATCTTTGGCCTTTTCTGTCAAAAACTTTGCTTTTGCATGAAATCTAGACGACAGGATAATATGCGTATTCGTTTCCTTTAATAATAAGATCATGTTTCTTATGAGAAGCTGCTTTTGAAGTCACGTCAGGACAGTGTGTTTGCCAGCAGACTTACTGTGAATAGTTATTCCTGCATGTATACTGTATACTGAGGGAGTGTCCAGATCAAATTCAGTCAGGGATTTGTTACCCAGTATGGAGGCAGGTATTAATGAGACTGCTCTCATATTCTGCCATCAATAGTGTCTGCTTACATTTTTTAAGTCCAGGAATTTCTAAAGCTGTGCATAAAAGTGAGACTCTACAGACAAAAAATAAATACATTTATGCACCTGTCAAGTTTGAAATTTTGGCTTCAAAGTGTTTTTTTCAGTCTGATGTAAAGAAAACATAGAGTTACACTTTATCAATGTGTGTGTAGGTTTCAATTACATTGCATGCACTGTAAAAAAAAAATGCTGGGTTTTACAAAACTTCTTCATGCTGTCCCAACACAAATCTATTAAGTTAACTTATTTTTTTCTACAAATTAATGTAGATTAAACATAAAACAATTTTCTACAAAAACTTAAGTAGTGTGTTGATTCAGCTCATTCTACATAAGTAGTTTGAACAAGCAGCAAAATTCTTCTTGAGCACATTTTTGAAGTAAATTCTATATACCTGTACTACCCGACGAAAGTCTTGTCGTGACTCCCAGTTGTAAGAGCAAAAAATAATAACTTGACTACTTCTAGTTGATTCATTGGAAAAATGGCAGAAGGTTGATTTTTTAGATGAATCCTCTATTAAACTTCTTCCCAATCATCACAAATACTGCAGAAGACCTATTGGAACCCACATGGACCCAAA
This sequence comes from Danio rerio, assembly GCF_052040795.2. Taxonomy (NCBI): domain Eukaryota; kingdom Metazoa; phylum Chordata; class Actinopteri; order Cypriniformes; family Danionidae; genus Danio; species Danio rerio. The sequence continues at coordinate 34,476,029 of NC_141032.1, forward strand.
ATTCTCATAGAAATTAGTCAAGTTTGGTGAAAAAAAAAAAAGTCATGGTTTGGGTTACATTCAGTATGGGGCGTGCAAGAGATCTGCGGAGTGGATGGCAACATCAACAGTCGGAGGTATCAACACATTTGTGCTGCGCATCACATTACAAACCACAGGAGAGGGCAAATTCTTCAGAAGGATAGCGCTCCTTCTCATTCTTCAGCCCTCACATCAAAGTTCCTGAAAGCAAAAGTCAAGTTGATCCAGGATTGGCCAGCCAAGTTACCACACATGAACATTACTGAGTGAGTCTTGGGTAAGATGCAGGAGGCGTTGTAGATGAGTCCAAGGAATCTTGATGAACTCTGGGAACCCTGCAAGAAAGCTTCTTTGCCATTCCAGATGACTTTATTAATCAGTTATTCGAGTCATGCAGAGATGTTTGGATGCAGTCATGCAAGCTCATGGGATTCATACACAACATTAATTTTTTTTTCCACTGCAGCATGACTTTATATTCTATACTCTACATTATTTGTGTTAAGTGACAAGACTTTTGTCTAAGCAACATCAGACCTTACTGATCTAATTAGGTCATTAAAAATCAAGGCATGATCATATTTTATTTCGGTAAAATAAGCATAATCTAGAGGCCTTTGCCTTTCATATAAACCACTTCTCATAACAAATGATCACCTGGAAGTTAAGTAGTTATTTGTTTTTCCTAGAACTTGGATAGGCAACAAGACTTTTGTCAGGTAGTGTAGTTTTTTTCATTTTATAGTAGTAGTAAGTAATTTTATTTTTTGAAAATATACTAATTCTAGTAATTTTGTGAAGATTTTAACAGATGGATGTGTTCATGCATAATGTGTTTGTTTATATACAACCGTTTATTTTATTTTACTAATAACTGTGATTTTTCTGTCTGTTTGCAGTATTTTTTAAATTAAGGAGCAATACAATAAGCCAAAATAATTCTTAAAAATTAATTCTAAACTTTCACTTCATTATCTTAGGGGAAAAAAAAGAAAACTTTTAAACCTGACTTCCTCCAATGCAGATTTATGTGCTAGGTATTTATGCAAATTAGCACATATTTAATGATGCAGTGCCTTATTTGCATATGTAAACATTTGATAATTTTTAAACGAAGTAAAATAAGCCTTTTTTTTACTTTAAGCTGGGGAAGTATGTTTATAACTATTAGTTATTTATTTGCCCTATTTCACCTGCCGTGTTTTGCCTGAAAAGAGAATTTGGGAAAATGTATTTTAAAACAAAAATCCAAATCCATGGAGACAGATCTGTTTGATGCTTGTCACACTTTCACCGCATGCATTCCCTATTTTCTTATGTAATACCTTTTCATATTATGCAGATATGCTGGGACATTTTGCATATTCATATTTAACCCAATTTCATGCAGTTGCCAGCAAAATCTCACAGTCGCTGGGGAGGATCAGTGGAAAATGTTGCAACAAATGCTATTTTTTTTATTTTGATTTCCAGTCTCTTGTTTGCTGCTCTCATATAGCTGTACATATCTGATCTTCTGTCATTTGTATTCTTTCTCAGGTTTACCTTTTGGCTGGGATGAGGCATATACTTCAGATGGAGTGAAATACTACATAAAGTAAGACTTCAAACTGATTTACAAAGACTTTACCCTTTTTTAAGAAAACTCAAAACGTGAAAGTAAAGTGTGCATGTTTTAAAAGGCACAATGAGTACTCACACACTAAAAACTGAAATCTAAGGGGGATTTTTAAAAAATCTATTCTATTTTTTTTTTTTTTTATAATAATAACAAACATTAATTTGAGAAGATTGGTCTTGCTAAATTAGTTTTATCTTAATTTGAGCAACATTTTACTAGAATCAACTGACAGATATTAAAGGTGCAGTAGGTGATCTGCCTAAATGCAAACCGGTTAGCATAATATGTTTGAAACACAATCCTTTGCTGCCGTCTAAAGCCATGCCTTCTGAAATCACACAAACGCGCACATTAAAGATGGCAAAGACCCTCTAGATCATGCCTTTCGCCAGTTAGAAAACTTTATGGTACTTTATAATACTACAATTCCCAACGAAAAACTGTATTATATCTAGCAAGTTTTCAATTGTGTAGCAAGCAAAACTTGTCATAATGTGCAATATTTCATGCATGCAAGGATCGCTGGACTCACTCTCTCATGCACTTTATCCTAAAGCGACTACTGCATGCTTAGTAGTTAGCTGGTGGTGTGCAGGAATTAAACTTATTACTAAGACGTACTTACATACTATTTCAGATCAAATATTGAGGGGAGCACTGTAAACAATATAGGGAGCACGTCACCGGATGTCACTGATCAAAAATGAACCAATATGAATATGAAACCAACTTCACCTCAGTAAAGCAGGGTAGATGGTACAGCGCTATCTACTTTTGTTTTATTCTTAAAGTAAATGAAAATTTACATTATCAATGCTGTAAAAGGTTCCTTTTGAAACTGATAATAGTCACATCGATCTTTCACCAGAAGATTTCAGTGGCTGAACAACACTTCTGTGTATATAACCCATTTGTTAAACAACTAAATCTTCATAAGCTTTGCGTGACTAAAATAGTTTTCGAGAGTTTACACTTAGATATCCTTGGCATTAATAGCAGGTTTGGCATGCTGTCCTGGGAGAAAACTCTGAGCTCAGACATAACTGAGCCCAAGGCACAGTGCCCAGACCCTCCCTCCCATATAAAGGGGGTCCGAGATCAGGTAGGTCTGGAGAGCTCCCCTTGAAAAATGGAGGAAAAGGGGGAGATGGGGTGGAGGGGGGATTCTTCCAAAACGATGATAAGGCAGTAGGGTAAAATCTGTCTACTTATTGTAAGCTCGGATCAATCTGATTGCGTTATTACTGATTTTGGATGAGAATCCAGTCGTGCTCAATCATATTACGTGCTTCTCTCAGTAGTTTATGAAACCTAACGTGAAACATAACATTACCTCATCCTTTCTCCAGCATGCAAAAGTAACTCCAATATTGATTCAAGATTTCTCTCGTGTCCACTTGACCACAGCCCACCTGCATGCGAAATCGCGGATCTGCGTGAATAGTGGTGCCCAGTTGTACAAATCTACATTTGTTGACAGACAATTTGTGCTACTTATCAGAATCATGGGAATTATCGGCCCAACAATTTTTAATTGAACATTTTTTTTTTTATGTCTTACCCAGATTATACAAATACATATAAACACATTTAGATTATTTACTTTAATCATGACTATTGAAATGTAAAGATAATTTCTATCAATTATATACTGTACATAAAGTGGCTACATTTTCAGTAATGATCTTTAAAATAATTATGAGAATTTATCTTGTTTTGGATTATTGTAAAATTCTTAAAAAAAGAAAAATAAATAATTAAAAAAAATAAAAAATAAATATATATATATATATATATATATATATATATATATATATATATATATATATATATATATATATATATATATATATATATATATATATATATATATATATATATATATATATATATATGTATGTATATATATATATATATATATATATATATATATATATATATATATATATATATATATATATATATATATATTTTTTTTTTTTTTTTTTTTTTTTTTTTTTTTTTTTTTAAGGGTTAACAGGGTGTCCGCGGGGCCTTAAAAAGTCTTAAATCTCAAAATCAAAATTTTGGACCTTGAAAACTTGAAAATATTGTGTTGTTGGTCTTAAATCATTTTTTAAACAGGTCTTAATTTTCCTTTGTTTCTTTTGTATTGCTACCCAATCTGGCCAACACACATACAAACAGTCAGCAACAATCCATTTATTCATTTTCTTTTCGGCATAGTCCCTTTATTAATCCGGGGTCTCACCAACAATCCATCTCAATAAAACCTTTAAGTTTTTATTTAAAAAGATCATTTTACCTCTGTTTACCATAATGGTTTAATTATTTTCCTTACAATAACATTTGCTTAAAAGAGCTCTATGTCATGTATTTAATGTATGTATGTACTAAATCTAATAGTTTTATCTTGTTTCAAGAGGTGCAGTTTTTCTGTTCAATTCGCACGTTAAACTAACCCAAGCTTCTAAAATCAACAAAAACCCAATTCACTCTATGGCAGATAATGCTGTAGTATAAATATAGTGCTTTAAAACTAGTTAAAGCCTTGTATTGTTCCTGACATGTACTATATGTAACCCCTTCATCTCTATAGAAAGCATACAAACCTTTCTGTCCCATGAGCTTGCTCTTTGATTTGCATAACTTTCAAAACAGCTCAGTTTAAATCACAGACATCCATCACTCTTTTGCGAGTTTGTGAAGTGGCACGCAACACCACACCCAGGAGACCAGCATTCTCTATTACACCCACATCTCAACACCACAAATGGCCCGTGCATGCTTGTAGATGTACTTTATTCACTGTACAACCGTTTGAGCTCAGGAAGGTTGTGCTTTAAACAAATGTGCTCTTTTATTCCACAATAATGCATTTATTTGAGGAAAATACTTTCTAAATTGTTGCAAAAAACAATTAATGCTGATCTTTTAAGCTTATTCATTAAAGAATCCTGGTAAAACACCATAAACCGTTAATATTTTGTGTATATTTACACAATTTTTTCACAATTTTTTATCTGCCTAATATAACCAAACATCCACGATCCATTAAGTACTGAAAAATGTTCTTTCGTTTACCTGTTTGATTGTGTGTGCACTCCCACGCTCTGCAGACCCACAGATACACTCCTTTGTCTGGCCAGGGTTTCTACTGTAAAACTTGAATTTGACTTTTGCTTCTAAAAGCTGTGGTTAATCGTATGCAATTTTGAATTATCTTTTTTATTTAAGCTTACTTTTGCTTGGCTTCACAGCTGACAGCACACGCACAGTCGCGAGAGCAAGTGAAACATTCAATAATTCATTCTTGAATCTAAACGACTCAGAAAACTTTACTATGTATTCGGAAAGGACGAAAAAACGGGTCTAAACTGGCTGCAAAATATCCTATATGTAAACCATTAGAATAGGATAATCAGTGCATTTGCCTTATTAAAATAATCTACACATTGTAATTATTATAATTTTTTGGGGTATTAACCTTAAAATGTTTAATGTATAAAACTTTAAAATGTTTTTTTTATTATTAAAAACCGCTTTTATTCTATTAAAAAATGTTATCAGACATACTGTGAAAATTTACTTGCTCTGTTAAACATCATTTGAGAAATATTTTTAAAAATCAAATCAAAGGGAGGCTAATAATTTTGACTTCAAATGTACAGATCTAAAATGCTTTGGCATTCAAGTTTGTTTTGAACTTGACAGAGAGAGAGATTTTACCTGTCAGTGGGTGCACATGGCTCCTCAATAGTATAAAAGTACGAGAAATAGTGGATTTCTTTTTTATTTCTACAGTTTTTTTTTTTTACTTTAACCAATCAAAAAGAAAAAAGTGTATAAGTGTCATAATAAATACAATTATTGTTAAAAATGAATTATGTTTTGTTTTTCGCAAGTAGTTAACTATTTATGTGATGTGTTTAAATGATGTGTTTCATCACATATTATATGTGATAAAAAACACATCATTGTATATTTCATCATAGTATATTTTAAACATTGAAAGCACTGTATTATATATATTTATTTACTTGTTGTAATTTCATTTAAATTAAACAACTTAAAATCATATAAGTTGTTTTAATTCATATTTTTATAGAAATTAATAACACGATTAGTTATAATTCAGCATTTCAGATCAGTTTCTAAAGATAAGATTGAACTAAGATACTGAAAGGTCAGCTTTGAATCAAATGACTAAATTAGATTTTAAAATAAGAAGTGTTATTTTGTAATAATATATATCTATTTTACTATATAACGGTTTGTACTGTGTTAAATCAATGCTAACCTGGTGATCAAAAGGGGCTTTCAGAAACCTACAAAATCATAAGCACTGGTCCAGTTTATGCTGTATGTAGAAAAGAAAATATATTGATAAAAGGGGTATTGATTTTTTTTTACCTTGCTAATAATTCAATGGACCATGGCCTTTTTTTTTTTTTTACTTATACTAAGGTTATTATAGTACTATAGCCCTGTAGTATAAGATTAAAGTAATAGTAAAGGATAATATTATTTTATTGATCATTTTGACTGAACGTATCATTATTTTGTGTATTCAGTCTTTTCATATACAGTTGAATATGGAATTATTAGCCCCCCGAATTATTAGCCCCTGGTTTATTTTTTTTCCCAATTTCTGTTTAACAGAGTGATTTTTTTAGCACATTTCTAAACATAATAGTTTTAATAACTCATTTCTAATAGCTGATTTATTTCATCTTTGCGATGATAACAGTAAAAAATATTTTACTAGATATTTTTCAAGACACTTCTATTCTACTATTTCCACTTCCATCTACACTTAAAATGTTAAATGCTTAACTAGGTTAACTAGGCAGGATAGGGTAATTTGGCAATTCATTGGATAATAATGGTTTGTTCTGTAAACTATCTAAAATATATAGCGTAAATGGGCGAATAATTTTTTCCTTAAAAAAGGTGTTTTAAAAATTTAAAACTGCTTTTATTCTATCTAAAATAAAACAAATAAGACTTTCTCATGAAGAAAAAACATTATCAGGCATACTGTGAAAATGTCCTTGTTCTGTTAAACATCATTTGGGAAATATTTGTAAAAGAAAAAAATCAAAGGGGGCTAATAATTCTGACTTCTACTGTGTGTTATTTTGGGAAGGGGTTATTCACATCAAACTCATATAAAAAAATATGGGCTTGCATAAAATACCTAAAAAGTTACATTTCAAAGTGTTATTTTAATTAGCATACATACTGTTTCACAGAATTACTTTTTTGTTTGCATAAAATGCGAGTGGTCTTAATGAGCATAAGAGACTTTTTATTCTATTCTATTCTTTTTATTCTATTATTATATTTTTATAAACTATTAATAATTATTAATTTATTATAACTATTTATTGTCTGTTTTCTCCTCCAGCCATATAACTCAAACAACATCATGGACGCACCCAGTGACGAGATCTTTGGGTTTGTCAGATCCAGGAACTAGCGATCATCCAACCTTGGACTCTCCAGAATTTACCGCCTAGACCGAATCCCAAAAACGACAACAACAACCCAAACAAAGCAGCAAAAAAAAAAAAAAACTGCATGTGCATCGTAGAAAATGCCTCCACCTTCATTGTCAATGGTTGTCAACATACAGTACAGAAGATGTTGAAATAGGCATCAATATAAAACCGTCCCAATGACTCTCAAAAAGCTCATTGATGGCTTGAGAATTCACATTGGAGTCTGGAGTTTTCAATGTGTTTATGTCTGTTTTTCTGACATTTTAGGAGTTTCCCATCATACGTTGATCTCTTTTTATTCTGCACCTTGATGAAAACAATGGACAGACTTGATCTGTCTTCCGACTTTTCAGAAGTTCAACAGAACTGCACTTGTTTGAAGTAAAAAAAAAAAAGTGGCCTCTTAGGTGAAGCAGGAACTTTTGGAGGAATGCGGTGAGTTGGTCAGGATGGACGCTTTCTGTGATGTTCATTCAATTCAGCTTGTGTTTGCTGCGCTTGCTGAAAACATTTGTTCGTAGATTTGTTGAAACTGGAATTTGTTTACTTTTTCAGACTTCCTCGCAGCAGCTAAGCTCTGGGAATCGTTGCACGTAATTGTTCTCCATTTACAGTTCCCTCCACTAACATTGGCACCCTTGGCAAATATGAGCAAAGATTTGTTCGAAATATTAACAGAAAAAAACAAAGATGCTTGACTTGTTTTAGAAGCCTTTTTCTTCAAACACTCTCAAATGATTTGTGGTGATTTTGGTCATGTTGGGTTTTAATTTTGATTCTGGGAACTTTTATTTTCACTGGAACCATCATGTTGACAATAGTGATGGGAGAAACGAAGATTTTCAACGCTTTAAATGATAGGACCCATTGTTTCGCAAAATTATTACCTGTTCCAGAGCATTCGAAATGTCACATGCTAGTCAAAACACCTGCTGTTCAAAACAATTAAATTAGCAATGTATATTATTAGGTATTAGAATAAATTACTTTTATAAATATCATAATTTTGTTAGACTTCATAAGATTGTAGATGAGATCACTGACTTCAAGTAAACAAGCAAGCAAAATAACCACAACTTAATTAACAGTAAAGGATTCGAGAGGCGTTATTTTAATAGTGCAATCATGACTACAGCAGGTACTGTATAATTACTAAGTAGAAATGTTTGTAATTTGAGCAGACTTTGATTTTCAGCATGTGCAATTTCATGCATAGATAACTGTATGGCATCATGAACGGAAGATCTAAAGTGCAGAATTTTGAGCTATTGTAAACAATGACTATGGTGCATATTTTTGTCCTTTTATCTCTTTCGACTGAAAACGGAAAAATGCCCTTTTCAGCTGACAATTTTTTGCATCCAAAAATTGGTGCATTCCAAGTATAAATGCAACAAAAATGCAGGCAAAACACTACAAATGTAAAATTGAAACCAAGCTATCAAACGCAGTTAGCTTGTCATCTAATATCATTTGATATTTAGTGTCTATTGATCAATTTTCAAGGTTAAGACAAGGTTTTTCCATTGTAGGCTCTGCTAAACTGAACAAGAGACTACCAACCAGTATTGTTCTTTTTCATTTAACAGATCTCATTAAAACATATACAAACTCATAAAACAGATCTGAGGTCAGGTAAATACTATGAAACCTGTTGAGTGATTCGCTACTGGGGGTGATTTTAGTAAATTTGCCTGATTCATGTGGATTTTATGGTATTACACAGACCCCCATCTAACCTCTCCCCACCCCCCACCCCAATTTTTTAATTGTTTTAAAACAATGATGTAAAGAAACCCTGTTACTGAAATTATTTGATTTTGATTCAAAACAAAAGATTTGTAGAGATTCAAAGCTTTATGAAGCAATGCTTTGAAAGCGGCCGTTTGGTATTTTCTTAAAGCCACCTCTAATTTTGCGAAGCTAAACACACTTTTGTTACAGCTACGTTTTTTCTTGGCTTTACCTATTCCCAGCAGGAGGAAAACAAAAGTGACCAAAATCTGATGTCGAGCCAAAATATCAAACCATATTGATGTCAAATACTTACATATACAGCCAAAATCCAACATCTGCCTGACGTCATAGTGGTAACGACCACACAATGTCAAGCTGTAACATCATTAGATGGTGATTTTGGGTTTGTTTTTAGGTTACATTGAAAAAAAAACTAAATTCAACATTTATCCACTGTTGGACATTGACATTTCGGTTTTGACGTCAACCAAAAATTAATTTTCGCCCAAAATGCAATGTTCCCACGACATTGGGGTACAGCATCAGTCTGACATCATGTTGACGTCCTGTACCTGCTGGGTTGTGATGAACAATGTCTGGTTTTTGGTCAACCCAGTTGTACTAAAAAATAAATGAATACTTATGGGAAGATATTTCAAAAATATTTTCCTCATTAATTCATATATATAAATATGGTGGCAGGCACATTTAACAAAGATATTTTGTTTTTAATAAAACTTAAAATGTTGTTGTTAATAAGACAGGGTTTTTTTGGTAATATATTGAGCAAAAGTTTAAACAGTGTCCATTCCAGACATTTTTGTCACAGCTTTCTTTACTCATATGTAGCAAGGGTGCCAATGTTAGTGTAGAGTACAGTAAATATGCATTTTTATCATTTCTGCTGTTCTCCTTAGTGGACTCTATCTCGGTGTTATGCATAACTGTGAAAGTGTCTTCTCTTGCATGTGCAATTAGTTCTGCGCTTCCGTTAGAAATGTGAGTTTGACGTACCCTAAGCCTTATGTGTATAATTTATTGAAGAAAAAACAACACAACATGGCATTTGCTTTGTTGTGCATTCACTTTGCCTAACAGCGTAAAGTTAGACTGTTTACGGTAGATTATGAAGATCTATGTTTCTCCTTTAACGTGTGAATACTTTTGTGGTTCTATTAAAGATCAGATGAAAAAGTCCATCTGCATTGTGGCCTTTTGAAAGGATATTCCCTAAATCTGTCTATTTCTGGCTGAGTGTGCACTTCACACACACACTTCACACCCTCGGCAAGAAAAATAGATACAGGCACTGTGTGAATATAAAGAATATATACTTTATTTATTTATATTTATATATTCTTCCAGGAAATTTCAAATCACATTAAGGTTAATATGCTTGCCAACCTTGCATCTGATAGAAAAACAGTCCATTGATAAAGGAAATTACATCTTGAGTTAAATTATAACTATGAACTGTTGCACTGATATTACATAGAAAAGTAAAACAAACAATTCTCAGTATTATACAGGATGACCCATCAGCGTTAATACTATAATATAAAAACTATCAATAGAATATGTAAAAACAACATATAAATAATACAATGAAATCCTGTTCAATTAAACCAAAGTGGTTTAGATGTTGCTAATTTTTTTGGTCATATTTAGAATTTATGGCTTCAGTTTTTGATATTTAAAGTATGTCCTAGAAAATAATTACTTTTTACTTCCCTATATTCCAGAGTAATGTAATATAAAATAGGTAAAAATATTCTGAATTAAAAACAAAAAACAAAGATGATTTATTAACCAATACAGTTGAAACTTTCCAGCATTGCCTTTCTTGCTGTTATTATATATTTAGAAAAAAGTTATCTTATTTTATATACCTTTATTACTTACAAAACAAAAGGCTCTTTCTGAAAACAAACCTCTATATACATTTCTAGAGAGTGCCAAATATGTCCCAGGAGCTACGTTTTTTTTTTTTTTTTTTTTTTTTTGTACAGTTTATGTTTAGGCGAATCTACCAGAGGCCGCTGTTAACTGACTAATTGACTGACTGAATGATTGATTGACAAAATGACTGAGTGACAGACTGACTGACTGACTGACTGACTGACTGACTGACTGACTGACTGACTGACCGATCGACTGACCTAACAAATAGTATTTTCAAAAGCACGGATTGACCTGCCCACCATGATTGACCCATCTCTGCATCTAATTAATGGCTTTAGCATTGTGCTTATAAATACTTGCATTTTTTATATTCTTAAAAAGAAAAGTGTTATTTTAAATGGTATCTTACATTTCAAAACTTTACTGTTATATTACTATTTTCCCATTTTAAAGACTGTATAAATCTTACCAGTACCCAAACTATACTGTATGTACAAACTGTATTTGCAGATCTGTTATAATAATAATTGAATAATATAAGTTTTCATATTATATTTAATATATTAGGATATTTTTGTGCAAAAGGAATAATTAAATTCTCTAATTTTAAATTATTTTCTGAAAGTATTCGTGTGTTATTTTAATAATAATAATAATAATTTGTAATAACACGCAATGGGCCTTATGCACAGCTAGTGTTTTTCAGCCAGTGATAAACTTCCGGTGAAAGTTTTATGTGACTATTTTTAATTTAAAAGCTTCCTTTTACAGCATTGATGTTGTATCATAATTACAATATAATCAGTTAAATAGACTTAAGCATCCATTTGGTTGATAAAGCATAAAAAGGATGAAAGACAGGCGCCATCATTAGCAACAGGCTAATGCTTTTTGTTTTGGTCTGATACCCACTTTATATCAGCCAGGCAGTGAAGATTGCTGTTTTTTAAAGAAATCAGATCTGAAAAGCAGTGATTTTGTATGGGATAACAATTAACCGGAAGCCCTGGCTGGGGCTGGCTAACTGAAATTAATGTCGGTGTGCATATACACCATTAAAAACCAGAATTGTTTTCTATGCTGAAACAGTCCCTATAAGACACAATTCACAAATAAAAAAATCACTGCTGCTGAAGATTCAGCAATTTGATGATCTCACCTTAAGTTAGGATTTTCCTTTTGAAATTCAATCAAGTAAACTCGCCCCACCTGAAGCATCGAAAGGTGCATAAGAAAATCACCATGTGCAAATCTGCAAAAGATGAAGGTCATGTGATGGAAACATCATATATAATAAATTATTCATACAGCAAGTGCACTGTCAAACTCAAATGATCTCAATCTATTGTGTTGAAATTCTTTACAGCATAGGTCTCAAACTGGATTCCTGGAAGGCTGCAGCTCAAGCTCCAACCATCTCCAGCTCACAAATTGTCTAGTAGTCTTGAACACCTTGATTAGTTGGATCAACTGTGTTTGATTGAGGTTGGAGCTAAACTGTGCAGAGCTGCGGCCCTCCAGGAATCCAGTTTGACACCTATGCTGTAAAGAGTGCCAACACAATTGATTTGTGTGAATAAGTTCTGTTAATGAGTTCATTGTGAACAAGTACAGTTAACTTATTCAATTTTACAAATTTAGGTGAATTAAACAAAAAACTAGACTCTTTGAACTTTAAATTGTGTTGGTTTTAGCTCATTTTAAATAAGTAGTTTGAACAAACAGCTAACTAATTTTTTCAGTGTATTGATAGTATGCGGGATTGTTTGTTTCTATTTTGAAATTCCCAGAAATAAACAGTCTAGACATCACTGTATAAAATGCTGGGTTCCACACAATTCCCTTCATGTTGTTCCAACACAAATCAATTAAGTTAACTTAAAAGCTTTTACATATTTAAGTGGATTTACAATAAACAATTAAATCGTCTCCAAAAAACTCAAGAATGGTGTTGATTTAGCTTATTTTAAATACAGACAATAGTTTGAACAAGCAGTGAAAGAAATTTTTAGAGGGATCTTTATTGACTTTGAGTATGACATGTCCTTTCAGAAATATTAGCAAGATGAGAGTAATGGCAATCAATGAATTACAAGTTACCACTTTCTGTCTTTTTTTTAACTAGTTGTGGTGTGTTTACAGTTTGTGCTCCACATGTTCCAGCATGTGGTTTAGTTGTTCCACATTAGAGGAGGAGCGGCTCATCGTGGCCTACTTTCCTGAAGAGCGACGTCACGTCTGACTGCTTTAGCAACCAGTTCCCAAGGTAACAAAAAGAAGAAAGACTAGTTCTATAGAAAATCCATTCGCCTTTTCACGCTTGTAAATCACTCGCTTTACTGTGCACTTCCTCTCCTCTGACTGTGTTTTTACAGTATATATAGATAACATACAGCAGATTACACTTCTGGTTATTCTTTCAGATTTGATGTTTTTTATATGATATTTTACAAGGAAGTCAGTGTTCTCATTAAAATGTCCTTAGAAATAATTATCAAAATAATACTTTAAACTTCCATCACATTAAACTAACTTAAAATGACTTAAGAAATTAGGAAACATGGCTAATTTATAATAAACTTATTAAATGTTGTCATGATTATTTATATATTGTTTTACAGTGTAGTGAGTTTGACAGGAACATGTGCAATCTACTTTAATCCAGACAACAGTTTTTTAGTGAAGAGAGAGAGAAAGACTATTATAATCAATAACTAAATAAATAGATACTGAAGAGGGAACTTAAGTCTGAGCATAACTGAAAGCTATATAGTTTTTTTTTTTTTTTTTTTTTTTAAATTGAGACCCCATCTTTAAATATTCTTATTTTGTGGCAACTTGTTTACATTTTGATTAGATTTTGGGGGTGTTTTGTAAATCTTGGGATCTCTTTATAACCCGAAAGGTTAAGGCTCTTTAAAACAAAGAGTTCTGTCTAAGAAGTTGAACTCTAATTTGGTTCCACATGGTTCTGTTTGTGAGCCGATCAGCATTTTGAATACACACAGGTGGACCAATCAGGATCATCTCAGATTCTAGATAAGGGATATTACGTCTGTTTTAAAAATCATAGTTCTGGCAAATAAAGATTGTTATACTATTGTCTTGAAATTTCCATTTCACATAGGAAGGTAAACCCAAAATGTAACACTTATTCACAAATTTAAAGTTAATAAACTCCTAGTTCTGGAAGTAAAAAAAGGTAAAAAGTCAAATCAAATCACTTTTATTGTCACATTATCAGCAGCATTTGTACTATAAAGAGTGAAAAGCTTAGGTTTGCTGGGAGCTTGCACATGGTGGCCATGCTTGGCGCCATCATGGATTAAAAAAAAGTCAGTCAACATGATGTTTTGATGTTTTAGAGCCATTTTAAGTTGTTAAAGAGTTTTTGCATGGTTTTATTTAAATGTTTTAAATCTGAAATGTAGTCAGGAGCATGTCTTAAATTACAATAGCTATTACAGTGGTAAATAACAGTAAATGCTTTCAGCAAAAAAAAATTAATTGTATGTCTAACTAAAATGAACATCTGCATTGGACAAAATATTTAGAACTGACTTTTATTCTTGAACTATAAAAACTTTTTGTCTTAATATATGGCATAAATCAGCATTGAATGTAACTTGTTAACACATTAAATATAGAAAATGTAATAAATAATATGTAATTTAGCTTTTACAGTATAACTACTGTATAAAACTATTTGTATTTTCTTGTTTCAAATAATGTTTTGCAAGGTAGAACCACTTATTTATTTAGTTTTTTTTTTATTATTAGAATTAGAGGTTAAGTTCAAAATCCAAATTTACAAATTTGAAAGAATTTTGATTGGGCCTCTGTTATTTTCATGTATGTACTTGTTCTGCTTATTTAATTCTGCTTAATGTTAGTTCATGTATTTAATATAGAATAATAATAATCAATGCTACAGCATTTACTAATCATAATTTAACATTTACTAATGCATTATTAAAATCCAAATTCATGTTAACATTTCGTCACCCTAGAATTATAAAGTTCTATCTGACATTTTTTGTCAAAATTGAGTTATTGACATATTCTTTTTAAATGACAACTTATTTACATTAGGGGATGTTTTTATAAGTTGTTTACATTTTAAGACATTTTAATTAAAAAAGCAAATGTTACACACAAACTGTTTGCTATCGAATGCAAAAACTTTGAAGCTCAATTTCTCAAAATCATTCAGAACGCAGACAGAACTTATAATTCCAAGGTGACGATTTGTTAATGCACCATAAGTTAACATGAACTAACAATGAACAACTTTATTTTTGTTAACAATAATGAATAAACACTGTAATAGATATGTTGTTTATTGTTTGTTAATAGTAAACTACAACCTTATTATGAAGCATTACCAATAGTACTAATTAAAGTCAAGGGTGCTCATTGTAATTTGTTGAAAGGTTAGGTGGCTTCATAAAAGGTGGATTAGGTTATGAGAACAGTATAGGCATACCTTAAGTTAAAATCATTTTTGGGAGGGTGTTTAAGCTTGTTTTTGTGATTGCAGGTTACACCCGTCTGTTTACTAGTGACGCATTGTTCTAACCACCTATATAATGACAATGGAATATATGAAAGTACATATGAAACTATGCTGGTGCTTCAATAATAGCCATACTATTGACTTAAAAATCATTCTGAAACATTTTTAAACACATCTACCACCTTTTAATATTGATTTTTTTGCTGACTCACTACCTACAGTATATCTTTCCAAAATAACTGCTGAAGAAAAAACATATACATATAAAAACCTTGACTTAATTGTTTTAAAGGCTATCAATGTAATTTTATTGGGTTCATTTGGTTGATATGAAATGATCATGGGTTTAAAAGAAAAATATATATATAAAGTGCATTTATGAAGTGTGCTTCACACAGGTGAGTGGGCGTGACAAACCACCTGTAGATGCATTCTTCTATTAAAAAACAAACAAAAAAGAAACACTTTTCCTTCCTAACTCTAGTACTTAATTCTCTGAGCACAAGGCATGGGACGATAACAGTTTTCAAGGTATACAGCGGTTTAGAAAAGTCAAGTTTAAAACCGTTAAAATTTTCTGCAATACCGTTCCTAAGGTATGTGTACAATTTTTTATTTACCTTTTTCAGGACAACAGTATCTTCAACAGAAAAGATATATAAAGATGCCATTTTAAATTCTTTTTTAAAAATTTGTTTTTGAAACAAATGAAGACAGCAGGAGTCAATAACTCATTTATCCTGACATATTTACTTTTCCAAAATATTTTAAATATTTCTCAAAAAAAAAAAAATATTGTGTCCAAAAGGAAAAAAAAAAATTGCCGTTTAACCCAGACATTTAAAAAGATATATTTTAAAGCAGTAGTCACCATACCTTGAAACAGTGAAGTCTTCATCCAAGCTTATCATACTGTCAGAATCTTTTACTGGCTCATGCCTGCTAAGTAGGCATGACAGTAACAGTTCCTTTGTATAATTAGCATTTCTTGTTGAATCGCTGAATGCCTCCTCAGATGTAAGTTGCTTTGGACAAAAGCATCTGCTAAATAACTAAAAGTAAATGTAATGTTGCGCTTTGTTTTAGGTTTGTAACATTTGAATGGTGGCCTACTTGTAGTGCAATAAATCAGAGTGTCTTTGAATATTTATGTTTCTTTTTTTCAGCAGGAATACAATGATCTCCAAATCCAGCTTAACCTGAAGAAATCAAGGTATGAATTAATCATATAATTAAATATTTGAACAATAACAGTTTTGTAGTTAATGCAGCAAGTGGTTTTGTAAACTAATGTAGAGAATGAAATGTAATAATTTATTAAATATGTGGCTTGCAAATTTTTATCTGTACTCACTTTTGAGTAAAAGCAATTCATAACTTTGATTTAATGTAGTCAGCGAAGCAGTGGCGCATTAGGTAGTGCTGTTGCCTCACAGCAAGAAGGTAGCTGGGTCGCTGGTTTGAGCTTTGGCTCAGTTTCTGTGTGGAGTTTGCATGTTCTCCCTGCGTTCGCGTAGGTTTCCTCCGGGTGCTCTGGTTTCCCCCACAGTCCAAAGACATGTGGAACAGGTGAATTGGGTAGGCTAAATTGTCCGTAGTGTGTGTGTGTGTGTGGATATTTACTAGAGATGGGCATCCGCTGCGTAAAAACTTGCTGGATAAGTTGGCGGTTCATGCCGCTGTGGCGACCTCTTATTAATAAAGGGACTAAGCTGACAAGAAAATGAATGATTTAGTGTCGTCAGATACTATTGCATTTTGCTCATCCTCAATGTATACAAATTGGACACTTTTTGCCTATGTAGTTAATAGTTTGCCTATATGCCTATAGTTTGCATATAGTTAGGTTTTCTACTGAGAGGAGGTTGGTCAGACTGTGCATTTAGCCTTGGAAGAAACAGGACAAATGTGAAAATATCTTAAAAGCTGGTGCAAACACATTTATACCACTCTGTGTGTTCAATACTCTCTAACTACATTTGTTAATCACTTATTACAAAACAATGTGTGTTTGCTAACTTTTTTTGTTAATGTAAAGCAGATAAATATGTCACATGCACGTTTTTAATCAATGAAATGTAAAAACATCTCGAATACATCTGCCTTTGCTTATTACAAAAGTATATGTTTGCTAACTTGGTATGTTAATGCAAAGCCAGATTATTTAAGAACATAATTTGTGAATAATACTGCAGCACGCTTACATCTGCTTAATGCTGAGAATATATCAGAGCCATTTAGATTAAATTCTATCAATACAATGTGAAAATAACACTCTGAATAAAGCTGACAATTACAACTAGCCTATATGTAATGCTAAGACATTTAGACACATTTTTATTGATAAAATGTGACATTCTTATTAAAGAAGTAATGTGTTTGCTAACTTTGTAAACTCATATAAAGTAGACAAGAATGAAAAAATATATCAAAGTCTGAAGCACAGACATACTTAAATCAATAAAATGTATGTATAATACTCTCTAATAATAATACTCTCTGTTTTTGCTTAGCCTACTCGTAGTTTCAGAAGCAGAGGAGCAGTGCAGTTCGAACTAAACCACGCCTCTTTATTTGACTGTGAGCATTTGATTTTTCCACCGCATGTGTGTACATGTGAGGGAAACTTCCCTTTCAGTGCCAGATATTGGGATTCGGGCTTCGGAATTTTGTACGCTGGTGAATAATAGAACCTTAATAGATATTCAATGGATATTCATATTTCGAACTTGCACAAACTCTAGCCTACTCACAGAACGCAAAACATCACCCTCTGTTGTGTTGCCAGATCTCTCAATAAATGTAAGCAAGTTAGTCAAACTTAAGCACTTAACATTTAAAAAAAATATTTAAACAGTAGTTAAACAACTAGCCTGTTATTGTTTGTGTGTGTGTATACAAAACAACTACAATTCTGAAAGAACTGCGTCAAAACTGGTAAAATTCAGTCTAAGGTATTTGTAAGACTTGCTTGCTGGGTAAACACATCCACCATCCACCATTCACCAGTCATTCAGCACTCTGTTTATATATTAGGTTTTGAACTATAATCTATCCCATTATAATTATGGATGACAGCAAGTAAACAGAGTCTAAGGGTATGTTTGCACATCTAAAAAATAAGCTTAAAGATGACTCTCGTACTCCCTGCATTCGCTGTAGTTTCCTCTGGGTGTTCCGGTTTCCCCCACAAGTCCAAAAACATGTGGTGCAGGTGAATTGGGTAGGCTAAATTGTCCGTAGTGTATGAGTGTGAATGAGTGTGTATAGACGTTTCCCAGAGATGGGTTGCAGCTGGAAGGGCATCCGCTGTGTAAAACGTGTGCTGGAAAAGTTGGCTGTTTATTTCGCTGTGGCAACCCTGGAATAATAAAGGGACTAAGCCGAAAAGAAAATGAATGAATAAATGAATGAATGACTCTCGTATATAAAATGAAGTCACATGCATTGCTCAGGTGTGATTTTTTTTTTCACAGACTTCAGTGTAAAAATCTTGATGGTTCTGTGGGTTTCATCTATCCAATGTGATCTTTATTTTGTATTTTCTATTGGATTCAAATCAGGTGATTGGCTGGGCTATTCTATGCCTTATTTCTCACTTTCTCTGAGAGCAGTTGAGAGTTTTCTTGGCTGTGTTTTGGATCATTGTCTTGCTGAAATGTCCACCCTGGTTCATCTTCATCATCTTGATAATGTAGATGCAGGGCCGGCGCGTCTATAGAGGCGACCTAGGCGGCAGTATAGAGTGGGCGGTGTCCGCGACACCTCCCTTACCACCCGCGTCCTCAGTTATGTCCGCGACACCTCCCTTACCACCCGCGTCCTCAGTTATGTCCGCGACACCTCCCTTACCACCCGCGTCCTTAGATATATTTGCGCATAGACGACAGAATAGAGAGGGCGGCGTCAGCGACACCTCTATCAGCACCCGCGTGTCCTCAGTTATATCCGCGCATAGGGCGGCAGAATTGAGGTCTGCGACACCCGCGCGTCCTCAGTTATATCCGTGCATAGGGCGGCAGAATAAAGAGCGCAGTGTCCGCGACACCTCCCTCATCACCCGCGTGTCCTCAGTTATATCCGTACACAGTGCGCCGGAAAAGAGGTCCGAGACACCTCACTTCATTTTCATAACCGGTCACTTTCGTTTACACATTTGGGTTGAGGGCGGCGTGATTGTCCTCTGCCTAGAGCGGCAGTTCAGCTTGCTCCGGCCCTGTGTAGATGTTAGACTGAATGACGAAAGGCAGAGGGTTGCTAAAAAACTTGTAATGGTCTGTTTCTACTGAGTGGTACGGTATGCTTTTATGGCCATTTCCGCTGTCAAAAGGAACCAAAAAGTTAACCCTACCACTTTTTTGGGTACCCATTCCAAAGGGTACCTAGCACGACAAAAGGGTACCAAAAGACTGAGCTAGACGCGCAGCTGAACACTATTGGTTAACAGACAAATGTCACTAGTGCATGCACAAGCTAGAAGAATGAAGTGCAATTTTTAAATACAAAGCAAGACATTACATCGCAATAATAATATATACATATAATAATGAATTGCTAGTAATGTAATGATGGTAATAATTACAGTATAAAGAAAAAAAGGACAACTATAATGACAAACAACATCAATAATAATAATAAATCACAAGTACTACACCACTATTACTACAGAAAGTTACTGTACAATTACTGCTACAGCCACGACCACGATACTACTACAATGTCTACTACTACTGATATTACACTGACTGCTACTACTGATACTACAATGTCTACTACAACTGAACTGATTCTCATATGATATGTGAACGACTCGTACAGCTTTAGGCCTACTGTGACATTTCCACATAGGTACCCTTTAGCAGTGGAGACAAAAGCCTAAGGGTTTTTGTGTGTGTGTGTGTGTGTGTGTGTGTGTGTGTGTGTGTGTGTGTGTGTGTGTGTGTGTGTGTGTGTGTGTGTGTGTGTGTGTGATTTCATTTATTACATATAACTTTATTTGTAAACTAATAAGGTTTGTTTTCTTGTATTTCTTTGGTTGTTACCAACATCTGGTGAAAACTTCAAGTCAACGGCACCTTTAGAAATTTGTTTTCTGAGAAAAACGGTGCCATGTTTAATACATAATTCTGTATATACACACTGTATATATAATATTAAACATTTTGCTTTGCTGAAGAAAAATTGTCTCCCATATCTTCGGTAGCCTCAATTAAAAGCCTTTTTAAGAATGAACAAGGCTATACCTTTTATGTTGACTAAAACAAAACCACAAAACTAGTAATATCGAAAGTCTAAAGCATATTTGCAATGCGAGGATATGGCAACACACTCTGAACTGCCATCCAGCAAGTGGAGCGAAAGTGTCCAGTTTGCCCCGCCTCCAACTGTTTGACGTCACATGCCTCAGTCTTGACACATGGTGATTATCATCGCATTTCTTATTCACACACACACACACACATACACACGCGCCCGCACTCCACCTACTTCAAGCCACTTATGCCGGTGCTGTAGAGCAGGATCTCTCAGTTGTCGTTATTAGTCGAATGATCGCTTTTTACCTGTTATAGCTTTTCATTTCAATTCAGCTATTCAAAGTATTATTTTTACGGAATAAGAGAGATTATGTCCAGACAGCTCACCATGAATCCAGCTTTTCTACCTCCGCAAACTAACGGCGTTTTGAAGGCGCTCCTGGAAAAACCTCTGAAACTGCCTTTGCACCAAGATGAAGGTGAATAAAACTTTATCTTTGTTACATTGAAGATTAAAATGTTGGTTAGTTTTGCTGTTAGGACTTGTCATTTAGTTTTAGATGTGATATTCAGTGTTAAAGTGCTTGTCTGTGCTGTCTTAGATTCGTTTGACTATTTTTATGCCTGATGTTTGCCATTAAAGTGTCTCTTCCATTAGTTTGTAAACTAAGCGTAGATTCATAACAGCTGAGATTACATTTATTATTATTATTATTATATTTAATAATAATAATGTTTTTAATAATATTAATAACAGGATGTTTTTTGTTTTTATTATGTTTATATTAGTTTTCTATATAAATAATAAACTGTAACAAATTTTGAAGAATTAAGCTTTGTGTTTGAGGAACTTGTGAGTTTGAAGAAATTTGTTGAAACGAAAAACCTTAAAATAAGAAAAACGACAAAAAAATCTTATCCTTTTATCTGATCTGTCAATTGTTTTTTACTGTACATTGCTGAGATTGTAGAAGCTGCAACACTAAAGTTGAACCACGTTAAAGCATGCATGCAAAATGCTGTACAGGATTTTAAATGCATTTTGGCTATTTTTACATTACGAATAAATTAATTGAAAAAGGAAATAAGATCCTTATAAGAGTATTATTTTTGTAGTGCATTCTTAAGATTGCAGCTACGCACAAAAATTCTAAATGAAAACCACAATTATGGAAAATGTAATAAAGTACATTTAAATTCCTTTCAACTGGGCTAAAATTATAAAAATGAAAAAGCAAAATGAAAAGTAGAGCATTAGAAATCATTATATTAAAGTTAAAATCTAACTTTTTTACTATGCAATGCTGAAACGGCAAATAAAATGAGAAACTAATATTAATATTATTATTTGAGAAATCTTTTTTACAGTGCAATGCTTTAACTGCTACTATAAACTGTAATAGAAGTATAAACACTTTAATTATCTTAAAACTTTAATAAATCATTTTTCAAATCCATCTTAGTTGTCCTAAAATGTAGAAATGTCTCTGTTAAATTATTGCAAAGAGTGTACATTTTTTCATATTTATCTTTAGTGTGCATTGCAGCTAAAAATCACCTTAATTACTGTATGTACATTATTAAATTCATTTTAACTATTCTTGATGTAAAAGATTTGACATATAACTATTCTTTCAGGCTATGAAAAGGAGAGAGACAAGGTTAAAAAGCTGGACGAAGAGGGAAACCCTCCGCAGTCTGCTTTCTTAGGGCCAACGCTTTGGGATAAAACATTGTCTTACGATGGAGACAGCTTTCAGTTGGAGTATATGGACCTTGAAGAATTTCTCTCTGAAAACGGCATCCCCTCCAGTCCTGCACAACATGACCAAAACCTCCATCAACATCATCACCAGCAGCAGCAGCAGCACCAACAACAGCAGCAACAGGTTTCAATGCCCCAGGGGCCCATCTCAGTCATGGACCTCAGTAGTCGCTCCATCCACACAGCCATTTCTCCTCAAAACTGCCTCCACAGCCCCGGCAGATCAGGTATAATGTCACTTCTAGACCCTGGTTTTGTCCATTCTGCTCAAAAGATTTAAAGGCCATGTTCAGCCAAACCAGATGGCACTAAATATGACCATGTGTGGGTGGAAAATGGGAGACAGAGTATTCATTTTAGTCTCAAAGTGTGTTTGTTTTTTGGACTGTACAGATTGTTATATTCAAAACAAGTTGTTTGTAAGCCAGTCTGGGAATGACAAGAAGCAGAAATGAATTAGATAAGATACAGATCATAAAAATATACACTGTTAAGTCCTGTTAACAAGCAAGACTTTATGATGGTAAAAAAGAAAGAAAAGGTCAATGCAGAACAACAAAAACAAGCATTGTTAGGAAAAATGTGAAAAATGGCAATGATTTCTATTCTAGTATGAGGATTTTTGCATCTAATGGGGAAATAAAGTAAACTACGTTGTTTTATAAGTTTGGGTTTAGTAAGAGGAAATCTTGTTTAGTTAGAGCTTGAAAATATGCATTTAAAAAATAATATATACATTTTATTTAAAAAAGCAATTACCATTGTAATATGATTATAATTGTCATCATATATATTTAACAATTTATCATATTAAATACCTAAATTAAATATAATAATGCTGAAAGTAATTAAAATGTAAAAAAAAAAAACTTAATTAAAACTTGAATATATTGATTAATTCTGCTAAAATGGACACAGGGTGATTTAAGCATTTTATTTTGACTGATGCCACATTAAATGTTTTTATCATAATAATACTACATAGATAGATACATACATACATACATACATACATACATACATACATACATACATACATACATACATGCATACATACATACATACACACATACATACATAAAGTGAGATATTCTGGAGATTTTCAGCTGATACTAATATAATTTACACATGTATCTTTTAAAGTTACAAAAGTAAAGTTAAAAAGTTGTTCAAAGACAAATAAAAACAAATTATGAGCACAAAAAAATAAATTTAATCAAGTGATTGATTTAAATTATTAATTTAAATTAATTCACTTTTTATTTTATTATTAGCTAAAATAGATTAAACATTTTAAATGCATTCATAATACAATTTTTTGAACAATATAGCAGTAAAATGCATACACAGAAATATAAATGTATAAAAATGTGCTGAAGGTACCAATGTTTCCTATTTATACTTCGCTTATATTAATGTCTGCTGCGCCACCTAGTGGATTGAAATGCTCCCAACACCCTTTAACATGCAAGATATGCATGGAGTCAACAATGAATAGATTTCTTTTCTCCTGACAGTTTTGCCTCCATCCCGTAACACACCGAGTCCAGTCGACCCGGAGGCCCTTCATATTCCGGTGAGCTACGAGCCCGACCCGGCAGATCTCGCTCTTTCCAGCGTCCCTGGACAGGAGGTTTTCGATCCACGGAAGCGCAAATTCTCCGAAGAAGAGTTGAAACCTCAGCCTATGATCAAAAAAGCACGCAAAATCTTCATTCCTGATGATTTGAAGGTAACTATTCAGCCCATAAAAGTGTATGTTTGGTGACTCTTTTCACCCCTCGCCATTGACCAGCTGGCCAGCAGTTTAAGAAGCTTATGTCCGTTCATTCATCCTCCGCTCCGGCCGCCAGAACCACGTGATCACCTTTTTTTCCTGGTAGCGCTCCAGTTCTGCCGGGTTTAGGATTAAAGGATTTGTCTTTTTTAATTTGTTCGAATAAAAGTGGATCCCTCTTGAGCTTTGCGCAATAGTAAATTGCTCCAAGCTGATTGCACGCCAGCGAATGCGTGAGAAAACTTGTCACGATAAAGATCTGTTTTCTCTCGTGCTTGCCTGTCAGTCATAAATAATAGCTGAAGTGTGGAGTAATTTGTCACAATCATCGGTTCCTTTTAAATGATTTAATTGTAGGCTACTGGGTCGAAACTATTAACTCTGCAAATCCTGATAAATTAAATTATTAGTATGAATGAATAAATACAAAGAAAGGAATCATGCATTTGACGAAATAGTAAATAGGATTTCATTTATTGATTTCTCTCCTCTTTGGTAAACACGGGAATTGTGTTGTCTAATGAATATTAACATATCAGGGCTATTGCCAGCCTGGTGAAAGGGGTGGTTCTATTTTCTCAAAAAGTGTACCATTTTTACAGATAGTTGCCTCATTTTCTATTTAACTACAAAGTATTTATGGTTTAAATGGTTATAGTGCATTTAAGTGGCTTTTTAAATGGAGTTAACCTGTAAACAAAGATTCAGCGGCAGAACCACACTTCACTTTGTCTCCTTAAGCAATTACCTACTTCCTAAAACTTATTTAAAGCAGACCAGCCCTTTAGTTCTTTTCTTCTCTTGAACCCACCCTCCCTCCATTTCCTTGCTTCCCATTCAGTCATATCACCCTCTCTTTACTCCTATGTCGAATCGGGGGGCCCAATCACTCTACAAAAAATATTACAGTATACCCCCACTCTGAGTCTCATGATCGTAGGATACCCGATCAATCTACCTATCTGTTCACTGTTTATCCTGAAACTTCCCATCCCCTTCATCCCACTGTTCTTTTACCATCTCTTTATCCCTACATCCCAATAAAGTCTAGCTCAAAGTGAGGCGTGGTCCATGCTGGTGAAGCACTATTTATTTCTGGATTAGCTTGTCAGGTGGTCATAACCACACTTTTTGATCTACAAAAGCATTTTCTAAAGATTTAGAATAAAGGAATATGGAAAAAAAACTTATTTATATATATTATTTTTATCAAATACGATAAAAAGACAAATCTGTTAAAGTTTTAAATTAAAAACGTCAAAGTATTGTCATTTATTAAGCAGTTAACAAACTGGCCAGCACATTCAACTTTCCTCAGTCAGAATTTGGCCACTTGAAAAACAACAAAAAATATGCATGATAATAATAATAATAATAATAATAATAATAACAATAATAATAATGTAGAGCTTCCCAATTTTTTTAGCCTCTCATGTAAAAGAGATGGAAATTTCATGGATACAATAGCCTAATTACTAATACAATTTACTTTTATATGCTTCAAAATTTACTTTTTATTGGTAATTTTTTTCTCCAAGGTCCAAGAGTTAGAATAAAAGTTACTTGTAAAAACTTTTCTCTATTTAACCACAATACAGTACTTACATTTTTTTATTTGTTGTTATTTTTTACACAATTTATGATGGCATAGCAGTCAAAATAGGACGAATGAGCTCATGCAGGGACAAATTCTGCGTCTTATGAACCACCCGAACCCTCCTCTGGCTAGGAGTTTGTATCTGAAAATATGGCGTTTTTATGTAATAAAATCTATGTTATCAGTAATTTGCAGAACAAAACTATAGCATCGTTTTACTTGAACACGTAGGCCTATTATTTAATAACAATTGTAAATTTTTAATCCAGAGATGAATACAATTTTTTTATAAAGTGCTGTTTTTGAAAAAAGCTGTATTTAGCTGTCATTATGAAAACATTTTCATACAAGACATACAAGAAAACACAGATAAAATGGCTAAACATAATAACTGCCCTAATATGAGTAAGAAAATACCCCTACACTGTAAAAAAACCTGATTGCCCTAAATTTTTAATCTGAATCAAATTAACCGTATGAGTCCATTGTACTTATATTATGTTAAACGGACTTAAAACAGCTTTTGCATAACTTATAAAATTATCTTAGAACATGATTAACCTAGTTTAATATGTTACAATGATTTAAAAACATATCCTGTCATGACTAATTGAATATCATTTTTACAGTGTAGAAATTAATTCAGCACTAAATCAACTTGACAGTTCAGTAAAACATTTATTTCATAAAATGTAAACCCTAATGATTGAGCGGCTTTGTAGTAGCTATGATTCATAAGGATTTATAGGGTTACCATATCCATTAAAAAACAGTAAATGATACTAATCGCACAATAATGTAACTGGGCGCTCCCATCTCTTCCCCACCCTTTTTATTCTGCATATTTTGAGCAGGATGAAAAATACTGGGCACGGCGCAGGAAGAACAACGTGGCTGCCAAGAGATCACGAGATGCTCGGCGTCTGAAGGAAAATCAGATTGCCATCCGGGCTGGTTTCCTGGAGAAAGAGAACATGGCCCTCCGTCAGGAAGTCGCTGACCTACGGAAAGAGCTGGGGCGGTGCAAAAACATCTTAACCAAGTATGAAGCTCAGCACGGGCCCCTGTGAGGCCTTCACGGTGCTCTGAAGTTCCCCTTACCCAGTGCCCTTCCAATTCGAAGGACAATATTCTTGGGTTGCAGGTCCGCTGGGCCAGTTTTCCAGCCAGCCCTCACCTCAGTCTGTTCTTGGCACCTTAGAAGGCAGAAACGTTTCATTGCGTGGTTATTTTATACATCTTATAGAGATCTAGCCATTCTCTTTCTCTATTTGTTAGTGCAAACAAAGCCATCATTGTTTGCCGATCATGTTACTTAATGTTTTAGTGTTGTAGCATTTGTCCACAAACGTTTGCCTTGATTTTGTTGTACTTTAGCAGTCAGATCCGAGCTCTGCAGGCTCACACTCATTGTGCTGTGTAAGAGAGAGATACATGTGCATAGATTCCTCAGGCGTTTTAGGTTTTGTGTCTTCATGAAGACATCATTCTCACAGACAGAACAGAATGTAGTAAGAATGAGAGTTAATAAAATAACTCAATTATACTAATATATGTGTTTGTTTTAGGAAGCAGGTAATGAAGTTGCTAATATTGAGTGCAACTGGTTCTGGAAGTAAAAACCCAGTTCATTTATTTCAATGGGAAATTGATTTTATAAAACAGACCTCTAATGAGTGGTGAGGTTGTTAATTGATATGCTTTTGTTGGATCCATTGGTTACACATTCAGTCCTTTAGTAAAACGATTATTGTTAATGATGGAATTCATGCAAACTTCCCTCTCCCCAGACACGTCCTTCAGCTTTTCCGAGGAGATCCAGAGGTGTTCCATGCAGGCCAGCTGAGAGACATAGTCCTTTCTAGCGTGTCCTTGGTCTTCCCCCAGAGCTCCTCCCGGGTGACAGAGCGCCCTATAAGGGTGCGCTGTGTCACCCCTTAAAGTAAACTCATTTCAACTGCTTGTATCTGAGATCTTGTTCTTTCGGTCATGACCATAGATGAGAGTAGGAACATAGATTGACCGGTAAATCTAGAGCTTTGCCTTTAGTCTCAGCTCCTTCTGTACCACAACAGACAGGTACATTGACTGCATTACTGCTGCCGTTGCAGCAATCAGTCTGTCAATCTCATGTTCCATCCTTTCCTCACTCATAAACAAAACTCCAAGTTACTTGAAATCCTCCACTAGGGGTAAGGACTTTACTCCAACATGGAGATGGCAAACCACCTTTTTCCGGTGGAGCACCATGGCCATGGCCTTCTTATCCCATTCAGGAATTCATGCAGATAAACTATATTATTATTCATGATGCTGTACAAACATCATACTGTACCAATCAG
Source organism: Danio rerio (assembly GCF_052040795.2). Classification (NCBI taxonomy): domain Eukaryota; kingdom Metazoa; phylum Chordata; class Actinopteri; order Cypriniformes; family Danionidae; genus Danio; species Danio rerio. Next base: position 34,504,066 of record NC_141032.1, read on the forward strand.
AGATTCATAATGACCAACAGGATTTTTTTTTCTGAGTAAAATAACTCATCTACAGTAAATCCTATTCAGTTCTAAACTAAAAGTAGCCGTCAGCGTTTGTCCCATTTGTTGTCTGGTCCATCTTGGTTGACAACGTTTGAGGGATCTTAAATTGAATTTTTGTGGTCCCCTTTGGCTGAAATGAAACTAATTTATGTTTCAGTTGAACCCACACTGGTGATTCATTCCACTGGGGTGACCCCAGATTAATAAAAGGAATAAGCTGAAAAGAAAATGAATGAATGAACCCACACTCATAAAAAATATCGGTATGTGAAATACTGATAGCAAAGCTGATAAATGAAACTTGTCCAATGATATCTTTAGCTCCGCCCACATCTATGAGTACCACGAATAGTGCAATTGTCAGTGTCTATACGCTCTTAAAAACAATTAAATATTAATAGAGATGAATGCAGATTTAGCAACACATGTACATGTGCATCCAGCCCAATCTCACCAGGAAATGTAACTTTTTTACGTAATGTCAGTAAAAGGGCTAATTTATATTATTTCATTTGTATTAAAATGTACGATTTTTAAAAGGTGTTTTTAATACAAATTAGCCAGTAAAGCAAAATGTTACAAATTGCAGTGAGATTGCGTTTGTGCGTCACGCACACCCCAAGTCCCAAATAGGAGCTCCAAAAGGATAAAACGAGGAGTGGTGGCAATGAAAAAAAGATAAAGGACCAGGCCTGAGAGTTTTATATCACAGTTTTATTTATGTTTGTGCAGCAGATACCCACATAAATTTTATTTATTTTCATTCAGCTTAGCTCCTTTATTGCCACAGTGGAATGAACCACCATCATATGTTTTACACAGCAGATGCCCTTCCAGCTGCAATCCAGTACTGGGAAATATGTTCATTTTGTGGATTGTTAATTTATTATATATTAACCTTACAGTACCAACCTTACCATTCCCAGAACAAATATTCAATATTTCTTCATTGTCTTTGATTGCAATTCGCCATGCCTTATGGCAGGGGTGTCCAGCTCAGTTCCTAGAGGGCTGCAGCCCTGCATAGATCAGTTCCAACACACTTACCTTACCTAGCACACTTAGGTTCCAAACAGGCCTGAAGGACTCAATTTGTTTGATCAGTTGTGTTTAATTAGGATTGTAACTAAACTGTGCAGAGCTGCAGCCTTTCTGAAAGTTTGACACCTGTGCCTTATGGGATTGTAGTACCTCAAAGGTGATTTGTTTGGTGCCTGACTTGTATATGCTTTAACAAAGCTTTAACCATTAATGTGAAAAAATCCTGATGGGAAAAATACTTCCAGAACCAGTGCTGCTGAAAAAGGTGGATGGGAACTAATGCACTCTTCCAAAGCGTGTTAAATTAAGTATGCCAGTCTGTGTTAATCTGTGCCACATGTAGGCTTTTCACACGAGAACTATTTAAACCTGGGTCATTCTAAACCTTGAGTGAACAGAATTCTGGTTTATTTTGATCCATGTTTCACACCAATCATCAATTAATTAATTAGCCTATCACTAATTTAAGAGATTATAATTAACCCTGAAATTATTTCACATGGTAAATTTCAAAACCTCACGTCAACTTCTTCATTTGAATATTGACTGTGTCTTTGATTAGATGAAGGTGCGCACATGTCCTGCTAGTGAAGTGTAGGCCTGGTGCGTAATAATATTGTCAATAGCTAAATCTGAACAATTTTTTGGACTGTAAAGGTTGGAGCGAAGCAAGCTTTACTTGTCTGGTACAATTTGACAATTTAAAAAAAAAGTGACCTCAAATGCTTAAACTGTTTATGGTTATTACATGCGGTGTTTACGTGACTGTCAAAAGCACGTGAATATGATGCAAAATATCCATTTTAACATTGATGAAGTTAGTTTTACACAATGTACGTTTGCCTCTGACATACCCTTAAAAGCAGTGCAAGCTATGCTCCGTTGTAAGTTTTGTAAGCTCGGGTAAACGTGGTGCATAACCTGGTTATAAGTGAAAAATATTTACTCGGGGTTAAAAGTAAGTTTAGAACGACGTTATCCAGGTCGATCGCCGTGTGAAAAGCCCAAAGTCAGCCTAGTTACTTTCTAAAAAGTTAAAATGGCTTTCATTTAACAGAATTTGAAAGGTAAATTATTTGGTTAAAACGCCCCTCTTTCCATTTTTAATGTAAATGTGTAAGAAGCTAAATTTATTAGTGGCTGCTACTATACTATTTCCATCATATTTCACAAATAACGTTATTGATTCTTTATAACAACATACTCTATGAGTTTAAACTGTGATCGAAGTAAAGCTCGCTGAACAAGGTCTCAATGCCCTTATTGCAAACACAAAGAAGAAACCTGCTGTACAGTAGAGTATATTGAAGCTGATATGTTGCCTTTTGGTGGTCAGTTATGAAATGAATGTAGATGTATGATGTATTTTATGTCTATCACTCTTGAATACAGACCAAATGATATGAGATACAATAAGGTTATATTGTCATATTAAATGTTTTTACAAAGTTATTCTCGTTTTTGTACAGTATTTTCTTATGAATTTCTGAATATATAAATGTATTTAGATGTGTACTGTATTCCATCAAACTATATGAACATGTTCTAAATTCTATACGGGCATTAATAAATTGCATTTAGTACCACGATCATAGTTTCTTTACCTTTTACAGCTGTCTATTATTCAGGCATCAGTATCTTTTTTATATATATATATATCGAATGGCACTTGCATTACTTTTCATATACTGGTTGTGATTTACAATCATGAAGTGTGGTATTATTGTGTGTTTGCCAAAAACGGTAAAAGAATGTGACTCTTGGCCACATACAGAATGTTTTCAGTCTTTGTCAAAAATATTTTATATTAAATATATGAAATTACAGCATGTTTAAATTTGAACATTCTTCAGATGATTTTTCGACTTAAATATTTGCATAAATATTTGTTGTTTGTCGTGGTCCTTTTTTGGTTCCTTCTTGCTGTTCATTTATCTTAATGAAAATAATAAAAAATCTTTTGAAAAGAAGCTTGGTCAACTTAATGAGTGAAATTAAAATGTTGTATTAACCTAAAATATGCAAAAATTGAAATAACAGAAATAATATTAATTCTACAACTTACTGTGTTTTAAATACTCTATTATAAAACATCATTTACAATAAGGTTTCTATTTTACAATAGGCTTGCATTAGTCAACGTTAGATAATGCATTCATTATCATGAATTAATGATGATGAACAACAACACATCTGTTAAGCATTAATAATCTTTGTTAATATTAGCTGAACAACATATGTTATTGTGTTTGTTAAGGCATTTTTTGACATCCACTAGCAATCAACAGTGACTTTGCTGTTAATATTAACTTGTATTCTAATGCATTACCGTAATGACTGATTGTCCCTGTTGCACATTTTGTTGACTAAGCGTTGTATTGCAACTACATTCCAATTAATTCTCATTTAAGTATTAGTAGACAATCTGCTTAATATCTGTTGATACTGCTCCTTCAACAGACATTTAACTGACTATAAGAAACTTTGCAAGTACACATCAGTTTACACTAAGCCTAATCTCAACCTAACAGTCTACTTATATTCTAATGAGAAATAGTTGGCATGTAGATGCAATGGAACTTAAATTCAACAAAATGCACTAAAGGGACAGGCAAAATAAAGTGATACCTACATTTCTTTACATATAATGTAACTAATGCTCATTTAGACATACACGCCACATTGACCCGGCTGGGGCTCGAACCAGCTACCTTCTTGCTGTGAGGTGATTGTGCTACCCACTGTGCCACCATGATGCCCATGAAATTATGGATACAACTCATTGTTAAATCCACTTAAATTCGTGAAAATAATTTAACTAGCTGTTTTATTTTATTTTTTTAGGTTTTGTTTTGGGACAGGGTAAAGGATTTGTGTGGAACCCAACATTGTTTACAGTGTGAGTCATTGTTCATTATTTGAAAATATTTAATGATGCATTAATGATAACTTATGAATTAACATATTATTATATTTGTAAGTTTACATAAATAACGATTTAGTATTGCTGAATAAAAGTTGTTAATTTTTAGGTTATGTCATCTAATCCATCACCAAATAGTGTATGTGTGTACATTTATTAAACACTTAATGTAAAGAGATGCATTAAAACACAAATTAACAAAGATTATGTATGTTATGCTAAACAGAGTTAGTGTTCATGTTAACTAATGCATCGACTAACATAAATATGCTTAGTTAATATTAACAGTTCACCATTCATTCATATATATATATATATATATATATATATATATATATATATATATATATATATATATATATATATATATATATATATATGAATGGTGAACTGTTAATATTAACTAAGGATATTTATCTTAGTCGATATATATATATATGTGCTTAGTCAATATTAACAAAAATTAGATAATGGTTAACAAATAGTTCCCTATTCATTTATGTTAACTATGCATGAACTAACGTTAACTGGTGAATCTTATTGTGAAGTGCTTATTGTGAAGTCAAATTCTGGATGTTGTTCTCAAAAGTACCAGCAGAGAGCAGTGTCTATTCAGTAATCCACGATTATGACTAAAGAGATGTTGTGAAAGCTCCGTCAGTGGTAAATGTTATGAAATATTCTTATTTCTACAAATTTTCATCATCACTGTCGTCATAATGTTATCATCAACAACAAACGTATCATTACTGGGTATGGATATGAATACACCTTAATTAGCTTATTGGAAATTTTAAAAGAAAAAACACGGTGTGCTTGCTTTTAAACGTAACTTTATTCTTTCGTGAGTTATTTACAAGCCCCCTGTGCCACAAACAGGACGTTAATGTCACCAACCATTCCCATTTTATTAAGGTGCATCCATATAAATGGCCCACCCTGTATGCATAATGTATACATGTATTTAATAACAATAACTATATATTGAATAAATGCATGAATCTTAACAATAAAGAAAAAATATATTGTCCTTTATTACAATGTTTTAAAATATTTAATAATACGAAATATTATATACTAATAAAATTCCACTAATACTACTACAAATAATATTTATTAACCTTACACAAGTGTTAGTAATACAGTAAACTGTTTTATAGTTAATAATGATGATGAGGTACACCAAAAATCTCTGTTGTGTGTCAATGTAATATTTTATAAAATACACATATTTGGCAGTACGGTGGCTTAGTGGTTAGCACTGTCACCTCAAAGCAAGAAGGTCGTGTGGGTAGCACAAACGCCTCACACCAAAGAAAATCGCTGGTTCGACCTTCGTTTGGACCAGGTGGCGTTTTTGTGTGGAATTTGCATGTTCTGCCTGTGTTGGCATGGGTTTCCTCCGGGTGCTTCGGTTTTCCCCACAGTCCAAAGACATGTGGTATAGGTGAATTGAATAAGTTAAATTGACCATAGTGTATGAGTGCGTGTTTGAATGAATATGTATGGGTGTTTTTCAGTACTGGGCTGAGGCTGGAAGAACATCTGCTGTATAAAACATATGGGGGAATACGGGGGAATACATATGGGGGAAAGTCCATAGTGTTTTTGAACCATACTATAGTAAAAAAGTGTATTAGGGGTTATCATCCCACATGAAAAAATACTATAGTAATTTATAGCCCAAACTACAGTGTTTTTGAACCATAGTGTAGTAAAGATGTACAGTTGAAGTCAGAATTATTAGCCCCACTGAATTATTTGCCCCCATGTTTATTTTTTTCTCAATTTCTGTTTAACAGCACATTTCAAAACCTATTAGTTTTAATAACTCATCTCTAATAACTGATTATTTTATCTTTGCCATGATGACAGTAAATAATATTTGACTAGATATTTTTCAAGACACTTTTATACAGCTTAAAGTGACATTTAAAGGCTTAACTAGGTTAGTTAGGTTAACTAGGCAGGTTAGGGTAATTATGCAAGTTATTGTATAATGATGGTTTGTTCTGTAGACTATCGAAAAATTGCTTAAAGGGGCTAATCATTTTTACCTTAAAATGGTTTTTAAAAAAATGAAAAAACTGCTTTTATTCTAGCAAAAATAAAACAAATAAGACTTTTTCCAGAAGAAAATTATTATCAGACATAAATACATGTATAATAATTAAGTCGATCCCTTTTTAAAAATGAATATTTTTATTTTCTCAGTGAATATAGGCAATGTATTTTGATGCATTTAAACAAAACAGATGTATTAAACAGATACGGTTGAAACCAGAAGTTTACATACACTCTAAAAAAATGAACATAACTATTTTAAAAAAATGTCTGATAGAAAATCAAACTAAACGTTTACGCCCCATTCACACAGGGCTTCAGCGTCAACGCTTGACTTAAGGCGTGTCTGAAGTTGGGGCTGAAGCGATCGTCATAGCAGCGTCAGCCAATGAAATTCAGTCAGCAATAGACCACTGTCTAGCTGGTGTATTTGCATACAGCGATCTGATTGGCTGACGCTTCCGTTGGCGTTTAAAAAGTTGAGCTAGTCCCAACTTCTGCAGCGAACAATGCCTCTGAAACGACGCTGACATATCCACAATGCAGTTAGGCAATGCCTGACGTCACCCATTCAAAGTTAATGGGAAGCGTTGACGCCCCGTGTGAATGGAGCGTTAGTATTATAGGTCCGTTAGGATTACCTTAATGATTTACAGTTGCTAAATACCAGAATAATTAGAGAATTTTTTTTAGCTTTTTCAACTTTGCCCACAAATTGTCTATAGGATTGAGCTCAGGGCTTTGTGATGGCCACTCCAAAACATTCACTCTGTGTCCTTAAAGCACATTTTAACTTATTTGGCAGTATGCTTAGGGTCATAGTTTGTTTGTAAGACCCATTTGTGGCCAAGTTTTACTTTCCTGGCTGATGTCTTAAGATGTTGCTTCAGTATTTCTACATAATGTTCTTTCTTCATAACGCCATCTATGCTGTGAGTGGACAAGTTCCTCTTGCAGCAAAACAGCCCCACATCATGTTGCTGCCTCCCCCATATTTCACAGTTGGGATGGTGTTCCTAGGCTTAAAAGCTTTCCCTTTGTTCTCCAAATGTAACGCTGGTCATTATGGCAAAACAATTCAATCTTAGTTCCATCAGACCACAGGACATGTCTCCAGAAATTACTCTTTTTCTCAGTGTAATTATGCAAATTGTACTCTGGCTTTTTTGTTGATTCTGGCTTGTTGATTTTCCCATGTTATCACACAGGGAAGCAGTGTGTTTGAGGTTTTCTTTAAATACTATTCTACAGTTGTGTATTCTCAAAAAATATCTCTCTCATTATTCTGCTATTAAGCATAACAGAAACAAATTTGATTATCCTAACTTACCTAAAAGAGAAAAGGTTTAGTCACATTAACATCTGACTTTTTATAATTGTTTATGTGCCTTTTTATTCAGTGTATGCAAACTTCTGGTTTCAGCTGTATATTTATTAAAATAATATTTTAGTCCCCAAACATGTTCAGTAATTCAAAGCTTTAAATACAAGTGATGCTATTAAATTCAAGCAAAATATTGCAAAATAAATGACAACCTACAGAATTTCTGTCTTAAAATTTGTTTTTGCTTCTCTTGATTTTTCCTCTTTTGTAAATTTGTATTTAATTTTTTTCTATAACATACAAATTTGAGTGCACTAGTTATTGGGCCGTTATCGTAAGTTTTTTTTTTTGTTATTTATACAGTATTATATTATGATTATTATGTGTAATCATGTCAACTGAATCAACTAGTAAATAATCAATTGATTTCTAATTTCTCAAAAGAGTATTATAAATTTAAATGATAAAATCCTGATATATTACTCTTATACCTTAATTATATAATTAATAAAATTCTTATTTATTAAAAAGTACAAAATACTGATGTTAAATGTTTATATAATTTAATTGACCGATGTATTTTTTCAGTTTCTCTAACATGTGTGTTTGTGTAAATATAATAAAATCACGATAATATCTAAAATGACAACTCAGAATGAAATGATTGAAAGCCATAAACAGAATTAACATCATAAATATAGACCACAAAAACGAAGCATCTCTTCAACATACATGCAAGCATTCAACATCATCATCATCATCTCTCTCTCTCTCTCTCTCTCTCTCTCTCTCTCTCTCTCTCTTTCTCTCTCTCTCTCTCTCTCTCTCTCTCTCTCTCTGTCTCTCTCTCTCTCTTTCTGTCTGTCTCGTAAAATGATTTTGTTTTACTCTACACAGCCTCTGACGTATACAAACACACACAATCTCTGTCTCTCTCTCTGTCTCTCACACACAAACACACTTTTATATAGTTTGTATGAGGACTCTCCATAGGCGTAATGTACTTTATAAAGTAAAAATTCCTATTACATGACTTTACCCTTCTCTACCTAAACCCAACCCTCAAAGGAAACCTGTTGCAAATTTTAAATGTCAAAAAAACTTAGGTATGATTTTTAAGCATGTTGAATTAGGAGGAGACAAACCATCTTAATAGAGTACAACTCATATTCCCATAACCATGTCATTATACAATTTTGTCTCCTCATAAACCACATAAACAAGAACACACACACAAACACGCACGCAAGACTTCCTGTGGGATTATGGGGCATTTATCAAATAGACGAGGAGTTATATAAAGCCATTTGTAAATGCAGAGGGAGCAGATTGGGATGTAACATTAATCCGGGTCTGCATGCAGGCTGACAGAGAACAGGAATTACAGACCTTCACACTGGTCACATCCTCCATCCCATCCCCTCGCCTGGCCTTTAAAACCCTCGGCCACCAGCTCAAAACTGACCCTGATCAATCAATGAAGAGCCCGCATCACTATTAGACACATGACCATGATGTGGAGACATGCTTCATACTGACGTTCTGTTCAGAGTCATGCAAATGATGAAATATAAAAAAAAGTGTTTTTATCATTATTATTAATAATATTAATAATTCAAATTATTAATCATATATAAGTTTTGCCATTTCACATGAAAAAAATACTATGGCAATTTATAATAAAATCTATAGTGTTCAACCATAAGGAATTGTATATTTCTACACTTACCATCCCACATGAAAAGAATACTATAGTAATTTCTAGTAAAATCTAATGTTTTTTAATCCCTACTATAGTAAAGACTTATACTGCTGCCTTATTATGCCACATGAAAAAAATACTATTGTAATTTATATTAAAACTATAGTATTTTGAACCATACAATTGTTATGATGTATATAATTAGGTCTTACCATCTTACATGAAAAAATACCATAGTAATTTATAGTAAAGCTATAGTATTTTTGAACCGTATGACATACATTAAGTCTTACCATCCCACATGAAAAAAATACTATAGTATGTTATAGTAAAATATAGTGTTTTTGAACAATACTATAGTAAAGATGTAGTATTTAGGTCTTACCATATCACATAAAAAAATATTATAGTAATTTATAAGAAACCTATAGTGTTTTTGAACCATACTATAGTAAATATTTATATTATTTAATTTTTAACATCCCACATGAAAAAATACTGTGTAAATTTATGGTAAAAGTATATAGTTTTTAATCATAGTATTGTAAAAAATTATTTAGGTCTACCATCCTACATGGAAAAATACTGTAGTAAATTGTAGTAAAAACTATAGTGTTTTTGAACAATTTTATAAAGACTTTTTAAATATTTTAGTCTTACCATCCCACATGAAAAACAATCCTAAATTAATTTATAGCAAAACGATAGTGTTTTTGAACCATACTATAGTAAAAACATATATTACAGTAAGTGTTATCATTTCATGTGAAAAGCAAAAATATAGTAATTTATAGTACAAACTACAGTGTACCAAACTTTAGTAAAAATGTATATTAAGTGTTATCAGCCCACATGAAAAAAATACTATAGTAATTTATAGCAAAAACTATAGTGTTTTTGAACCATAGTGTAATAAAGATGTATAACTTAACATAACTATAACATAACATAATGTATAACTTTTTATATTTTTTAACATACAACTTCTCCTTTTACCTCAGTAAAGCTCAAAGTGTCTTCTTTCCAATGACATATGATTTGTGTAGCTTACTGTAGTGTGGAACTGTTACTATTTAAAGTTAGGTAGGTGTAAATCCCCAAAATTGACGTCTCACCATCTCACATGAAAAACAATACTATAGCAATTTATAGCAAAATCCATTGTGTTTTTGAATCATGCTATAGTAAAAAAGTATATTAGGTGTTATCATCCCACATGAAAAAATACTATAGTAATTTATAGCCCAAACTACAGTGTTTTTGAACCATAGTGTAGTAAAGATGTACAGTTGAAGTCAGAATTATTAGCCCCACTGAATTATTTGCCCCCATGTTTATTTTTTTCTCAATTTCTGTTTAACAGCACATTTCAAAACTTATTAGTTTTAATAACTCATTTCTAATTACTGGTTTATTTTATCTTTGCGATGATGACAGTAAATTGACTAGATATTTTTCAAGACACTTCTATACAGCTTAAAGTGACATTTAAAGGCTTAACTAGGTTAATAAGGTTAACTAGACGGGTTAGGGTAATTATGCAAGCTATTGTATCACGATGGTTTGTTCTGTAGACTATCGAAAATAAATTTAGGAAAATATTTGGGGAAAATGTAAAAAAGAGGGGAAAAAAATTCAAAGGGGGGCTAATAATTCTATAGCTTCAACTGTTTATTAGGTCTCATCATCCCACATGAAAAACAATACTATAGTAATTTATAGCAAAATCTATATATAATGTTGTTGACTAATACTATAGTAAAGACCAATGCATGTCTTGCTATCCCACATAAAAAAATACTATAGTAATTGATAGTAAAAGCTAGTGTTTTTTAAACCATACTATAGTAAAGACCTATGTTATAAGTCTTACTATCTCACATGAAAAAAAAAATACTATACTAATTTATATTAAAAACGATAGTGTTTTTGAACCATATTATAGTATAGACTTATAATGTTTTAGACTGACCATTCCACAGGAAAATAAAAAAAAACACTATAGTAATTTATGACAATAACTGTAGTGTTTTTGAAGCATACTAGTAAACACATATTTTAAGTCTCACCATACCACATAAAAAATAATGTAGTAATTATAGTAATATAGTGTTTTGGAACCATTCTATAGTAAAGTGTGTTATATATTATAGGATTTACAACTCTTTGTTAATGAATGCTACAAAATACTGTATTATTAACAACTGATAAACTGTAATGTATACTGTAGTGAACTTTAGTTACTATCTTACATGCAAAATGCTGTGGTCATTTATAGTAAATACTGGTTTATTCGAATCATACTACAGTAGAGTGTATTTAACTGTATAGTATTTACATCTCTTTGTTAATGGATGGTATAAAATACTGTACTATCAACAACTGATTAACTAAATAAATACTGAAGTATACTGTGATGTAGAAGAAATATAGATTTAGACAACAGTATTGGGTATTACATTTAAATTTTGAGTATTACATTGTCCTCATGTTTCCATAGCAACTATAGAATTACCACAAGAAATTAATTCGCGTAATTTACTATAGTATAGGTCAAAGCACTATAGTATTTGTTTACTGTGTAAAAGATAATATAGTTTTTGTCTTATTTATTTATATATATATATATATATATATATATATATATATTTTTTTTTTTTATTAAATCTAATTGAGCTGTTTACATTACACTGAATAAACTCATTAACTTCCACGAAATATTTTGAAACAATTTATTTAGTTACTGTTCCGGATACTATTCTAAGACATTTATTCATTTTGCTTAATAATAACTTGTGGACAAGTGATCTACACAGTTGCAATAGCAGGTCGTGTGACTAAGTTAAAACAGCTTAACTTGTTTTAATAAGTTGAATTAACATTAAAACATATGTTGTCTTAACTTATTCAATGTATTATTTTTTACACTGATGTTGGGACAAGTAATGGATAGATAGACAGATTGAAATAAGTCTGAAGTTAAAATGTGCCTTTATTCACCAATGTGCTGTAAACCGAACTCATTTGTTCAATTAGTAATCAAAATAAGTAATTTGTATATAAATAACAATATAAAATTATATAGTAATTATATTAACATCAAAATTTGTATTCTGTTAATATTATTATTTTTAAAAAGCTTTTTACTTTTATAAAATAACAGATATAGAATAACACAGATTTAAAAAAATAATAGTGCTACAACACTGTAAAAAATCCTGCTTGCCTTAAATTTTGAAGCTGAATCAAATTAACTTTATGAGTCGATTGAACTTATAATATGTTAAACTGACTTGAATAACTTATAAAACTAAATTAGAACATAAAAACATGTTGTCATGACTAATTGATATAATTGTTATACAGTGTACTTCAATAGTAACAATGTTATATAATAATAATAATAATAATAATAATTGTTGTTTTGTTTATTATTATTTCACTTATCAAATGGTTTTACAGTGATGCAGTAATTACAACATTGCTAATAATTGTAATAGTTATCCTCATTATTATTATTATTAATATTATTATTATTAATATTATTATTATTAATATTATTATTATTATCATTATTATTATTATTAATATTATTGTAGTAGTAGTAGTAGTAGTAGTAGTAATGGTAGTTTTTATATTATTATTTATATTATATAGCCTATAAAATGGCTATAATAATAATTAATAAATAAGTATAGTTGTAATTATTGCCATTACTATATTTTATAAATACATTTTGAGTAGTTTGTGAGGGTACACTTATAGCCTACTTTTAAAATATATATATTTTGAATGCAAAATACGGTTTAAAAAAACATGCCAAATACAAAAATGCACTCCACAGTCATTTTTTATCAATTAAAATGTCATGGATAGAGAAAAAGATCCAATATAGTTTTAACAATGAGGCAACTTTTTTTTCTTCAAATAATTGTACATGTATCTTTTATAATATACCTATATATTTACACAGTTACAAACACACACACTTTTGAGTTTTACAACAGACACATTCAAAACAAGTAACTTTGTTTTATGCACTACATTTTTTGCCTGAATCCGCAGAATCACACGTGGTTTGCAATGCAGATATCATTGTGAGTGTACACGTGTCCAGACATTAGCCTCTATCCAGTGTCCAGAGGATAAAACAACTCCATTTCCATGATGAAATGGTCCACAATAAACTAATGAATGGTGGCGGATGCTCTGAAACAGAAGATAAGAGCACATTAGTCTGCGTTATTGACTGCGCCTCCACTGGTTAAAAGAGTAAATGAATGTCAGAGACTTGTTATGTAATTCTGATGGCAATAGTGCTTCATGGAGAACCACTGGATAGAAAAACGTATATGTGGAGGTTAAAGAAAGGTCATTTGAGGAGCATTTGATCTGGTAGAAAAAAATAAAAAAAGGATTTTTTTCCTGGATTTTATATGTGTTTTCAAAAGGATATGGAAATTTATTTTAATTATAGAAGTTTTATAATAGACTTAATAGAGGAAGTACTTTTATTTTTATTGTTATGTTAGCAAAAATTGTTATGTGCAAATGAATTGGTAATTTAATGTATGAGTGTTGGTTATTTTAATGGTTATTTAATAATAGATAATGGTTATTTTTTTTATTTATTATCAATTTATAAAAATTTATTATCACATAAACAGCTTAGAATGTTCAAGATATGTATTATAAGCACATAAAAGTTCGTAAACAAAGTACATAAGTCAAAAAAATTCTTAATTAACTTTTTTTTAAAGTTTTAAATGATTATTAACTATTTGTGTTAGTATTGGTAAATATTTATTGTGAATGATATGATGAACCAATAAATTTATGTTTTTTATTAATGAAAATTAATGATAAATATTAGTTACGTTTATACTTTTCTGCTATTAATCTTATGTGCAAATTGTACAATTGTTTATTTTGTCTAAATTATTAAATGGGTCATATGTTTTAACTTTATTTTCATGAATAAATAAATGAATAAAAATAAAATAAATTATATATATATATATATATATATATATATATATATATATATATATATATATATATATATATATATATTAGTTCATTTATTGTTTTCAAACATAAACTTTTAATTTAAATGGTTATTAAGTATCAGTGTCAGTATTAGTAAATATTATTTAATGTCAATGAGATAATCAACTACAGAATGGATGTTTTTTAAATTAATGAACAATAATGATAAAAAATAATAATATTTACTTTCTGTTTAATAATCATATTTGCAAATTGTACAGATGATAATTTTGGCAAAATTATTATTACCCATTTTCATATATTTTAACTTTTCATAAATAAATAAATAAATGAATGAATGAATGAATGAATGAGTGATTGGATGAATGAATAAAAAAAGAAAGAATAAAAAAAGGAATAAAGGAGTGAAAGAATTAATAAATAATTAATAAATAAATAAACTGTAAATTGTAGTTTAAACTTTGTTTTTGTTTAATGGATTTATTTTTAAAATATATCAAACAAACATCTCAGATAATATAACTTTATTTTTAATAATCAATAAAGCAATCAATCAATCAATAAATGAATGAATGAATGAATAAATAAATACAAATCTGTCATCATATTATACATATAGGTAATGGTGTGTATGTATTTATGTATGTATATTTGTGTCTAAGTATTTTTGCATTCATTCATTCATTCATAAATAAATCACATCAGTTTATTTTGCTTTGCCACTTAAAAAAAATCTGTCTGAGCTGTGATTTGTTTGCCCTTATAATTGATGTGTTTGTGTAATTTGTTACACAAAATAGTAAATAATGTGAGTTTGGTACATTTTAATACAGTTTAGATAGTCCTGATTGTAGAATCACACCATGAACTAAAGCTGAAGCAGCCAAAGAAGAACAGATGCAAGTTGCATCCATGACAAAATCGTCCTTATTTTTGATTTTCACTATTTAAGTATCTTCAGCTCAACTGTACACAATATCATATTTAGATAA